>NC_086286.1:100647183-100950213 GCF_963924245.1 Chroicocephalus ridibundus | reverse complement strand
TCAGTTTGTTTGAAAACTATTGAAAAATGTAAATAATCATTGAGCTTAGAATAAACAGTTGAATGTGGCATTTGCTTTCCTTTTAAATAGCTTGAAATGAGAGGAAGAACAGCATGACATTAAAAGCACAATCTATCTTACTGCGTGGTTCTTTTCCAGTGACTTTCTAAAAGCTGCATTTGGCTGGTTTGATCAGTGAAATGAGAAGCGAGAAAGAATATTTGCATTTAAAATTGCTCTTTAATCTGGCTGTCCTAGACCTAGGAGCTGTACCAATTTCTCAGTGTCTCGACAGACCGGCCTCTTTC
Source organism: Chroicocephalus ridibundus (assembly GCF_963924245.1). Classification (NCBI taxonomy): domain Eukaryota; kingdom Metazoa; phylum Chordata; class Aves; order Charadriiformes; family Laridae; genus Chroicocephalus; species Chroicocephalus ridibundus. The sequence continues at coordinate 100,949,905 of NC_086286.1, read as the reverse complement.
TTGCAAACGAATTACGTATCTCTTCGTAAATACAAGAAGCTCATCTAAGTATTCATACTAAGATGAGTGCCTTTCTCTGCAAAAGTCCCGTTTCTTATCCAGGAGTAAAAAGCCTCCTTTCTTATTCAGAAGTAAAAATGCAAGTGCAAGTAAAATATAAAAGCAATGTGCATTTTAGTTCCAAATTTATTCTGTTTCGGTAATTCTTTGCATCTGGGGTAAGCAAACAAGTGCTAAGTCACTTCTAGACTCACATTAGACCTCTTAGGAAGGCTCACCATAGTTCTTAAAAAATGTAAAGAAAAATATCACTGCACAGCTCATTACTAGCAGAAATACAGCTCCAGAGTCAAATGCCTTCCAAAACAAGGTCTGAAAAACACGGTATTTTTGGTTTATATTTGGGCTAAGCACCTTCAAATGTTTATCTTTAATCTTGAGTGAAAAAGTCTGGATGCTGAGATTAAAATATAATGGGCTGAACATTGGCTTTATTGGCTCAGTGGGATGTTCCTTCCAGCAGATCTATTCAAGCATTCTCGCTCTCACTTCTGTATAAATCATGAACCTCAATCAGTCACATTTATCGTCTTTTTGCTGTTTCATAAATTGTCAAGATCTTAGCCTTTAGAATTGCTTATTCTTGTTGAGTAAAGACTCCAGAAGTCTCCTCTCAATTTGTAAATATTATACCAGATGATACCTTACTATATTTTGAGTAGATGATAACAGTAGATGTCCAACCAAAGAAATCTTAACCTTTGTAATGAAAAAATGGCACAAAAGCATTCTTCCCATTGGCCCTGCAAATAAAGTTGATCATGCAGGACTGAAACAATGTTTGAACTCATTTTCATTTACCATTTTCTATCTTGGTGCACTGATATAGGAACTCTAAGATTTGTAGATAGCACATCAGCTGTCTAACAGACAAGACTAATACTTCAGACCCAACTGCATAAGATGTAAGTTAAAAAAAAGCAATTAAAATGCAATTCCAGTACCTTTCTCTCTACTCAAAACATCTCTGCCCAATCTAATGTCCAGTATGAACCTAATTTACAAAATTTGTTTGATAAAAGCCAAACAGACATCTTTTCACTAGGTCTACCTGAGGAGCCTGCTGGCATTGCTGCTCTCCCTACCATCCACTTCAAGCTTTTCAGCATCCTTTGAGAAACAACACAGCTCTGTGGTAAATCATAGCATCACAGAATCTTCATGGTTGGAAAGGACCTTTGAGATCATCGAGTCCAACCATACACACACACAAAAACCCCAAAACCAAACGCCTACAATCTCTGCCACTAGAGCATGCCCTGAAGTGCCGCATCTAGATGTTTCTTAAATACCTCTAGGGATGGTGACTCAATCACCTCCCTGGGCAGGCTGTTCCAGTGCCTGACCACTCTTTCAGTAAAGGAATTCTTCCTAATATCTAATCTAAACCTCCCCTGCCGCAACTTCAGACCATTTCCTCTGGTCCTGTCCTTATTCACCTGGGAGAAGAGGCCAACACCCACCTCTCTCCAACCTCCTTTCAGGTAGTTGTAGAGGGCAATGAGGTCTCCCCTCAGCCTCCTCTTCTCCAAGCTAAACATGCCCAGCTCCCTCAGCCTCTCCTCATATGACCTGGTCTCCAGACCCCTCACCAGCCTGGTAGCTCTCCTCTGGACACGCTCCAGCACTTCAATGTCCCTCTTGTACAGAGGGGCCCAGAACTGAACACAGGACTCGAGGTGAGGCCTCACCAGTGCCGAGTACAGAGGCACGAACACTTCCCTGCTCCTGCTGGCCACGCTAGTCCTGATACAAGCCAGAATGCTGTTGGCCGCCTTGGCCACCTGGGCACACTGCTGGCTCATGTTAAGCTGGCCGTCCACCAGCACCCCCAGGTCCTTTTCTGTTGGGCAGCTTTCCAGCCACTCTTCCCCAAGCCTGTAGCGTTGCTTGGGGTTGTGACCGAAATGCAGGACCCGGTACTCCTGGAAAGTTCAAGACTGACCCACTGCTGCCAACTGGTTGTGGCATGTATTGCTATACATGGAAAGAAGAATTAAGCAATAATTCAAATTAATTCGTGTACTGCATTTGTGGAAGCAGCAGGAGTATGATCCATAATGCATTTATCAGGGAACCACATTGTGTGTTTTTCAGTAAAAATCCCCCACCGGAACCTGAGGTCCAGAAGGCTGTTTTTTAATAAGTTTTGAATTCCTTCCAGCAGCTAGGGACATCTTCAGTATGGCAGTGCTTGTGGATTACAGGTGTAAAATTGTATCTCAGATAGCAACGACAAAGGGCCAAGTTCAGCTTTGTGAAAGAAGCTTTGTCTTAGGGAAGTTCACAATGACCAGTTCAAGCTTTTGCTCTGAACTGCACTCTGTTGGACTTCTCCTTCAGCAGAAGAGGTGAATTACAGATTGGTCACACTGAACTAAGGTTTGTCACTTTGCACAGTACCCTTACTCACCCAGGACAACCCCTCTGATCTCAGAAGCTGCACAGCAGCTGTTAGTTAAGCTCTCCATCCAAATTCACACACAATGAGCTGCTTTTAAAGTGAGGAAATTTGATGTGGTAACTATTTCTTTCCTTTTGGCGTATATTTTCTGATGTCTGTACCTCCTCTTCCTACAGGTAGTCTTCTGAAGTTCCTCTGAGTTACTATCTATGCTGCACCCAATAAAAGCTACATATCTGTTTCAAAAGCAAGTAAAGAAAAAGACGTGAGGTGTGTCACTCCCCCTTCCCTCTCTAGCCCTCTTCTTTTCTGAAACTTGTTCCAAATTATTTTCCCTTTAGTTGGTCTTGACATTCAAAATGTTGAATATGAATATATTCACCACAATGACAAAACTTCACTTTTCTTGAGAAACCTTTAGACATTTGCTTTTATGGACTCTCACAAAGGCCATCAGAAAACCTCAAAATATTTAGATATTGGATAGTTACAAAGGAATGATCCAAACTTTTAAATGCTTATCCAAACGGATTTGAATAGTTAGATGTTTCAAGGTCAAACAGTCAATGCAATCTTTGATTAGTATTGCTGAGTAAATATCTAAAGATTTTTTTTTCAGGAAGCGGTGTTTAAACCTTTAAAAAAAATCTGCTGCAGTCATCCTATTCTACTTCTTGAGTTCACTTTCAGCTCAGTGTTCAAATGACTATATTCTATTAGAACAAAGAAAAATCAAAAATATGGATACTCACAATCAATGACATTGCATTCATGTGCACAATTAATCAAACCAATGGTGCTTGCATATAGGCAAAAATTGGAGTGAAAGACTGTAGTCAAAAATGAAAAACATAAACATATAAAGAAATTGTAATATGCTTGTGGGTTGCCTACAAGCAGAAAATGAGACAAAGTAAATTGGATAAATTATTCATTATAAATTAGTTTTTCATCTCTAGGATTCAGTGTGAAAGAACAACAATTACACATGACATTTGTTGCTGGTCAACAAATAGAGCCACTTGCTTTTAGTATCCAGCCAGATATGTGATCTAGTGGTTTATTTAGAAAGGAAAACCGTATTGATTATTTCCTGCAAAATTTAAAATATTTTCCCCTAAAATATCCTTTACAAATTCATCTATGGATACATGACAGCAAAATTTTCCTTCTACCTGCACACCAACAGTGTTTTAACTATTATCTCAGTCTGTAAGGTACCAAGATGATTTAGATTGCACTTACAAGCCTTTTCAAAATGGCAAGAGATTTTCATTGCAAACTGTTGAATGAAAGCAAGGCAGGGGAAGCCCATATATTCCCAGCTGTGGAATATAGATGTTGAAAGGACATAGGAGATGGAAGGATCTCCAAAACATCTGAATTTGCCCTATGAGGCAATATGTTCCTTGCTACTACCTAAGTAGGCAAACTAGAAACACAAACACATTTGTTTGTTTTTACTGGAATTATCTATTACAAACTAAAATGACTCTTTTAATTGTATGTATATTTTGTGTTCCTGAGAGTGTAAGCATTTCAAAATAATGTGGAACTGGCGGAATGCTTCCCTAACATTAATAATACAGCTGCCTCAACTTCTACTCCCGCTTTCTGTGCATTTACCATCCAGAAAAAGCATAAGAAATGTTCCCTAAATACTGCTTAATACCCTAGGACATTTATCAGTACTGCAGATTAAAAAAAATAAAACAACAAAACCATTTATTTAATCTTACATTACAAGAGTTCTGTTTTGAAATTTGTCATTCAGGGATTAGGAAAAGACGCAGTTCTGCACAGAAAGGAAGGTCTCATACATTTTGATATTAACAGACAATATACGATCTATCAAGGAGGGGTAGACTTTTTGAATTCCTTTTTTAGCAGGTCTTTTATCTCATTTAAAGATGGAAACTGTGCAGTAATGGAGTGACTTTCTTCCCCTCCTTTTTTGCAGCTGTTGTTCAGTTGTGACTCTTGACATCAACAGAATGTGTGTCCCTGGTTTGAAGTGGCCATGATCTAATCTCTACTCTATAAATACAGATGGTTGAGTAAAGCTTTACCAAAAAAGATTAATTTCTATTTAAATTGCCTTTCTTCTGCCCTAGGAAGACCATTAATTGAATAAAACTGCATCTTCTCAATTATACTCTATCTCTCAATGTCACTAGGAGTAGTGACAGGATTATGGAGTGGATGGGATGTTCATCTTACCCTTGGATTTGCCACAGCTGGAAAAAGTCAGACATCATATTCGATGGTATTTTCTCCTATACCTTGAGATCTGTTGTTATGGTGATAGTTCCAGGAGGGAACATTAATGAGGATACTTGAAAGCTTTGATGTTTACAGTACAATTATTTTTAACGCCTCGCAAGAAAAGGTGACAGTTGGTACTGCTCCTTGCTAAATATGCGTCATTATATCAGCTTTCATGAAAATTACCTGAATTTCTATTTATTATGTATCTGTAACACAATGTTGAATAGAAATATACATAGACATATTTATTTGTAATAAAAAGGGATTCAGAAACACAAAAAAAATGTTTATTTTCTCACATAGGATATAATCTGTTATTCCTAAGAACTTGCCTACTGTAACGAGTGACCTTCAGTTACAATAGTCTTTAGAATACCTGTGTTGCTCTACCCTGATACCCTGAGAGCTAACCAGCATGACCTTCTCATATCCAAAACTAAGCTGAGAACAATTCTATGAAGGCACATGACCCAAAACACACATCTGCAGACACACCGTATCACCCAGACTGTAATTCACCAGCAGCGGGTAAGCAGTGGAGACAGAGGAATTATTGGCCTGGAGTCTTCCAACCTAGAGGTACTTGAGCTACAGGGTTTGGCTCGCATATGTTATGAATGCACGTGGGTACTTACATATTCTTCATAGGCCTCGTGTGCAGGTGGCGGGGGTGGTCTGTAGCCCGGGACAGCTGGGGCGCCCCTTGCTCGAGGGGTGGGCACTCCTCTCGCCACTGGTGGGACGGGGAGGGCTCCACGGGTGACCGGCGCTCCTCGGGGTGCTTGGGCACCTCGTCCGGGCGGGGGCGGAGGAATCGCACCCCCACGTCCCCTGGGGGGAGCAAAAAGAAGGGATCACTTTGGCACGTACTGCAAGGGGGGACATGCAAGTGCTACCCCATTTTAAAGGCTCTTACATTTTTACTACTATTTGAAGTATCGTATAACTCTGGCATTTTGGCAACTACAATGTCAAGCACTTACGCAATATCTCAGGCAGAACTCATATTATGGAAAGGCATTATTTTTAAGCCATCCAGTGCCTTTTACACCTGATCCTCTTGTTGCTTGTACTAATGAAATTCTGGATCATTGTAATTCACAGAGTTGCAGTTACTCCAAAGTAGTTCTACAGGAAAGTGTGGAACTTTTTCTGTTGCTCTCAAATTACTTTAGAAGAGCAGTCATCTCTCTCATTCTTCTGTTTATTGGTGGGTGGGAGAAACTGATTGGCAGAAGGTGATGCAGGATGGCAGAAACTTGCAAGGCAAAGTAGAGCAAGAGTATAAAAGGAGAGTAAGAACTTTTCTTCCTGCCTCATTTAGTTCAGCACAAGGTAGCATGCGATTCTGCTTTTCCCCACTATGCAGAGAGAAAAGCACATACAGACAAGCACAGAGAGGTTCAGCGTCCTCTCGTTTGTTTATGCTATATCCACCTTGCTGTTCTAATTGGTAAGTCAGAAGAAGCTGTTACTAGTTAAAAAGAGGTTCTTGTAACTATACCATATAACAAATCAGAAGGGGGATATATCAGGGAAGCAATCTGTGAGTTTTGTTTCAGAGCAGAATGCTCCTGAGTGTGCTGCCCTAAGACTGTGAGTGCCGGGCATAACCATGTGTGACACCCAGATCCAGAGCTGTGAATAGAACTCAGGTCTCCCAGAGCAGTATGAACTGTGGCTTGTTACCTGCTGAGACCACCAAACCCATAGCGCTAGCCTGAGGTGTTCACTACTTTACTACAAGTTTCAGTAGCCGATTTTAGAACCACAGAATGGTTTGGGTTGGAAGGGACCTTTAAAGGCCATCTAGTCCAAACCCTCTACCTTGGGCAGGGACATCTTTCACTAGATCAAGAGGCTCAAAGCCCTGTCTGACCTGACCTTGAACACTTCCAATGACGAGGCATCCACAACTTCTTTGGGAAATCTGTTTCAGTGTCTCATCACCCTTATCGAGAAAGATTTCTTCCCTATGTCCAAACTAGACCTACCGTCTTGCAGTTTAAAACCATTGTCCCCTGTCCTGCCACTACAGGCCCTGGTAAAAAGGCTCTCTCCATCTTTCCTATAAGCCCCCTTTATATCTGGAAATGAAGAACTCCCTGGAGCCTTCTCTTCTCCAGGCTGAACAACCCCAACTCTCTTGGCCTGTCCTCATAGCAGAGGTGTTCAATCCCTCTGATCATTTTCCTGGCCCTCCTCTGGACCCGCTCTGACAGGTCCATGCCTTTCTTGTGCCCCGAACCCCAGAGCTGACTGGTAAATAGGGAAAGCACTCAAGATCCTGTATCTGTCCAATTGATCCAATCATTTGGGTATTTTGCAGGAAGTGGGGGCCAGCACTCCACTGATTATGCTTTGAACCTAATTTAAAAGGTGCCAGTCTGTTGCAGTGGTGTTCTGAACACCATTATTAAGTCAAGCCCTTCAGAGATCTTAGGCGTAAGGAAGACTGATTTCTCAGCCCAAGAAGAGTTTGAGTGAAAGATGTTGATGAATGACAAGTGTAAAAAATCCTGTGTATGTGTAACGTACTATGGATAAAAGATTCCATTCAAGAAGAACTGAGGGAAACTATGACAGACACCTCCCGAGGAAAAAAAAAAAGGTCATAGGCAAAATCAGCCAGTTCAATTATGAAAGAACAACTCCTCTGTCAGCACAAAATAAGGCACCTCCATGTCCTATTTCCTCCCAAATAAAAGTGGATTTCTTAGGACCTATCCTGAAATAATCTGTATGGACACCTAGAAGTAGCTAGGTAACTTAGATGCCTGAGGCAACAAATTTCTTAAGGGTTCACAGTGAAAAATAAGTCTGAAAGAGTGCATTAACATTATACACTGGCCTTATGAACAAGCAGAGCTATCTGTTACCTATATATGAAAAAATACTTGTAAGAATTTAGGAAACATTCATACACCAGTGTTTTTAGATGATGACAATGAAATTCATATAAAACTGATAACGCATACAACAAATAATACATTATAGATATAATATGCATACCCAAACCGCATAGTTATTTGGCAAATAAAGTTCCATCCAGACTATGCAGTCTTTTCTGACTATACTATTTTATTGACCAACGATTTTATGCTAATGACCATGCTGACCATATTCTTTCCTAGAAATATCCTTTCACTGCCTTCATAATCTGCTCTGATTTGTTGTTTGATACTTCTATATCACCCACTATAGCCTGTGAATTGTAGACCAGAGAACCGGGTACAAGACAGACCACACAGGTTATCAGAAGAAAAACATTTTGGTTTACTGACCATGACGTATATGTGATTTTTTTTTTTTTTTAACTGTGCTTGATTTACCATTGTTTTCACTTTCTAAAGCTATTAGCGTAATAGCTCAGGTTACCACACCTTGAAGGAGCTGCAGGTGGCACACGGATTCCTCTTCCTCGAATGCCCCGTCCACGTGCTGAATCCTCAGAACCGTTTAAATAAGACAGTTCTCTCAGCTGCTCCTGGCGAATTTCATCATTATAATCCTGAAATGCAAAAGGTGAAACTTGCTGAGACTTTGCATTTTGGCTGAGCTGCCAAACCATACCAAACAGGATGCCACATGGATGGTATTTGGGTGAATTGCTCTGCGCTGTCACCTGCACGCTGAAAAACCACACAATGGGAGTGGACAACTACCTATAATATGTGGACAGACAAATTTATACAGGTAGATAAGGTGGCCATAAAGACACACAAAATAAAACACACAAGGCACATAAGGCATTAACACAAAGCAGACACCAAGAACATATCTGTATACAAGATGCAAATGGACTTTTCACATACAAAAGGTACTAATCTGAAACAACTTGCAATTATATCAAAAAAAGCATTTTATAAATATTTTTCATTTTTGGCAGACATCCCTGCTTATCTTTACGCACTTAAGGCACAAATCAAATTCCACCCTACATTGCACCTTAGCATGCAAAATTTACACTAGAGTAATTTGATTGAATGATTTAATCCGATACCATTTAGCATCATTGAATGCAGCCTTCAGTTATTCTGTATATCCACTAAACAACTGCTGAAAGGAGCTGTCTCTTTAGGACTCATAAGTAACAAAGCTATGTTTACTATATAAAATTGTTAAATGGTATAAAATAGGCCCATTCTAAGACTGCAGGGTATCGACTCTAGTGCTGCAAGCCTCTGCTGGCTCAGTAAACAGAATATCGGATGAATTTCCTTTTCTTACTGATACAAAATGCTTAATATTGGGCAATTTTTACTTATTTTGCAACCTTTGTCTCCGTCAGAAATTCCTTTTTCTTTAGCTTTCTTCCTTTTGTATTCAGCTCTTTGCCTGCTGATCATGGTAATAAGAGCCCACTGCAGTAGCTGGCTCACTGGCAGCTGAACTGTGCGACAGCTAATTACTGTTTCAAAACAGAAAGGATTACTGAATTTCAACCCTTCAGTCTTTCCATCCTCCCACAGGCAACTGCCATTGACTGTCGTGCACGAGTCTGAAAATGCTACAGTGCCTGCTGCTTGTCGAGCGGGTGACTGGCCAGGACGCATTACAAGTGACACCACTTTTTAGCCAAGTTAAACACCAAGGAAAGAGTGAGATGGAACCAGGGCCTTGCTCGTTCCTTCCCCTTCCTGAAGAGGTCCAGGAAAACTGTTTAAAGACACAACAAACTAAGAAAGATATCCTGTTGTGCTCTAAGAGAGTGTGGGCCTGGTCACAATTTCCCTCCTATATTTCCAGGCAGTGCAGCTGGAGTAAAATCATAGAATGACAGAATCATAGAATAGTTTGAGTTGGAAGGGACTTCTGAAGGTCATCTAGTTCAACCCTCCTGCAACGAACATGGACAGCTTCAACTACATCAGGTCGCTCAGAGCCCCATCCAACCTGACCTTGAATATTTCCAGGGACCTATTAATGAAATTCAGAAAAGAACACCATTTATGCAATACAGTGCATGATATTTGCATCAGAATCATAACTAAAACCCACTCCCTAATTTGCTAATAAACCAGATAATGGCTTTGAGTTCACACCAATCCCCAAATCTTTTTGCACATTTTTCTATCATTCTAACACTAATGGCAATAAGCCAAAGACATCTTCCTACATCAATGTGCTCTCTAAAACACAGAGGGAAAAACACAGATGGAATCAATGAGGTCACATTTATAGCAATTGCTGAATAGGTACCATCTACTGTGCCTTGCTTAATATCATCTGTTATTCACACTGGTTTTACAAGAATTAGGACCTCAAACTTGCTGATTGAGTTTACCTTTCAGATTCCACACCAGTGCTGGGACTGAACTTCATTAATGATGCAAGAAAATTTTGTTAGAGAAAGATATGGTGTGGGGAAAAAAAAAAAAAAGGCAAAAGAACCTGCAAGGGACAGAAACCGGAACTTTCTGTGTTGCTGCTTTAATCTTTCTCCTTTGGAACATTGCCATATAAATGAATTCTACCAGAAATTGCCTCAAAGCTGCTATTCCTTCCTCAGAAACACGTATTTTTTAAAATCTTAGTATTGATGAAACAGAAAATCCAAATTAAGTTTATAATATACTGCAAGATCTGCAAATCTGCACCGTTTTGTTATGCAATGCCTTTAGTTTAGTTTTTCTACAGGTTATTTACTGCATGTCCCGTTAAGAAATATGTACAATGTAACTACACAGAAGGCTGTAATTAAGATGCTGGGATGGGTATCCTGAAAAAGAAATATTTCAATTAAAAAAATATAACTCTATATAGATCATTTATCTTATGTGCTCTTTAAAAAGCATAATAAAGATCATAATTTCTAATTTTGAAATCTGAAATTTTCAACAGAAATGCTCACTTCAACTCTTTCATTAAACAGAAACATAACACTGAATTAATCTTTCATAACTGCTACATGAGTCTAGCTAGGGAGAGAGTATCCTGCTGAATATTTAATTGTAGCTGAGTTCAGAGCCTAGCACATGAGCAAAATTATGCTGCTCATGTTTCATATATATCTAGTCCCAAGGGAGAGTACAAGATGCTGCAAGAAATACCTGTACTGAAGAAAGTATAATGAAGTAGCTACACACTGCAGTAGTATATCGCGTTTCAGAAAAGAACCCCACTCCTCGTGTTAAAATAAGCTCGTGAGAAATGTTCTGTACTTCTTAGCTTTTCCTATAGCTCTCTAATAGTCTTACAGCTATTCTTACAGCTGATAATCTACGTTAACCTATATGTTTTGCTCTTGTTTATATCCATAAAGACATTATCACCTCTAAACAGCTTTTCCATTTACTGATGATACTAAGGTGTCTATCTACTTGTATCATGGTGGTCAATGTTTGTAAACAACCACTGTGGGCGAGCTGACCACCCACGCGCACAACTATTCACCTAAACATGCATTTTGACTTTAGAAATACCAAGGATTTACAACCTTAGCAAGGTCAGTAGCACCCAGGGCCACCGTAAATCATAATGTTTACGGAAGTGCCTAAAAAACAAATTACATATTTGGATAAAGCATGCAGTATTGTAGAGTACGTGAACATGTTTACCCCAAATGACCAAAATCATGTTTATTAATGAGAGTTGGGAATGATTAATTAGGTCGGTTGCCTTGACTGCTCTAGGAACAAAGGCAGCTCAGTAGTAGTATCAGAGTCCGACTGGTGGCAGCTCATTCCGGGGCCCTTCTGGCAGCGGTGGCAGAGAGGTGCGTCAAAGAGGGGAACGCACGTAAACTGCTACAGAACTCAATAAACCATTTTGGTCAAAAATAGCAAAGTATGACGCAAGTTGCAAAACCTGATCTGAATTAACAACAACACGTAGTGACAAGGGAGGAGAGTTAATAAAGAAATCAAAGGGTAAGGCACAGACAGAGGCAATGGATTTCGGGAATATATATCTATCATTAGCATAACAAAGGCTCCTAGAAGTCAAGGATAAATCAGTCCCTTAAGGACTGTGATCTCCTGTCCTGATCTGCTTTGCACATTTAAGTTCTTTCCACGTGTAGGAATGATTTCACTATTAATAAATATCATTACTCTTATCTGCAACAGCTGAATTTCATTCTAACTCCATAGTTAAGGGGAGAGTGATTTAGGTTAAACGCAAACTACCTTAAGAATGCAGAGTTATGGAAATTAAACTTAAAGCGATAATCACAATTCTTCACATTGACAGTTTTGAAGTATGAATCGGGTCCCTTATACAGATGATATTTCATAGCATACACACATTGCTTACACAGTTAAGCTAGCCATGTATCATGCAAAGAGCAGACTATCCTCCACGTAGCATTACTACCATTAGGACAGATTTACAGGTATCTTAATTCTACAGAAAAATAACTACAGACTAACACTTTGCATTTAAGTAATCAAATTCCTTGTTTTTAACTGAGTGAAGAAGTAGTCACAAAAATAAATGGTTTTCTTGTGGTTATTTTCTCTATCGTTCTTGAAGTGTTCCCCAAAGAGTGTTCCCCAAAGGTCCTGAGGCATCAATAACTCAAATTTACAGCTGGCCCATGCAGAAATCCTGCAGTCTGGAAATCCCAGTCTGCTCTGCCTGAACTATGAAACAGCCTTTCTCTCTCAGGCACGTAATATTCTCTGAAGCTGTTTGTTGCCAACAGAGACCACCACATTCATGGACATAGGTACACCCCATCCCGTGATCCTCTCTTCCTGCGCTCAGGTAGCAGTAAGGAAGCAGGAGATGGATTTGAACTCCCACAGCACTTCTGCATCCCGCCCAGCCCCCAGCATCAGCAAAAGAGCTCCAGGGCTCCGTGTATTTGCACAGATTCACTGAAGCTAAAGCATTTTCCCCTAAATCCTGATGTTGCTGCCTTGAGGCTATTTTCAGGCAGTTTAAATTCCAATTAGCCTAAAATTTCCATTGAGTACATGCTTCAGAAAACCCATAGCCAGGCAAAAGGACACAGAAGACCTATTGAATTTTTAGGTGGAGCTACGTGATATGAATATGGCCCTTTTTGTTTGTTTGGTTGGTTTTAGATGCATACTAATTTTGGACACTAAAAGAGACACTGTCCACATGCTCCCTTGTGTATATGGGGAAGCACTAAGCTTGTGAAAATAACTGGTGGTGAGGAGTTCCTGGAGTCGCTGTTTCTTTGTGTTCTCTGTGGCCTCACAACAGTGAGCTGTGCTATGATTCAGCTTCAAAGTATGGGTGGGAAGCACTCGCCTGGACTCATGGGGTCAGGATGCGCAGTTTATTATACTGAAGAGGCCAAGAACCCAGGAATTCTCACTTTCTAGCTGAGTCCTTTAATATCAGACTGTTACAAAAAAAGAATAGCAGCACTGGCTGCAAAGTACCAGAAGAGCTTTGTGAACTAAATCCTGAGTCAATAGAGATATTTGGCATGTCCTGTTATTTCTTTATATTTTAAGATCCTGTTCTAAGACCGTAATGCATTCAAAATGTAAGTGTATTGGACTTTTCCCTGCACATATCCAAAGCCTCTCTTTATCACTGTTTACTTAGGAAACTTAGACAATTGTGCCAGGTAGGCTGGATAGCCCTCTCCATCACCTAAAATTTGCTTGAGACAGTGCCTCAGCTGGGCATCCAAATTAGGTGGATGCAACTGCATCCTCAAACTTCAGTCTTTGTCTTTCTACTACAAATTCAAAGTTCATTACAAAACACGAGATAAATCTGGAGCTGAGACCGTGCCCAACCAAGCAATTCCTACAGAGTTCATCAGAACCGTAGGAGCTGGCTTTAGCCCACCCTACGTGGGTGTCTGATGGGTATGGCATATGTTCTCAAAAGTATACGGAGGAGCTCGAAACCGACAGCTGTTTAGATGTTCCTAGATAAGACCCATACTCTCTGAACCCATGTTTAATGTATATGCGTGGTTTCCTGGTTACCTACAGTCAAAGCCATCTGTTAAGATGGGCTTTTTGCCCACTCGCGGATTGGTCTGATTATTTCACTACAGCATAGGTGCCAGGTAATGATAGGTTTAGATGGACAGCCTGCAGTGCACCACAAGTGACAACGCTTCTGCCAGAAGTCCTCCTCTGTGACTGCAATATTGCATTAGCACTACATGCCTCTTTGCATTTGCCCATATATGTTGGCACTTACGTAAGGACATTTTGTGTGCATGCAGTTCTCTGGCAGCCAGTAGTCCCAATAAATACATAAAAATATAAATATAATCCATCTGAGCCCAAGGAAGAAACGATTTTCTCTAAGCAGTCAGCAACTTAGCCAGATCTGTAGCCATAAACATTATGCCCTTTCACTTGCCACATATGCAAAAAATCGCTGTCTTTACCTGCTTATAGTCTGTCTGAAAAATAAACCTTAATTGAGTGGGTCACCCTTAGAGATTGAAACACATAAAACAGACCATACATTTCTCTCAGTAGCAGTCTGAATGTGTTGCAGCCAATATGAGTTTCAGCTTATAAATGCCTATGGGCAGAATGCGAGCAGACATAAGCTGGAGCCACGTACACTTGCCTTTGAGGTTAGTTGACAGCTGGGGGATTTGTCAGCCTGCCACAGAGAGCACTAACCCAAGCGTGGATGTCATTTTTCTCTTTGAGCATGCACAATTAAATCTGCCTGGCATCATCAGCATGGGGCACCGCACTCTACAAGCAGAGTGGAAGGGAGGGGGGGATGTCTTGCTCCTCAGCATCTGAAGAGAAGCTGCCAATCCCAGAGTGTAAATTGTGCATAGGCAGCTGCTATGAAACTTTAACCCAGATATTTTAGTCTTTGCTAAAACAGAGCAAAATAAGCCTCATCTAATTGTGTAATCAATTTAATATATTTTTTTTCATACTAAAGAGAGTTTTCAACAGAAGATTATTCCAGCTTACATGGAAATGCTGTTAGCCACACAAAATAACCACACTGAAAAGGGGTGCACAATGTTTGAAAAACTTGCAGAAACCTGTATTAAATTTCAGCCATTTGCCCCAATTTGTTCCACCCCTCTTGCTCACAGGCCCCCAGACAAATGCATACTGTGGTCTGCAATTCATTCGAACACAGCTGTGATGCCACAGAAGTCAGTTAGCTGACAGCTCCCTACCCCTGAATTTAATTCCGAGTGAATCCTGGCTGCCAGAGACTTGTGCTTATTTACAGCTGTCACTTGAAGGGGATATATAAGGGAATTGGTAATATGAAGAGAGGGCACCTAGCAGGCTGCAGGAAGGGTGGTGTAGCCACCTGGTCCCGAAGAAATCGATATGGATGTGCACTGGATGTTTACACTGGCCCCTAGGAAGGAGGGGACGTGATATGGCTGTTCTTCCTCTGGTAAAACCCAGTTGCTTCAAAGGAGGCGGGGAGCGGAGTAGGACTGCCACTGCTCTTCCCCAGCTGTTTGTTGGAGCTCCACCACTAACAAGATCACTAATTGCTCTTAAATGTCTACCATAGTCTACATTAAAGCCAACAAAAGTTACAAGCTATACATACCACCTATGCATCTTTTTTTCCTCCAACTATGCCAGGTGGGACCCATATCGCCTCCTGCTAACCCCCTGCTGTAGGTTTGCAGCCCCCTTGTCAAGGACAACAGGGATGGCAACAGCAGCCAGCAAAATTCAGACACGTTTACTCTTGTTTAGTGTGCCTGTCTCATCCAGCCTGGCTGCAGCTACGCGCTCTCGGTCCCGTGTGGCACAGTAAACAAAAGATGCTGCTCGACCTGAGGAGACTGGAAAGAGCAATGAAGGATGAGAAGTCTGGGCAAGAAAATATCTTCCTATGGGTTTGTTGAGTGCCCTTTCTTTTATGGCTTCTGAATCATTTTAGAACTTTTAAAAAATCCCATTAGGTGATAGTCTGTACAAGTTGATCACACAAAGTACATTGGGACTGAACTTGATGCATGAATTAGTTTTTAAAGCAACATTAGTATTTTTTTGACTTATTGCAATATAGGGTTAAGATAACATGAGCTGTCCTTGGAGTAAGGACTCTCTTGGCAAGCACTAAATCTATTACAAACGCAGAGCAGAAATGTTCTTAATAATGCTACTAACATATACTGAAATCTATTAATAACCGTGATCTGATTCTAAGTCAGAAGATAGAGATATCTTAAATTCAGGCACCACAGACCCAGTTGAAACATCCTGGGAGCAGGAGCTGGTGGAAGGGTGATTCATCACAGCAGCGCTGCGTCTGGACAGAGGAGCTGTGGGGATGGTAGCATGGCCTGTGTGTTTGGTCCTCTGGTTTTCCAGAGTAAGGTTTTCTCCAGACTAACCTGGGTTCTGGTCTAGATCCTGTGTGTGGATCCCTCCAGGAACCCTGAATCTCTCTATGATCATCCAGTTTAGCCATAACCTGTGTCAAGGAAAGTTTTTGTAGGCTCAGAATAAATGACCTGTATCGCTGATACTCTGACCAGAGCAGTGTTGTCTCCCCTCCTGATGGCACTGCACCAGCCCCAGCAGCACCGCTGCCTGGCAAAGCTGCTTGGCAGTGAAGAAACTGGTGGCACAGACTGTGGCAAAGCTGGTCTGACAGCAAGAAAAAGGATGAAGACTTTCCTTCCTTTGTCAGTCGTAGCAGCAGGCATGGAACTCCTTCCAGAAACCTCAGGCTGCCATCAGGGTTTGGCTTCGGAGAGGCAGCAGTGCCTCAGGCGTCCTCCCTAGTCAGAGGTCGAGGCAGAAATCAGTATCTGCATTTCTCATGCGCTCCTTCTAGACAGAAATCTGACTAACCCAAACTAAACAGCATAGCACATCCTCCCCAGAGCCAAGACTTTTTGCATACTAAGGAAAAAAATAAAACATGCTGGGAAGATGGTCTGTAATAGCACAGTAAAAATACAGAAGTGATTTTCACTGCTGGAATCAAAGATATTTTAAATCTGCTTGGTTTGAACTGCTATAATCTAAATTAGTTTCAGTATTGAGAGATTTATGGATAGCCACTATAATGATACAGAGGACAACCACAGGACAGCAATCAGGTATGCGAGGAGTCCCCCTTTCCACACTAAATCCAATAAGCATGAGGAAAAGACAGTGAAAAGATGCTGCTATTGAGGCTCAGGGTCACCGTCTGAACTGTCACAGAAACTAAAAATATTAAAACAGTTTAGACTCAACTTTCTGAAGTTTACACCAAACTTCAAGTGAGAAAGAGTGCAAATATAGCAATAAATAAACAAAAAATATTGAAAGGAAAGGGAAGAAACACATTAAATACGAAAAGCTGAAATCATGCCATTGGAAAAACAAAATAAATTGCAAGCTCAATAAATAAACAAAAAATACTTTCTCACGTATGTAAGTTTAAAAAAGCTGACTTAATAATTCCATTACGCAGGTATGCATCAGATATAACATGTTGTAGGTTTCATCTTTTCAGAATAAGATTTGAGAAAAAAGGAAAGATGATTAAGGAAATGACAAGCAGTAACAGGAGGTAGAAAATAATTCACAAAGAAAAGCTTAGACCATGTACCAAGTAGAGATATACGCATTCCCAAGTATCTCTCCACTCTTTTTAAAGTACACAGTGTACGAAACATCAGGAATGAAGTGTATAAAACTGAGTGAGTGCTATAATTCATGCAGCCAGATACAGGTGAAAGTATTGTCAGAGTTTCAAGATCAACAATTTAATATATAACACAATAAAAATGTTATCAGTTCTATATTAGTTATTATTTAATTTGAATATCTGTTATTTTGTTATTGTGTAAACCCTTGTAAATAAGATTATCCACCAGGAGATATGACATCTGTACTTTTGTCTCCTTTTCTGCTCTACAGCATGCATTAAAGAAGGTTTCAGGTACTTTAACACAATTACTGCTGCTTTTTTTTTTTTCCCCCCTCTTTTAAAAAAATATCAGCTAATTCCTGCGCATTACCAGGTGGCAAAAAATTCTGCCTCTCAAAATCTTTTAGCTTCTTGTGTTGCTTCATGGCCGGCGCATCTAACCCATCCCTCCCCAGGTGGCTGCACAAGAAGAACGGCTTTAGGTCAAATACAGACAATCCAGGCTGGAGGGGAAAAGTGAAATCAGCTCCAGAGCTGAAGGACCCTCACACTGAGAACCACTGATCAGAAGCGACTGAAGATCCAGATCAAGCACAACTATTAACCCAGGGAGCGGCTGTGTAGTGGAGGGAAGGATGTAGGCGATCAGGTAGAACGGTGCCAAAAAAACCTACAGGCAAAAAATGTATTTATAAACAGCATACAGAAGTGGAAAAACAGCTTTTAAACAGATGCATTTATAGCAAGATATTCCATTTAGTATATGATCTTCTGTACTTCAGCCCAGCTTCTGCATACACTCAAATGTTGCTCCAAATATGGTATATTCCTGCATGAGGTAATTATCTTCATGACATGCACTGGCCATAGGAGCAAACTGTATTCTCAAGAGGAAAACCTCGGGTACACTGGAGAGATGCAAATGCGATAAAAAAAGTCAGATTTAGCAATCATATTCCCTATATTATACTAGATTCATTAGCATGTAACTTCAGCTTCATTTCTGACTTGCAAGCCCACCAGTGCATTTTCTTATAAACTGGTTTATTTTTATAAAACGCAACATGATAGACTTTAAAATAAGCTTTTAAAAAGTTTCATGATTATAATCTTATCATTGAAGATTAAACTCCAACTTCCTAATATCTGAACATATTTCCTGTAATAAAAGAAACAAATAGCATTCAATACTGCTCCATCATTTCCGAGCAACACAGTCAGTAACTATACATGGCACTGAAAAGGGAAAAGAGGGGAAGGAGATAAAATGGACTTGGAAAACACATGTTCAATTTCTTTCCATTTCATGTTATTATACTGTTATAGACATACCGAAGAATTTTAAAAGTATTTAAAAGTATTTTAAAAGAGTGACTCTACCTAGTTTTTTAACTACTACAATGCATACAGTTCTGCACTTGCAGACTTTTTTTTTTACATTTGTTTTCATTTTTTATAATATTCAAATAAAGGTATATAAGTGCATGTACGGTGGTCCTCCCTGCTTATTATGAATGCCCATCACTAAATTGTGTTGAAATGTCTAGGTCTCTTTGAAGCTATTAACCTGTCCCTTTATCAAAGAAAAAACTGAATAAATGTAATTCTGTGCTATCAGTCAGAAATTCACAAAAAAAGAATGTTAGGTTACTCTCTTTTTTATTCACAGAGATGAAATATTGGTTTGTTTTTCTTAGGTCATAGCAGATAATGCACACGTGAGAACTGGGTGAAAGGAACGCTCATAGAACTTTTTCCGAGCCAAACGTTAACTGCTCTTTTATATTAGAACTAATTCTTCAGTTTTTCCTAAATAGCTAAAGCAAAAAGACTCTGTAATTGTTTACTAAATTTGTATGAAAACAAGTATAGGTATTTAAAATATAGCATATATTGTAGACTGGCTCCTAAGGGAATATTATTAATTAGTAATACGGCTAACATTATCCTGGCCATAATTCTCCTTTTCCTAAAGTCGCAGTCTGAATTGGGATAGTGAAAATGCAGTTAAGTAATTAGGAATTGAGACTTAAAAGAGCGATCTCTCTCTCTCTCTCTCTCTCTCTCTTTTTTTTTTTTTTTAATCCTAGAAACACAAGGTCAGATTGCGGAGGTGTTTTAACATATGAGTGAGCACGACTCGTATGCACTGAAGCACCTTGCTGAGCTCAGTGCCACCTTAAAACTGAACTCACTAATTCCAGCTGGAAAGAGGATCCCAGCAGGTGTTAGCCAAGTGCCACCTAAGCTGAATTTGCCAAGCAGATTTCCCATTCAGCACAAATGTGATACATCGATGCAGAGCCCACGCGTGAGAGACACTGACTCCACCTGTGTTCAGAACAGTTACCCCCCACCTACAAACCCCACAAACACATCCAAACCAGGCACCCAGAGCCTTGCTGGCTGTTAGGGCAACCCTGATGGTCTCAAATCCCACCCCCGATTTTGCTCTAGAATCACCACTGGGGTTTGAAATCAGCCCTATATTCTTGACTAAGAAAAAGATCACACTTATTTCAGTGCTTTTCTGTGACAAAAAGCTGGGGCAGGTGGCAAGTTGTGGAAATTCAGGGGTGTTATTGATATAACTAAAACCATAACTTCATTTTTATCTAAAAATAATAGCTAGTGCTAGTAAGCCTCAGCTGTGAACAGAAAATTATTAGCTGAACGATGCGCTGACTATTGGTTCCTCACGTATCTTTTATTCTGCTAGAAAACCTATGGTGAGCTATCTTAACATCAATGGAATAAATAGCCATCATTGCATTACATGTTTTCCAACTAAAAAATTACATAGACTTACAGTGTAAGTATTTGGAACGGAATAAAAGTGATTGTGAACCCATTAGTTCCAACTTATTATTTAACCGTAATTAACCCAGTTCTGCATTATTGATTTTGAGAAGCATGGAAATCCGTGCTAGACATTCCTTCTACTTTCCCATTCAATTTAATTAAAATGCCCTAAATTTAATTAAATGTGTCGAATTTAGGACAACTAAGTACCTCATCTTTCAATATAATAATTCATCTCATCGTGGAAAATATAAGTGGACACTAAAGAAATAACAGTAACTTCAACACTGTTGTTTTGTTGAAGGAGAGAGTGCTCTAAATGGAATTAATGGAGACTAGTTCATTTCTTTTTTTCATCATTCAAATGATCAATTATTTTAACTGAAATGCATTTAATTAAAACTGAAATATTTTTAATTTAATTAAATTGTCAATGTCTGCCATTTGTTTTAGTGCCAAATCTGGACAGGTACTGGATATCAATGTCTCATTATGCATTGAAGTTCAGCATAGCAAGCCAGGGCGAACACATAGGACTTCATCACACCTCAAGGTGCTGAGTGCTCTCAGCTTCTGGTGGCTGCAACTAATCCTACTTAGCAGCAAAGGTAGATTATTTTATTGAATTTAAGCCTTCCAGCCCTGGGGTTTGTGAGATTAAATTCTCCGTTCCAGCTCTCTCCCGGGCAGGTCTGACTAACTCATACTGTTATTTCCACTCACCACTGCTCATGCTAAGTGGCTTGGGTAAAAGTCTCCTGATTCTCCCAGATTCCTAAAACCTCCTATAAATAACTTGAGTTGAAAATTTCTGTCTTAACCTGAAATTTTGAAGTCCAGGCTTTCCTGCTGTCATCCCAGAGCCTCACTGAGGCATTCTGAGAATTACCATACCTGATATAGCTGTTAAAAATCCAGATATTTTTCATCACTCAGCTCGGTGATTTCAGAGTACCTAAACTAGAAAATTTTAACTGCTCTCAAGTCTGCTCCTGTAGACCCGTTCACCAGCAGCTAAACCATTAGCTTTATTTTTCTGCACATGGTGCAGATGAGAAGACGGATACCAGACACCTCTTCTTGCCTGTGCTCTTTCCACTGAGCATCCACTTCCTTGTCTCTGCTAAAGGAAGAGTTTGCAACTAACTTCCCAAAAATGCTCTCTGGAAAACCGCCATCACCATGTGCGTACCAGCTGGTTGACTGTGAATTTATTTTTATTTTGAAATATTTGGCAAGCTGCACCCCAGGATTCCTCAATCTCAAGAACCCCGAAAGCAAGCCCATCCCAATCCTATACTTCCTTCTGTATAAAGAAGAGGAGCAAAACGAAAGTAAACCTGTAATTAATTTATTTACTTTCAAGTGGTTCTACCTTTTCTCTGGAGACTCCGTACTCTGCTGTAATAAACTGCTCCCCTCGAATGGCATTTGTGCTCTTGAGTATATACTGACTCCAGACTGGCAAGGACTACCATCCGTATGCTTATGAAAAAGGTTTTGAAGCAAGAATAGGACAAGACCACTGTTAGAAGAATCTTTTTGAAATATTACAATACATATTACTGACAAATAAATTAGTTTTCCTCTCTTACTGAGCCTATCCCATAGTTTTTTCAATACTGGGAAACCTCCAACAAGCCTTTCTTAACATAAGCCAAGCCTTACAAGTGCCACATTTCTGCAACTGTCTGGGGAGTGCACCAGGTCTTCTTTTAAGTGGGAATTTCACCTTATTGATTGCCTTCATCTGGGTTCATTTCAGATTGGCAGAGATTAAGCACCTCAGAGAGTATTTGTAAATATATCAGCTCTTGTTAAACATTTAAGCATAAACCTAGATATAAAGAAATTAAAGATACACCATAGACACCTATCCAGCAGCTTTTCAAACACTGCCAGGTGCACTGCATAAACCAGGAGCACTTCAAATTTCTCTGTGTTTTGTCCTATTGGCAAAGCAATCTTCCCCGCACCTCTCTAAAGCCATTTCCCAGCACCAACTTAAAATATCCAGAATGAAGGATAAAGGCTGTATGTGCGACTGAATGCAATGCAATGCACCATCAACTCAGTTTTATACAGCCAGCACAATATTTTCCCTATGTTTTTTTAAACCAAACCATCTGAGGGGAGCTCAGGGACTGGTTAAAGACTCAAGCCTGACTTCTTAGAATATCTCTTTTGTATCCTATTGCGTCTCTTTGCTTCTTGTAATTTTTGAATTTTCTATTTCCCCAAACATAATTCAGTTAGGAGCAACTATTCACTTGAGAGCTTCCAACCAGAAAATCCTTCAGGTTTTTCCAGCAGTGTACTAGAAAAACTCACTTTCATTCTTTCTCTTTTATGATTTTTTTCTAGATCCCCATCTTACTGGATGTTCTTGTTCTTATTTTGCGAGAGGTCACGGTCTCAGAAACATTCATCAGATGAACATGAATCTATCTTGATTCAAATCCACACAAGTTCTGGTGGCTAAGATTTCCTAAATTTGAAAGGATTTACAAGAGGGGATCTTTCCTTTTCCTGACTTTACTAGAATCAGTTGTTATTTAATGATCATTTTGTTTTCTGACTTTGGAATACCACTTGTTCCTTCCTAACTAACTCCCACTAACCTTTTTTTTCCCCATCGGGCCACATATTAGAAGATCTGGAAAAGAGAATTTTGACAGATCACAAAAAAAAAAAAAAAAAAATCCCAAGACACCAGGTTCTTAAGCACTGATGAGTATTTGTAAGTAGAAAATAATTTTTGGAAAGATGCCAGCAGATGAACTTATATTTTCAAGCGTCTAAAATAGGAATAAGATTTTGTCTGGGAACACAACCGTCGTTGTGGAAAAGCACTCCATGGCCGTTTAAGGCCAGTACTTGCAACTCTTCCTTAAGCTTGCAAGAAAGGTTAAAGATGGAAATCATAACTGTTCAGCTTGAATCTGCTCTATTTTTGTTAGGCTTCTAGAAAAAAGCTAGTGCTTTGATCAAGATGAACTGACTACCTGATTCAAAAAGTCATTTGTCCATGATTTATTACTTTTCATGGGTACTTACTTGACAATTAACAAACAAGTTCTGTCTTGATGGATGGACAAAGTCTTCAAACAAACAGAATACGCCACTGTTTGAAGTAGAGAAAAAAAATGTGACTGAAAAGTCACAAAATCAGTGTTGATACATTCACTAGATGTTATTACTGGTAGCAGATGCTATCTTGGCTCCTCAGTGTGTGACTGTCTGCTGTTAAATTTGTTGTCAGGATTAGTCCTTTTCCACCTACAGTCCATTTATTATTCTTATTATTACTCATTTATTATTACTTCTTAGGAAGAAGTTCTTTACAATGAAGGTGGTGAGACACTAGAACACGTTGCCCAGGGAGGTGGTGGAGGCCCCATCCCTGGAGACATTCAAGGCCAGGCTTGATGAGGCTCTGAGCAACCTGATCTAGTTGAAGATGTCCCTGCTTACTGCAGGGAGGTTGGTCTAGATGACCTTTAAAGGTCCCTTCCAACCCAACACATTCTATGATTCTATGATTATTTAAACTAATCTATTAAGTAAATACACTTCCATAACTAAAATAAATCATAAGGACACAGAAGCCTTTCCCATCACATCCCTTCTTGATGCTCTGAGGACCTGTGCACCATCCAGCTGTCCATACTTCTGCAGTTCCCAGTTCCTGACATTTCCCACAAAAATGTGCTGCGGAGGGAATTGCTCACAATACTGTGAGTAGCATCTAAAGCATACTCGATAGTGCGAATAGGTGTCCTCCTATAGCATGAATAGGTGTCTCACCTGCCTTTAGGAAACCCAGGCCCCTGAGACCACGAGGAAAGTCTGGAACAAGGAGGACTTTCCCTCACTGGAGGAGAACCAGGTTAGGGAGCGCTTAAACAAACTCGGGGTTTTTTACGAGATACGTAAGTCCATGGGGCCTGACAGGCTGCACCCATGAGTGCTGAGGGAGCTGTCTGATAGCATCATGAGGCCACGCACAAATATCCTTGAACAGTCATGGCAATTGGCAACGGTTCCTGAACTCTGGAAGATAGCAGATATCACTCCTATTTTCAAAAAGGGCAAGAAGAAAGATCTGGACAACTACAGGCTGCTCAGCCTCACCTCAGTCCCTGGGAATGTGATGGAGAAAATTCCCCTGGAAAGCATTTCCTAACACATGAAGGACAAGACTGGGAGTTGCCAGCATGGACTTACAAAGGGGAAATCATGTTTGGCCAATGCCATTGCCTTCTACAATAAAAAGAATGGCTCGCTGGATGAGGGGAGAACCGTGGATGTTGATTACCTCAACCTTAAAGTCTTCGACACAATCTCCCACGGCATCATCATAGACAAGCTGATAAAGTACAGGTTAGATTAGAGGACAATGAGGAAGACTATGATGTAGTCACCATCACAGAAACGTGGTGGGATGACTCACGTAGCTATAGTGCTGCCATGGATGCCTATAGGCTCTTCAGGAAGGATAGGCAGGCAAGGAGAGGCGGGGGTGTGGCCCTGTATGTCAGGGAGTGTTATGAATGCTTTGAACTAAATGATGGTGATAATGGGGTTGAGTGTTTATGGGTAAGAATCAGGAGCAGGGCTAACAAGGCAGATATCGTAGTAGGAGTCTGTTATAGACCGCCCAATCAGGATGAGGAGGCAGATGAAATATTCTCTAAATGGCTGGGAGAAGTCTCAAGATTGCGAGCTCTTGTCCTTGTGGGGGACTTCAATTTGCCGGACATCTGCTGGGAATACAATACAGCAGGGAGGGAACAGTCTAGAAAGTTCCTGGAATGTACTGGGGATAACTTCCTGACACAGCTGGTGAGAGAGCCAACTAGGGAAGGTGCCCTGCTGGATCTGTTGTTTGTAAACAGGGAAGGTCTTGTGGGGGATGTGACGGTTGGAGGCTGTCTCGGGAACAGTGACCATGAAATGATAGAGTTTTCGATTCTGCGAGAAGCAAGGAGAGGGGTCAGCAGAACTGCTACCTTGGACTTCCGGAGGGCGGACTTTGGGCTTTTCAGGAGCCTGGTTGACAAAGTCCCCTGGGAGGCACTCCTCCAGGGCAAAGGAGCCCAGGAAGCCTGGATGATTTTCAAGAAGGAAGTCTTAAAGGCGCAGGAGCAGGCTGTCCCCATGTGCCGGAAGACAAGCCATCAGGGAAAAAGACCGGCCTGGCTAAACAGGGAGCTAGTGTTGCAACTTAGGGAAAAAAAGAGGATTTATGGCCTTTGGAAGGAAGGGCAGGCCACTCAAGAGGACTACAAAGAGGTAGTGAAGCTACGTATCAGGAGGGCCAAAGCCCAGCTAGAACTAAACCTGGTTTCTGTTGTCAAGGGCAACAAAAAAAGTTTCTATAAATATATTAGCAATAAAAAGAGGACTAAAGATTCTCTCTGTCCTCTAGTAGATGGGGCCGGCAACATAGTGACCAAGGATGAGGAAAAGGCTGAGGTACTTAATGAAGTCTTTGCCTCAGTCTTCAGCAGTAGGACCAGTTGTTCCCTGAGTACCCAGACCCCTGAGCTAGAAGACAGGGATGGGGAGCAGACTGAAGCCCCTGTAATCCAAAGGGAAACGGTGAGGGACCTGCTTCAGCACCTGGAGGTGCACAAATCTATGGGGCCGGATGGGATCCACCCAAGAGTACTGAAGGAGCTGGTGGAAGTGCTCACCAGGCCACTTGGTATCATTTATGAGCAGTCCTGGACAACCGGGGAGGTCCCAGCTGACTGGAGGTTGGCAAATGTGACACCCATCCACAAGAAGGGCCGGAAGGAGGATCCAGGGAACTACAGGCCAGTCAGTCTGACCTTGGTGCCTGGGAAGGTCATGGAACAGATCCTCCTCAGTGCCATTACACGGCACATGCAGGAGAACAGGGTGATCAGGCCCAGTCCGCATGGGTTTGTGAAAGGCAGGTCATGCCTGTCAAAACTGATCTCCTTCTATGATAAGGTGACCCACTTAGTGGATGAGGGAAAAGCTGTGGATGTTATCTACCTGGATTTTTGCAAAGCTTTTGACACTGTTTCCCACAGCATTCTCCTGGAGAAGCTGGCTGTTCATGGCCTGGACAGGTGTACTCTTCACTGGGTAAAAAACTGGCTGGATGGCCGTGCCCAGAGAGTGGTGGTGAATGGAGTTAAATCCAGTTGGTGTCCGGCCACAAGTGGTGTCCCCCAGGGCTCGGTGCTGGGGCCGGTTCTCTTTAATATCTTTATCAATGATCTGGATGAGGGGATCGAGTGCACCCTCAGTAAGTTTGCAGATGACACTAAACTGGGTGGGCGTGTTGATCTGCTTGAGGGTAGGTTGGCTCTGCAGAGGGATCTGGACAGGCTGGACCGATGGGCTGAGGCCAATGGTGTGAGGTTCAACAAGGCCAAGTGCCGGGTCCTGCACTTGGGTCACAACAACCCCATGCAGCGCTACAGGCTTGGGGCAGAGTGGCTGGAAAGCTGCCCAGCAGAAAAGGACCTGGGGGTGTTGGTTGACAGCCGGCTGAATATGAGCCAGCAGTGTGCCCAGGTGGCCAAGAAGGCCAACAGCATCCTAGCCTGTATCAGGAATAGTGTGGTGAGCCGGACTAGGGAAGTGATCATCCCCCTGTACTCGGCACTGGTGAGGCCCCACCTCGAGTACTGCGTTCAGTTTTGGGCCCCTCACTACAAGAAGGACATCAAGGCGTTGGAGTGTGTCCAGAGAAGGGCTACAAAGCTGGTGAGGGGTCTGGAGGACAAACCTTATGAGGAACGACTGAGGGAGCTGGGGTTGTTTAGCCTGGAGAAGAGGAGGCCGAGGGGAGACCTTATTACCCTCTACAACTACCTGAAAGGAGGTTGCAGAGAGATGGGGGCTGACCTCTTCTCCCTGGTGACAAGTGATAGGACGAGAGGAAACGGGTTCAAGTTACATCAGGGGAGGTTTAGATTGGATATTAGGAAACATTTTTTCACTGAAAGGGTTATTAAACATTGGAATAGGCTGCCCAGGGAGGTGGTGGATTCACCATCCCTGGAGGTGTTTAAAAAAAGGGTAGATGTGGTACTTAGGGACATGGTTTAGAAGTGGTTTTTGTCAGGGTAGGTTAATGGTTGGACTTGATGATCTTAAAGGTCCCTTCCAACCTCAGCAATTCTATGATTCTATGACTGAAAACTGTCTGGATGACTGGGGCCAGGGGTTGTGATCAGTGGCCCAAAGTCCAGTTGGAGGCCAGTCACTAGTGGTGTACTCCAGGGGCTGGTGCTGTGTCCAATACTGTACAACATTTCTATTTATGATGTGCGAAGGAATGAAAGAGAGGGAGCCAGATTCTCTTCAGTAGCGCCCACTGACAGGACAAGAGGAAAACAGGTGCAAATTAAAACATGAGAAATTCAATCTGAACACACAAAAAACCTTTTTCTGTGAGGATGACTGAGCACTGGCAAAAGTTGCCTGAAGAGGTTGTAGAGTCTCCATCCTTGGAGATACTCAAAAGCCATCTGGACATGGTCCTGGCTCTAGGTGGCTCTGCTTGAGCAGGAGGGTTGGAGCAGATGACCTCTGGAGGTCCCTTCCAACCTCAACCACTCTGTGATTCTGTGAAAGGAAACCCGATGTTATAAATTATTTGGCAGCTTAAAAACAAGTTTCAGGTTCATACTAGTAACCCATACAAAACACTGCAGCTGAATGACTCATTTCTTATGCTGAATTAAAGACTCCCAGAATGTGGGCTGAAGTAATTTTGAAAAAGGATCTGTTCAACTGTCATCACACTCTCCTGCAAATGTAAATTAATCCTTATTCACAGCATCACTGCCACCTCTTATAATATATAATTTAATCTTCATAGTAGTTCTGTTTCTTTTAGGTCTGAGATTTTCTTTCTATGCAAGTTTCAGATCATCACAGTTCAACATGCCCAGCTAAGGCTAGCTAGAGTTTATCTCCACCTTGTATTTCCTTAAGACAGCATGCATTTACAGCCACGTTTTCAAAGCATGGGGTTGTGCAGCCATAAAAAATTGGAATCACAAAAAACTGTATTGGCACAGAGTTGCAAATCTACTAGTTCTATGTGCCATTGCGTGTGCCTGTATTTGTACTCATCTTGCATTCCCAAACACAGATTTTGCAAGGAACTACTGTTCATTGCCCTGAAAATGCATTTGCATTTTTCATCATGGTACACGTTTCTTTTCCTAACTGTTTTTATACACAGTCATAAGTTAACAAAGTATCAAACTTTTTGACTTACTGCAGGATTTTTTCTGGTTACCTAAACTATACCAATGAAAGGAAAAAGTCTCTCTGAAGCTTTTTTCTTTCCAGTTCAAAGTGCCATTTCAAAATGCAGAAATGTCGATGAGTCTTGTTACGAGCATAGGAATTTTTTGAAAGCGATGCTTGGCATACACTGCTGACTGTCAGGGAAACATCGGCACAGAGAAGCATGTCTGTCTACAGTTAAAGGCAAGATTTTAAAGGGGAACTTAGTTTCACTTTTTGCTTTTTACAGCTTATAATTGAATTGCAGTAGCATACTTGACCAATTCTGTCCCGTGGCATACAAAATCTAAGAAAGTGTAAGTGAACTCACATGCTTAATGAATGCATTTAAATTTAAAAATCAGACAATAAAAATATTATTATGCAATTTGTTTCCTGGGAGTAAAATCCATGGATTTTGTTTTTTTCATTCCCCAAGTGATATGTATTCTAACTGCAACTATTTCTACTCTGACAGCTAATATATAAATGTGTTTATTGATCCTCTGTACTGCCAAATATTTTGTGTTTTTATTAACATAGAATGGAGTTGTTCTACAGCAATTAAGGGTTATAATCCTGCTTTACAGGAAAACTTTGGGGTGTAAAAGTAGAACAGAAGAAAAATGTGTGACATTTTCTGTATAAAATGCAACAAATAGCTTGCTATCTAAGTGTAAAGTCAATGATCTGAGCCTGTAGGCGAGTATAACTAGGTCAAAAGTAAATCTAGCACTGAGAGCCTTATTTTCACAGTAACCTATGAGAAATGTTAGATTCTTTCTTCTCCCATAATGACAACAGTTTTATCTTTCATTGCTGAAATCTGATACAATAGCTTAATTATCTGCAGTTTTTTGTAGTTGTAATTGTAGATTGTAGTTGTATTTGTAGTTCCTCTTCTTTGGTTATTGTATAGCTCCATGATTTGACTTGTTTGCTATTCAACAGTGAGTGCTGATATGGAACATACAATACATTACTCCAGTGGAAACTATGGAAACTAGCTGTCACCAGTGATACTGCAAGCTGCCTTTTAAAACAGATGTTGGATAATGAATTTCTTGGATTAAGATAGCAGAGTACTGCAATACTCACTTAAAGCTGATACACCAGATGTGTAACTTATGGAAAGATGCTCATCCATTTAAGACCCTGATGTGATTAAACAGGTTTTTGAAGTAGAAGTAAGATATAAATCATCATATGTTATGAGTACTTCCCATTTTAACACGAGTACCAAGCCTGATATAAAATCACAGTTTATGTATTTCACATTCATCTGGCACAGACCAAGAAGATGCAGTAACAAACCAGTTCACTAGTTCCTAATTTGAAATTATTCATATGTATTTAGGGTTGAGTACTAGCACAGTCCAGCTCCACAGAGGCTGAGACAGAAACAACTAATGCAATTTTCACGATATCACACGGTTTTTTGCCCAGGTGCACTGTTTCATTCTAAGCATGGTATACACCTGTGCTGAGGATTTACCAAGGTAATAGGGTGTAAGGAAAATAGATCTCAAACACACTGCCATCCAAAATGAAAACTTCATTGGAAAGGCTTCCATCTGGATCACATACTCAGATTTTTCTTTCTGTCATAATCACACTAGAAGGAAGGGTTTTTTATTTGTGTGAACCATTCTGAAATAAACCAATTTTTTTTTCATTTCATTAAATAAAAGATTAAGTGCTATATGATGGATAATATGGTACTTATTTTAAAACATAAAGAATTTAACAACATGTGTTTCTTATCAGACAAATCCAGCTTTTACAGTGTCACTCAAGCCTGAATATAATAACATGATAATGATGTTTTATCCTCTTACCCTGCATCGCTTTATGTCCACTTAGGCCTTCAGATAATAAAATGCTTAAGGAAGATATTTTCTTCACTGTTTTAGCATTTTCTACGTATGATTAAGCACACATGATTACGCTGTTGTACTGATTGATGCCAGCTTAGCATAAGGACATTTCCTAGCAATTATGTTTGTCTAAAGTATTAAATATTACATGTCTTCCCTCTAGGCCAAGATTGCTATGGATATATACATATGCATGTGTCTGTACGTATACATGCATACATATGCCTACGCATATATGGATGTGTGTATGTATATAGAAAAATACTCCAATGTATTAAAAGACTTCCAGATGATTTGTGTGTTATTACAGATATGTGCTCTTTTAAATAACTTATCTTGTATTCATAGTGCAAATAAGGAAACTGAAAAATAAGAATCAATTTTCTCTTATCTGTTGTTTTTAAGAGAGAATGCTAATGACTCCATGGTTAGTTTCTTTTTTAAAGCCACAAAGCATTTTGTTCTAGCTCTCTGCTGGTAATTTTATACTTATTTTACCAACTTAAAGGAGTTTTTGCAATTATATTACGCGTATTCAGTCATCAGTTATTTGAAGGTCAGCGTTAAAAGATCACCATTCTGTATCGAATACAATTATTCTATCAGAATGGCCAAAATGGGGGAGGAATCTAGAAATCGTGACTTTTTGTGATGATCACTGTAACTTATTTCAATCATCTGTTGTGTGTTTATTTTTATATATATATATATAAAATATATATATATATCTCACCTAAAATGCTCACATTCTTCCTCATGAGTTTTATTTTAGTCTTTATTTTCTCAGTTAGTTTTTTTCTGAGTATTTTCCTGCTGGCACTGCTCTGCCCCACAGCAAGTGAATGGCTCCATGCACATTCCCGTTAGCACTATGTAAAGCTGGTACTATGATTGGAGTTTGTTCTTTGAATTCATTCCTCACCAGGTAATGAACACATCTATGCAATTCAAAACTACGGAAGAAACACAGTTAGGACTTGATGACTGATCCATTCTGTTAAAAGTTTCTGTTTAAAATTGCTTCCAGTTTTGCAGGTATTAAAAATCTCTCTGACCCTGTATACAAAGTAAACAACTAGCTAAGCGTTGTATGGATTGCACTATGCAATGCCTGTCTCTGACTAAAAGTGTAAATTATAAGTGCCTGCAGAAAAGAATACACATAAAATATGAAAATACAGGAATGGTTTTGAGATATGTTCCTTGGTAGGGATGTTAACCTGAATTTGCAGGAATTTTCTATAAGGAAGACAAGGAAATAATAAATAGAGCGAAGTCTTTTAAGGATCACCTAAGACAGTCTATAACTGAACTGGACAAGAAAGCCTTGGGCAGATTGGAGACCTTAGGACAGAATGTCCTTACATGAGGACAGATATGCAGTACATGACCTATCAACTAATTTTTATTTTGTTTTTGGTTTTGATATATGTCTGGTTCTTTATAGTATCGCAAGCTTATTTAAAATAGCTCAATTTGTCTTGTATTTAGTGGTAAATCATCTGTGGTGGTTTTGCTGTTTGTTGTTTTTTTTTTTTTTGCTTTTTGCTTTCCTTCAGTACAGCAAAAATTAGTGGTTTCTTCTCTAACAGTATAAAAGCGTCAGCTATACAGCATGCTAGCCATCTAACACAACTAGATTGCTCGTTCATCCAGATCTTTCAATCTTTTAAATCTATTAGCCTGACAGGAAAGGTACTTGAAGGCTTTCAAAGGCCAAATTACTAAAATTCAAATAAAGTCTAAATTACTGAACACTTTCATGTGATGTACAAGTCTGCTGGGCACTGGCCATAAAGTGACCTTGGCAGAGCTATTTACAGCAACGTTTTAGATGCACAATTTAACCTGGAGCAAATAAAAATGCATTTATCACATCAGAGTCTGCATAAGTAATCCCTCTTGTTCTTGGACTTTGGCACCCACTCAGTAAAGATCACAAAACCATCACAAAGGTCCCATAATCACAGTTTCTGCTGCTCAACCGGGCTTGTTACAATGAAGTAAAATGTTATGTCTGCATTCATGGCAATGTCCTAATCAGCTGACAAAATACACTCTTTACTACAAAGATTTCATAATTGCTTTAGGAAGGCTGCCACAATATGTGGCATGTGATAGAACGAGAACTGTTATTAGCATGATAGAGCTGCAACACATTTATGTCCTGCAGTAGTATAACGCCCTCCCTTTGCTTATTTAAACACCTGAACAAGCCCACTCACCTAAAGCCAGCCGAAACTACAAGTTTCTTGGTTTTTACTCGGAGGCTGATGGAATATTCATCACTGTATTAAACACGGCAGGGAAAGAAGCTGCTTATGTAGTCTATAGTAAGCAACATCATGTGCTATTTGTCAGGAAAATACTTCTATTCAGTACTACAGTAAAGGCTGAAGATTGGTTTTCATTACAAATAACATTTATTTTTCTACCTAACAGAAAAATCTGAGGAAGGTAAAATCAGGGAAAAGAGATGTCTGACTTAAGTGAATTCTTCTAACAAAAATCAAGCTGAATGTCTTTAACACAAGTTTGGAGAATAACCTATCAGAAATTATTAAAATTTCTTTTAGTAACTAAGCCAGGCTGTGCCAGTTCCAGTAATCATTGTCTGGAATATCAAAGAAATCCCAGAGTCCTAACTCCTTATTTGAAATGAAAAGGTAACATTTCCAGGCTTTTTCCCCTGTAAAGATAGAGCTCACAGTGTAATCTGACTGCTGCAGAGGCATGTCAGTGGAGAAGAGCGTGCCCTTCAAGGATTTCCTTCCCATCCTCATCAAAAGGCTCATGAGAAATACAGTCAAGAAAATCCAGAGGAAAAAGGGCATTATGTCTTCCTTTAACTCAGTCTTCTTTGGTTCTGTTTGTGGGGAACCCTGAAACCGCTACCTTTCTAGGACTTGAGTTTCTTCCTTGAGTTATCTCCCACTTCTTAGTCCTGGGCAACTAAAATCTGTTCACCATACTCAGGGCAGAAAAAATTTGCACTTGTATGAACAGAGGAAAGGAATATAGCTGGGAGCCACTGGAGATTATTCACTGGGGAAAGGAGAGATAAAAAAAATGGTGGGGATTATCTGGAGGGATGGAGAAGATTTATGGAAATCAGAAAGAGAGGATTCCAGGGTAAGCTGCTCCTTGTATTAACAACACATGCAATCATCTGCACTGACAGTTTGTTTGCTCTGATTCCTCCCATTATCCAGGGACTATGTATGCGTAACTATGGGTAATGCATTTACAATTGTCAGTGAATAACCTCGCAATAGCTCTGGTGACACTCTCCTCCAATCTCCTGCTTCCCATTTATTATGTGGTAGAGGTCTTTGACAGCTAGCACAAAGCCCGTGGAAGCAGTGTATGTGCTCAGGTGCCCTCCTCATATAGGAACACAGTATTAGAAGATAGATGTTGACGCTTCATGGAGCGCTAGAATCACTAAGCACAAACTCCAGTTTAACTCATGGACACAGTGCATTTTTTGTTTCAAATGTTTCTGCTAGTTGATTAACTTGAATCATAAGCAGAATAGCAAGTAACAATATTGTTTAATGAGTTCCTTCATTGACTGTGTGCACGAACAGTTCCTGCTTGATGTCAAATATATTATATTTAATATCTGTTTACTTGAATTATTCTATTTAACCCATGTTTATGTGAAAGATTTTTGAATTACATTGCTAAGAAATTTTATATATTGAAAAAACTCTTTTGTTTAGCCATATCACTGTTTTGAAAAGTATTACGAATGTTAGAAAGAATCGTTGAATGCATCAGATGAAGAGCAAAATTATTATTATTAAACTTGTCATTAAACCTAGAGACTGTCAGTTATAACTGCTATAATCTGCCTCTCACTTTTTATTCACATTAATAAAAGAGGAAAAAGCGGCGATGCTGGGGTGCTGCAGTTGCTGTGGTTGATGAGAAAGCCCCGCTGGCCTCCAAGAGCAGGCTCCCAAATGCCAGTTGTCTTCCCAGAACTTCTCGAGCGCCTCCCTCACCCTTCCCTGTGACTAAACAAGGTAACCTACAAGTTTATTTTCTAGTGCAAAAATGTGCTGTTACAGCTGTTGATCTCTGACATACAGGGATTTTTTTCTGCTTCCCCACCCTCCCACCGATACTGCTGTCCTTCAGCGTTCCTGACATCTTAAGAAACAAGCTATTCTTTAAACGCTCATCTCAGCACAAATTTGAGGAGACTCACTGTTCTTTCCCTGTTCTGTAGAGCACATCACTTCTCCTGACAACGACAGGAGCCTGCATGACCCAGGCATGGAGCAGCAAAGAAATAACTTGCTGACGTTGCTTGTAAAGTTGCATGCGTTGTGATGGTCTGACTACTTAGAGGACACAAGTACAGCCTCCTGTTTCACTTATAAAAGCTGCAGGAAAACGAGGCCAGTGATATCTTGGAGTTCTCATTTAGAATACCCCCACTAAAAGACATTAAAGGGACTGGTGGCAACAGTATTGCTAACAAGTATGCAAATGCACTAGGAGATGGAGGCAGGAGGGTCCAAGAAGCCAGGCTACAAGGATGGCAAAAGGATGGGGTGCTACATGAAATACTGGAGTTTGTGCCCATCATGTTGAGCCATCGTATGGTAGACTTAAAGCTGAAAGTGAGGATGAATTTTCAAACAAACAGCTCTGCAGCAAAATGGAGGAGGTTGCTGCAACGCCTGTTTTGACAGCTCACCTGCAGCCCCCTGCAACGACACTGGCATGGTGGTGTCCGTGACAGGGACCAGCGCTGGGGCTGGGAGCCCTGTGCAGCGCAGAAGAGAATTAGAGCTCTTCCTGAACTGCCACGCATTCATCTTTCCTGCGGCCAGATGGAAAGGGTGTGTGGCCTGCATCTCAGTTAAATTACCTTGCCATTTATAGCCGCGTATGGTGGAATTGCATTACATCCAATAGAGTTATTTAGGATTTACAATACGTGTAAACAAAAGTGAAATCTGGCCATTTGTCTGAAGGTCAAAGTAAGGGCAGGCACTTAAGCTCTGTGCTAATCAAAAAGCCCAGCTATTTAAAATACTAGATGAAGAGTATACATACATATTTACACTGAACGCGACTTATGATCTTATGAACAGAAGAAAAAGCAGTGAGGGAAGAAACAGATGGTGTACAAAACATCCCGAGCAAATAAACAAGACATAAGGAACAAAGTCACCACAAAATCAAGAACTGTCAAACAAGTACTGACCACAGCAAAGACACACTCGGGCAGGCACAGGCTCCATAGGCATCACGCGGTGCCACGGGGCACATTACCGAGACACAGGCTTTGTCAGGATGTCACTGCGTTACAGTGACTCCAGCAGCACCTGCTAGAATACCTGCACCCTCCCCAGACGCTGCTCACTGCCACTGCCATCCTCTATCCTGTCTGTCTGCCGTAAATCGGGCCATGGGTTTTGCAAGGCCACAGGTGAAACCTGCTGTGTGGGAAGAATTTCCCCTTCTTTCTCCAGTCATTGCTCATCCTGTGATCATTAATCGTTTCTCCTTCCTCAGTCCCATCTTTTCCTTCTGGTCTATTTATACCTTCTTGTCATTTTAAACATCAGTCAGCTTTCACTGTTGTTATTCCAGTTCCACCCATTACTCTAGTCTTGCCATCACCATCAGCCTCACTTCTTTTTCCAAGGAGACATGATTTTTCTCAGTTGAAAATCAGGAAGAGTTTGCTAAAGGAAAGAATCAAGCATCTTTTCCACTTCATGGCACCTACAATGGCAACAGAAGAGCATCGCTATCTGAGATCCATGGAGTCCCACTTCTAGTCTAGGATGGGGCGCTACACCGCATGACTATGGGCTAGAAACACGGCATCCAGCTGTTTTAGCAGGGACCAGTCATCATGCTTGTAGGTAAGGACAAGTGAAAGGGAATGTAACAGAATAAGGGTATGTGAGGATAGTCGTAATTCAACAGTCTTTCTAAAGGCTCCTTTTCCTAAAGCTTCCGCGCAAGATTCATCCATTTTTGTTGCCTGGGGAAACAGTGGGCACCATAAGGATAATACATTCAGTTTCTGCCCAGTACTTCTTTTTCCTCTTTACTAAAAACCAGCCTTTTTTCCCCAACATGCTGGATGAATGACCTGTCAATAGTCAACTTGTAGCTAAGTCTATACCCTTGGGCTACAGACATTTCCAGAAGTCTGTTATGTTTAGTATAACCATCTGTCTGTTGTTTCTCATAGTTACCACTCTTCTTTTTTCTCTGCCTAACTGGGTCACTTGTATCATCATCATCATCACTTGCTGTGCTTGTTTGATCTAGTCTGTCCATGCCCACTGTTTCCTAGCAATGAATCTTTGCTGCACTTCAGCAACAGAAGGTTATAATAATCTACATATCTGTACATATACTGTAGCATATTGCTACATGATGCAACGTTCCAAGAGGCATTGCTTATTTTAGCATCTCAGGCACAAATATTATGGTCAACAGTCATCCCTGCCTTTGCTGTTGATAACTATTTCTGTAACACTGACAAGAGAATGGTAAGTCATAACAAAGAAAGGAATTTTGTGTAATTTTCAGTTTCTTACTTTTTTTTTTCTCTTTTGATGCCGTTTTCTGAGTTACTGCCACAGATTCTTTTTTCACAATTTGTGAAGGCTCTAATGTATATATGTTAAGCCCCATTATAGCAGAAAAATCACTAGTTAATACAAATCTTTCTCATACCTTTATTTGTTGCAGCTTCTTCACTACTGGTTAAGGTCAACAGACTGAACAAGTGGATCATATTATCCACTTACAAAGCTTTTTGTATTTTAAGCTCTTATATCTAATTTATCTTCATATTCCCCTATGAGATAGGCACAATAATTAAGTATGATTATACTCATTTTCCTAATTAGGTATCAAGTTGCATCAATGCTAAATATCTTCCACAAGGTTGTACAGGGAATCAAAAGCAGGAATTCTTACCCTTCCCCACTGCTTGACTACAAGTTCATGGGTATCGGGGATCTCACCTACAAGTTCACAGGGAGCTGAGTTTTCTTTATGAAGGACATATTTAGTCATCAGGACTAAAAAAGTTAAACCAACATCACCATTAGTACCCCCTAAATATGCCAAAAATTGCTCGTCGTGTGATACAGAACCCCTATGGGACTGTCCCACTCTTTCCCGCATCCAAAGTATCTGTCCTGTCTATTCCCGAAGAAAAACATAAATCATGCACTAAAAAGTTGAAACATATGTACAAATGCATATACACATGTACATATACAAGGAGAAGCTGAAACATATGTATAAACCACTATGCAAAATACATTTTTTCCTACTAATTATCACTTCAGTTTTTCTTTTTAATTATTTTTAGCATACTTATAAAAGTAAATACTAAAAGGCGAGAAACAGAGGACTCTTCTTGCGGAAGCACAGTTTAAGCATCAGACTTCCTGCCTTGAACATTGGGTCAAAGATATCATTAACATAATTGCAGAACAGCTAGTGGAGCTTTCATAAATGTGAATAACAGTGTAAAGGGCAGGTACATTATTTATAAATTAATTTCCCCTGGCCCTGAATAAAAAGATAATAATCATAAAGGGCTCATTTTTCCTCTTCTTCATTCAATCATATCAGTTAAAATATCAGTTTACAAAGCACATAAAATTTCATTTGGATACAACAGAAAATAGCAAGCAGTGCTTGCTCTCTTGGACTTTTACTCCCTGGTTCCCATTATCCCATTAGTAGGTCTTAGTGGCAACCTGTGTTTCCAGACTCAAGCTTTACAGGGAAACTCTTCTATTTCTCCTATTGCTGAATTCTGGGAGGTTGTGGGCTGACTCACACATCACACATCGGTCACATGTATCACAAAGATGAACACACCAAACTTTATTTTTCAAGAATAGGAAAAAGAGCATATCTAACATCTCAGTAAAGTGCAGACATGAAGACATGAAAAATGATTTTTCATAGAGGAAATGGCCATCCTCTTTTCTACAGTTCTGTGTTTTCATTTTTAAAAAAGTTACATTTTAGCCACTTGTCAAAGGAGCGAACAATGGGGAAAAAAGTTTTGAGACATTTGGATCCAAATTTGTTACATCAAATATTTCGAACTATTCCAAAGAGAGGTGAGTGACTGAGTTACAAAGCTGAGTACAAGAGACAAATTCAAAGTAGAGTTCTCCTTTTAATGGCATATCCTAGACAAACGATTCCAGTTATGTCTCTGTATGACACAATAAATGATGAAAAAAATTCAAGTTTGACAGCATTATTGATAGTCTCACCTCTATGATGACATCAGCTTCCTCTATTAAGCCACACCATTCAGAGGCCAAAGCAGCTGAGGATATACACTATTAAACACCAAAATCTTGGAGGAGGAAGAGTTTCTAACAGCAGAATGGGTATCAGCTGGTGGCGGGAGAACTCCCTTGGGCTTCACCTCCTCTTCTGACACAGGAGGTTTGGTGGTGGTGGGAGTGCTGCCACACAGCTCTTGCCACTGGGTGCCAGTGTCCCAGTATGCAGAGAAAGAAAGTGTTTACCTTTGCTGCTCATTAGCTATCTATAATGAACTGTGGAAAAGAAAACCAGAGTTTGGTGCTAGGGCATTCTGAGGAATCAGCTCCACCTGTTTTGATACTGTTATGATGTAGAAGAGCTTGTCAATGATCTTTGTTTTTAAGGTCTAAAACATAGACAACCCAGTTTCTCTGTTGAGGTTCTATTCGTTACTTTTAGCATCTGTCTTTGATATTGAAATGTTATGCATATCCTTTGTCTCATGTGAAAAACCTTTGTTCACAGATAAAACAGAGTAAGCAAGAAGCTCCTGGCTTTTGTTGGTGCTCAATCCTTTTCTACACCTATGTAATCTCTTTCAGAGGTAATTTTTATCCTTCAGAGGTACTTCTGAACACAACATGTTGTTAGCTTTGGAATGGACTAATTACACAAGCAGGCATGGATTTTCGGAAACTTTTCCTGCGGCCCATATGCTTTCAGACTGCCCAATAGCGGATGGCCTCCACTTGCATAGTGGTTTGGTTTTTTATTTATTTCAGAGTTAGGATGAAGTGAAAATATTTGTTAGGATACTATGTGTACTGAGTCAATGGATGAGAGGGACAATGGATGGGGAAAAGTTTCTGCTGTTGACACTACCTTTCTACCTTCACATAAATATACAGTGAGGAATTGTTTCCCCATTAAAAAAAAATGAAAAATATTACAAAAATAACATGAGTTTTATTTAAATAATCTTAACAATGACAACTTTGTCCTTATGAGTATTAGTATGTCTTCTAAACCTCTTCTCAAAAAACTTACTTGTAATTTAGGCACAACCATTTTACTCAAACTCACCATCAGGCAATAGCAGTAGCAAGAAAACTTACTGATCATTCTAATTAAGTTATCCATTAATGCTAGCAATTAGTGATTTAGGTCACTGCTGTATGATAACTGACTGTTTTTTTTTTTCCCATAAAGCTATGAAACATACAGATTTATGGATAGAGCAACCACAGGTTAAGCAGGTTTTATGTTGGTTAATAAAATCTGAAAATAATTAGAAAAAATATTCTCCATGCCAGATTTCTTTTGGCATGAACATGCAGGAAAATTATGCTGTGTAGTTAGTGCCAAGCTGGATAGCTTTGTACGCTAATTCTAAAATGAGGTATGGAGTTTATGACAACCATCTGCTGAGATCTCTTCCCCATCCTGCCCAAGTGAGATTAAAATATTGATCAAAATGGTTTCTTTGCAAAACTGTAAAATTTAATAGTAGCGTTGTTACCTACACTTGGACATTACGATGTCTGCCTTCTCTTTATGAATTGTAGATGACAGAGTTTTCTACATGTAAGGTCAGGTCTGCCTTTTTCTTATTCAGTATTCTTAAATACTTAAAGCCATAGACACTGAAATCGAGAGTAAGGCAGAGTTAGCTCTAAAGTTGTAAATACAATCCTGAACTTTTTCCTGGTCAGATTTATCTGATTTTGAAGGCAAAAAAACTTCATAGGTTCCCTATATTTTTTTTCAAAAGTTTGCCAGAGCAGAGATTTTTCTTCTGACAACCATTCACAGACAATGCAGGCTTAAAACATATGAGCTCTTCAGCTTAATTTCTGAACACCAGGTCTACCTTCATTGCAGTGCTTCGAGAGGCTCGGTCTAGTATATATCAATGCATGCCCAGTACACACGTAACAGCATCAGGTGTCTCACGAAATGTGCCTTCAGCATTGCTCTCTTTAAACTGCAAAAAGCAGCAAGATAAAACACCGCAGCTGAAGCAACAGCTTCCCTGTTGGAGCTTCGGCACTGGGAGTCTGAGATCAGCTTTGCTTGACTGAGTTCAGAACCACATTTTGTCGTTTCCCAGAAGGGCATGTGAATCATCAACCCATACACTAGGAAATGAGCAGAACAGTATGGAGGAGAGTAGACACATCCTACTCTTTCTGTTGCACTAGGACAACCTGCAGGTAAGAATTTAATATCCCCTAAACTGAGGACTACTCTCTGGATATGTGTTTTAACCTTAGTACTTACGGAGCAACATTAGCTAAAAGTTAAATCTTGTCCTTGTCAGTTAGAATTTATTAAAATTCCTTTGACAAGAGAATTCCTATACTCTGGCTTATGCTTTCAGGATTTTTTATAT
The DNA here is from genome assembly GCF_963924245.1 of Chroicocephalus ridibundus. Taxonomy (NCBI): domain Eukaryota; kingdom Metazoa; phylum Chordata; class Aves; order Charadriiformes; family Laridae; genus Chroicocephalus; species Chroicocephalus ridibundus. The sequence goes on along the minus strand of NC_086286.1, from coordinate 100,908,990 downwards.
ATTCAACAATGAGCCCAGAGTGGAAGGAGCATCCTACCAACACTCCAGACTTCATGGTCCTGTTAGAGCATCCTTTTCTCTTCATTCGGGGAATATTTTCAATTTCCCTAAGCTTGAAATATAGCAAGTAGAATAATGAAATACCTATTTGTATTTCTGGACTGCTATACAACACTCATAGCTTCTCCACAAGCAACTGGGGGTGAAGGTCTCCAAACACGGCAGGTTTACAGTATACAAGCATGAGTTAATATCAGTCATACTAAACTGATAAAAGTTGGGTTTGTTTTCATTTTCTCTAAATAGTTTAATAACTATGAATATTTTCAATGATTTAAAATTTATTTAAGAATTCCAGAGAATAACAAGTGGAGAACAGTGACCCACTGACACAAAGAACTGCATACCCCTACAGTTCATTCTGACAATTACTTGATTCAGTGCTCCCCAAGGGATTTCAGAGCTGCCAGCAATGTTTTGACAACATCGTAAATAAAAAAGTATGGAGTGACTTCTGCATGTTCTCTATAGTCTTAAATGGTAGATATAAGAATTTTACAGGAGTCTAAAATTGCTAAAACAAATATTAATATATATTCAATAAAGTACAATATTTAATCACAAAAGTAAAAATTGGCTGCTAATGCATTCTGGAAAATCTGCAGACAAAAGCTCTATATTAATTAACTAGCAGTTTGATTTAATTTCTACATGCATTTTCAGTTACAATTGAAAGACAGGAAAAGTACTGGCCTATATTCCTACGCATTATCTTTGATTTCCTGCAATACTCTGAAAATATATGCTTTTATAAATAATTCTAATTTATAAATAATTTTAATATGTCTATAGATAGGGTGGAAGAAATGACTTTTCAAGAAGAGCCCTTGTCAGTCACTGTAAGGTTTTAATAGTGCTCAAAGTACATTGTGTACTGAAAAACATTGCTTGTAGAACAGTTGTTTTGTCAACTACAAAAGTTAGAAACTATACAGTGAATGAGACAGGAGAGTATGGGAGAGACAGATCAGTTGGACTGGGCAAGTCAGCTTTGCCAACTTTTGTTCTTAGCGGTTTCAGTTTCCAAACTGTGATTCCCGGAACTTGACTTAATGTCATGCAGTAATCAGAACTGCAATCAAAGTCAATGAGACCCTTGCTACAATGAACAGAGTTTTCTCAAAACACTTCGTGTTGAATTCTGTGGTCAATGAGGTTAAAAGTACCTCAGATTAAGTGCTCCACAAAAGTGAAAAAATCAACCCTAATATCCCAAACAGCTCAATATGAAGTGACAGTTAAAAAGCCAGAAAAGCTTTAGGAATCATCAAAAAGGGTACTGAGAACAAGACAGCTCATTTTACTTATGTAAAATCCTGAGTACCAAGTAAAATTCTGGTCTGCCTATCTCAGGATGGATGCAATGGAGTTACATGGAGGATGGAGAACTATGTAATGGAGGATGTAATGGAGAGATGGCACAAAGGAAGGTAACTAAAATGAACCAGGGGATGGAGCAGATATCTTATGAGATGAGATTTCAGACCCCTGGACTCTTCTGTTTAGAGAGGTGAATGTTCACAGAATCACAGAATGGTTGAAGATGAAAGAGACTTCGTGAGGTCATCTGGTCCAACCCCCCTGCTCAAGCAGGGCCATCTAGAGATGGTTGCCCAGGACTGTGTCAAAAGGCAGCCAAAAGATGGCTTTTGAATATCTCCAAGGATAGAGACTCCACAAACTCCCTGGACAACGTGTGCCAGTGCTCAGTCACCCTCACAGTGAAAAAGCGTTTCCTTAAGTTCAGAGGGAATCTCCTGCGTTTCAGTTTGTGTCCATTGACTCTGGCCCTGTCACTGGGCACCCCTGAAAAGAGTCTGGCTCTGTCCTCTTTGCACCCTCCCTTCAGGTATTTGTATGCCCTGATGAGATCCCCCTGTGCCTTCTCTTCTCCAGGCTGAACAGTCCCAGGTCTCTCAGCCTCTTCTCATAGGAGAGATGCTCCAGTCCCTTCATCATCATCATGACCCTTTGCTGGTCTCTCTCCAGTATGTCCATCTCTCTCTTGTATGGAGGAGCCCAGAACTGGACACGGTAAATATTGAAGGGGGTAAGACTGAGGTTTACAAACTCATGAAATAATTTGACCATGGATAAACTGAACAAGGAACTGTAATACATCAAATCCCTCTCCTCCCTCTGCCCCTGCCCCCACCCCCCACCCCAAGCAGTGGAGGGCAGCCCATTGAGCTAGCAGGAGCAAGGTTTAAACAAGTGAAAGGAAATACTTCACACAACAGGTAGGGAACTTCTAGAACTTGTTTTCACAGGAACATGCAGAGGCACATGGTACCAGCGGATTAAAAATGGGGTAAGACCATGTTCAACTGCTACAATTTGGAGTTGTCATTAATAACTCTTTGCTGAAATCCAGACTGGCTTATTTCTTTCAGGATGCTGATGAAAATTCAAAGCAATTCAGCTTGTAACTGAACATAGCAATATTTTTTAACTTGAGTTTCTTTTATTACTTACATGCAACAACATTTTCACAAGCTACAGCCAAAAACAGTAAAACAAAGTTAATGCTTATAGTTCTGATTTTTCTGTATACTATTTTTAATGATCCTTTTACAAGGCACACAGATTGTTTTCACAAGAACAAGTCAACATTGGCAGGGGGATACAGATTACCTGCATTACTCTCTTCCATTTCTAAATCCCACAAAGTTATAATTAGAAAGTTAGTTTTCATGATGAGTGTTTTCCTATTGATGGTATTACTCAAACAAAAAAATTGAAAGTAATTCAAATGAGGAAAAACTGCAGGTTTCTATGAGGCTTTCCTTCTAGAGCACTGGTACTCCTCTGTCATGCCTTCAGAAGTTTCCATTTCAACCATTATGCTTTATCTTTCAAAGGCTTTTCTGCTATTTCCCATGAGTTTTTGCAATTAGTACAGAACTTGGCAGCTAGAAAGCTTGGAAGAGCCAGGACTTTTGAGCACTGATGTGCTCTAACAACCAATATAGCAGTGGGAAGAAAGAAAAAATTGCAAAATACCACATTTCTTCACTTTTCCCATACAAACAGTCATTAAATTTGCAGTGGCCCTGGACACAAACAACACAATCAAAAAAGTGAAAGGGGGTGGGATTTTTTTATACTCAGTGATAAATTACGTGCATACAGCTAAAAGAAACATTTCCGTTTTAAATTGCCTTGCACAGTTTACTTGCAGAGGCTATTTCCGTAAGGATATGGGTACCTGGCAGGTTAATTCCTGAGATTCTGGCTTTGGTAATTTTATCTTTTGGTATCACACCTTCAATCATTGTCTTCAATATAACTATACAACACATCCAGTAAACAGAAAATTAAGTAAATCCTATTTTGCTTCATCTTCAAAAAATAAAAATGTACATAACAGTTGAACATTGATCCCTCACTTCCGAGGATGATGTATGTACAATCCATAATCTTTAATCAAAGTGTGCTGATTCCCAATTTGGATTTTGCACGTTATCTAGGGTTTCAGAAACTTAAAAATTTAAGTAAATTTTTAGAACTGAGAAACCTCAAGAACAAACATGAATAAAAATATTTCATCTCAGCTTGGAGAGAGTGATGAGAATACGGTTCAGCTGTTTTCAAATTATGTGACAGTGCTGAAGGAGTGCTCTAGAGAATTATTATTTTTTTAATATTGCCTTACTCAATACATCCCAAGAGGGTCTGACAGAAAAGTCACAGCATAAAAGACAGAAAATGAAAATTTCATTGTGACAGAGAAATTTTTCACTTGGGAAACATTTTCAAGCTTTTTCATTCCCAGCTGGCTGGAGAGAATTACAAGTTATCAGAAACCTCTTATGATACCATCTATTGTTAATGTTTTTAATATCTCACACAGTAAAAACTGTGAAAGCAATCAAGCCACTGACATTTTCTTTCCTCTTTCACTACTGCTTTTATCTGATTAAAACATAAATAGAGATACCTAAGCCACCCAGAAAAGATAAAACAGGCTTTTATCTTTTTTGTGAGCCTGCTTACTTCCTGATTGTTTTGGTTATCATTTTTGCACAATAATGTCCCTTTGCTATATGCTACACTTTTAATATTTTAGGATTGATAGATTGCCTTTTTCTGGGTTAGTGCAGGGCCTAATTCTTGTACATGGAGCTCCTCATGCTGACTTGACTCAGTTTGGTCATGGTCAGATTGCCTTAAAAGAAGATGCTAAAAAAACGTTCAGGCAAAAAGTGGAACAATTAGAGATGCTGAAAGTAGCTGAGCTCCCTCAGGCATCCAGGAGAGCTCCTTTCCACCAGCCGAGGCCTCCTGGTACCCATCGCACCCATCTGAGAATGAAAGTGGTTGTGGGTTTATGTGCTAGGTCCTGAGACTATTTTGGAAACCTGTTTTTGGTGAATGACAAATGAGTGACGTATGGGATTACAAATAGCCACTATGAAAACCTCTGTATCGCTGAAAAGCTCCGTCTATGCATATATATCACATGCTGGCAGTTTTAGGTCATACCTCTGCCAAAATAGGGACAGTGATGGATTCTCCCCAGCCTGCGATCACCTGTTCAGAACTGAAGACAAAGTTTGCTTGATTTTAAGCCCGTGTCGAGCAAGTCAGTGAGGGTAACTGCGGTCATATAAGGCTTCAGAAAGGGTCTCGGGGGTTTTTTGACGAGGAAGCGCAGGAAAGTTCAGGCAAATCAATTAAGATGTCATGACAAGTCACAGAAAATGCCTGGATGCAGAATTGTGTTCAGCTCTTTTATTCCTGATTTAGAAGAAATACATAGAGGAACTTTGCTCTATACCTGTAACTGATTCACCTCTGCCTCCTCCCCTAAATATTCCTGGATAGTCAAGTTTTGAAATTCTTGAACGAAAATCATTATAACATTATAATGAGTAGACTCAACTACATAATATTACAAAGGCAATACATTCTACTCAAAATATAATCTAATCAAATGAATGAGGCTTTTAATTTCTTCAAGTGCTCCCCCACCTTCCAACAACTTCTGTTGTCTTGTTTCATGTATGTGATGTGAAGTATCAGGGTCACACATTACCGGGAGGCAGCTCAGCTTCACGTTTATTCACATGTCACAGACCCAGGGAGCATCCGAGAAGTTCTCTGTCCACAAACTAAATCGTACATTGAAGCAAACATTGTAACGACAATGCACTGAATATAACCTGAATGTGGTTTGTGGGGCAGAGACCACACCTTCAGATACATTCTGTGCCTAATTCTGTGTCCAAATATATTAAAAAATTTGGCCCTGTATCTCAGCTCATGTGAGTCTGCAAAGAACTTCTGCGATCAAGAAGCAATGGCAGTTTTCACCAGCCAAAGTGCTAACCTCATGGCTGCCTCACACCTGAATGAAATCTTCAGCCTAAAACAGGACATACACCACCACCTCTGTTGCCTTTGTTTAGAAATAACACTTTCTTGGCACGTCCTGCTGAAATTACTGATGTTGGTGGCCCAATGGTCTTTTCAGTCTGCAACTACTAGAACAAAATCCCAAACTGGGACATTCATTTTCTGAGAACATTGCCCATAAACCAAAATTTTGGAAAATGATTTAAGCAACAATGTGAAAACGCTCCTTTATTAATGCAGGCTGTAGTAGTACACTTCACTTAATCAGGACGCAGATAATTAGGAAATCTGGTTAATTGGGACGTTTCCTAGGGAGCTGAATTAAACCAAATGAGTTTTGACTGGCAAGGGACAATGGTTAATTGGGATGATAATTCCACTTAATTGGTATGCCTGCAGGCAGTTAAGTGGTCTGTGAGGCTCAGAGGCTAATAGTGGCCTTTCTTTCCTCAACAGACCTGTGCCTGTCCAAAATCAGTAAAACAAAATGGTTTTAATGCCCCCATGTACACATTAAGCATTGCTCAGAAGTTCACTCTCTTGCAGAGGTCATCATCGTAAGACTTTTAAGGAACTTAGTAGTGCCACATTTTTCCAAGTATGTTTCATCTCAGAGTAAGGAAATAAATGACCAAGATTTTTCCCTGGTGGTGGAATATTTTACTGCTGAAGTTTCTCCTCAGCCATCAGATTCTAATATTGGAAAATTAAAAAAAAATAAAACAAAATCTTGTACTTCTAGTAAAAAATTGCATTTGCCGTTCACAGTCATCTTGCCTTGAGATAATTAAAAGGAATCTTCGTTATTTCCTCTAGCAGAAGAAACGTAAAACTCGGTTTCCTTTGCTCCCCATGGAGTTTTGCTGAACTAAATCCAGCATTGCTGACTTCCACCTGAAACTTCACCATAAAAGCCCCAAGGGAGCACTCCCACATCCTTGGCCCCAGAGCCTCCTGTTCCCCACCCTTCCCCAACACACTGCCTGCATCGCCTCGGATCCCTCCCAGGCCATCAGCCCATGTCCTACTCAGCTCGCTTCTGTACTGCAGGCGTCACCCAAGTGCCTTCACTATTTGGCTCATAAGGCAGCGTGATGGATTTACTACCACTATGTGATGTTGTTTGGGAAAGCTAAAATGCAGAAACTGGAATGTTTATCTCAAAAAGTTAAATTTTTCCTTTTCCTTGATGAAGATACTATTTTGAGGCTCCTCTTGACCAAGAAACTAGTTTTCACATAGCTTGACACAACATCTTTACAGCCTGTACTCCTCTAATTTGTTTGAAATTTTTTGATTTCAAATGTTTTGATACATAATGCCACAGCTGCATTAGGAAATAGGTGAAAAATACATTTCTTATTATTTTTTGCCCTTCCTGTATTATAGCAGAATGCTTCATTTAAAATTAAAAAAAAAAAATTATAAAGAAGATAAAGACTTAATGGTAAGTTAGGCAAGCTTTCGCATAAACTCCATCTTTTCCTGGAGTGTGTGAACTAACAATGGAAAGTCAGAGAGAAAAATGGTAAAGCAATCACCACGTATCTGAAAATTAATACACTACAATGTGTATTTATCACACTAAAGCAAATAATGAAATTATTAAGAGTAAACATTCAATATTTCATCGATGTTAGAATCTAACTAAAAAGACAATCGTTACCTCTTATTTGATTCACTAATAACTGGCTGCTGATACACAATTTTAAAATACCGATTACCATAAACATCCATGTATATGAAGAGAAATACTATTTTTACATTATTAATTTATTTGGGACATTTGTATAATTTGGACAATTCTGTATTGGCCAATCATCATCTAGAAGATGTTTCCTACATCCCTTTGGTAAGTGTAGTCCTACAACTTGAGCTAGTGCATCAGTATGCCACTGTCTGTCTCTGCCAGTTCAAGATCTAATTCTTTTTAAAAAGGAATTATACAGACTATTAGGGAGTTGGGGTAAGTCTGTGTGGGGAGGGGTTTATACTTCCTTTCCTATAAAGTACCCTATTTATTTGCAGGGACATTTTTGGGAAGGGAGGAAATAGGAGCCTGTTCCTAACCCCAGTAACACAAACTTCATGAAAATGAAACGTCATTAGCAGCACTCCCAGAAATCTCCTGAGGATATAATCTCCAAATCATGGTTTTTTAACTGGAAAAGAGACTGTTCAGTTGTTCGCTAATTTGTATTTATGGCCTATCAATGTATAAATTTAACTAGCAATTTTACAAAAGAAGAATATACCTAAGAAAACTCTATTAAAGTAATGAGACAAGACAAGTGCTTTTTGTTAACATCAACACTCCATGGCAATATCAGGCTCCATCTTTTCTAACTTAACCTTGAAGAAAATAAATTGCTTCTCTGATTTTAATTCAACTAGTTACTCTCCACTAAAATATCTCAGCCCCAAAATATGTAAAGCCTTGCAGGGGACCTTGTCTCCATCTGCAGATCCGTTCTTTGTAATGTTGACTGCTTCTCTGAGCACAACGAGTGCTCTCCAAAGCATGAAAAAAATATTGTAATAGATCCCTGACTTCTGGGTTGTTTATCAGTGCTATGACATCTGTCTACGAATACAATGTAGTCACCTTTATCCCTTATTCATACACATAAATCTGGAAATCCTTTCCTGCTGTACACAGCCCACAGTAAAAATCCAACACAAAAGCAAGTCATAATCCCAGGGTCTCACTCTGTTGACACTCGTACCAGAGGAACTTGTACTCAGTGGAACTCCATACTGATCAATTGCAACAAAAACTTTGGTCTGATCCTAGGTGAAAATGTAATTTAGTTATTCTCCTTCTTGTCCAGTTTCAATCATTTTCCACAAACCACATGTATCACCAGGTAGCTTTAAACTGCATTACGCTGCTTGGAATTGAATAATTTTCTTACTATTTCCCCAGACTTAACAAAGGAAGTCAGAATTACTGTTCAAAAAAAATGCAGTCAGACCCTAGTTTGAGAAGCCTTTGAAGTCTTCTCTTTTTCTTCTAAAAAGCTAAAGACCTCTATGGAAGACATGGATATGAATAAATATATACGAAAACACAACACAGATTATACACAGATTATCGGTGAACTTCTGAAAAGAGCTTGTAGTCAAACTGCCGTTCCCAGGCGGAGGAGGAGTCCCAGCTGAAGCAGTCCCAGGAGACTGATAAAGCAGGCCACGCTAACTCATAAAAAAGATGCATCTCTCATTCTCCAAAATCTCTTGCCAACACCCACCTTCCACCTGGGGTGCACAGAACTTCTGAGCTACTTCTTGTTCCATTGCATAGCCTTTAAGAGTTCGGGATTGCAAACTAATGACTTAGTAAACAGGTATTTCATTTCCAATAGCCTTTGTCAAAAGTTCCTGCTCCTTGAGTTTGACTTAGACCAAGCCATGATCAGAGAATGCTCTAGCTTGTGCCCAAGTATTGAACAACCTTTTGCAAACAAATACCTGGGCAACTGACTACCGGCTTGCCACCCCCTGTCCTCCCTGATGATAGAGCCTCTGAACGCGCTGTAATCCTGTGACATCCCGGAGGCAAGCAGATTTCATTAGCATTAGGGTTTGGGGATTTTTTTCTACTCTTTTAGTGGCTAGAATTAAACAAATATATCTTACCATAAGACAGATGTTATAAAACTGCCAGCTTGCATAGTAAGATCTTTTGTTGTGGATCATCAAAGTCATAGAACTCCAAATTATGAAAGTGCATCGCTGTGAGAGGAAAGCCACCCGCTCTGCTCCTCATTAAGAGGACTGCATATAGAGCTTCTACTGAAGTGTCACCAGAAAAAGCAGAACCAGCCACCAGCAACAGCCCTGGGAAGAGGGACTCTCAGCTAGGAATTCTTCCTGCAGCAATGTGCTCTTTTACCAAGTTACAGCATCAGCACCTTTGGCATAATTTTTCCTTTGCCCTCTCAGATCTTGCTTCCAGTCATATTGCTCTTTAGTTTGAACAGGACAGAAGGGGAACAGCTTAAATTTCAGTCTTTCCTGCAGGATGGTGGCTATGATCAGGCATGAAAACCCGATAGCTGTGAGAGCCCCACATTCTACTTTCCAACTTGCAAACCTTCCATCACTCTAGAAGAAACGATCTAGTCTTTCTCAGTGGCTAAATCTGCCAAAATTGTTACGTGTTATTTCCTACCATCCTCATACAACTACTTGCATACCAGATCCACCATTATTGTCTCCTGGGGCCAATTTTGTCCATGGACTTGGTGAATATTTTTTTAAATTATTTTTCTGTTGTTATTCTGCTGAGATAATTACAATGATGATATTTAAGTGCATAATTGTATGTACTTATCTCATGTAGGTACACACAGATTATCGATAGAAGTATTCTGGAGTGGAGAGTTGATGATGAGTTAAGTCAGAAGAATCAATGCATTTGTAATGGCTGAGTTTGCAGGCCCTTCACGTTTTTGTCCTGGAGCATAAAACAGTGGGAGGAGTCCAGACTAGCTCATGTGACTGTGTTTTGTAGGAGCCAATGCATTTGGGTGTGTGAGTGTGTGCAGCTCTGCATATAAATGTGGGCCCACAAGGCTAATACCATTCCTCAAGAAAGAAATATTTTCATCAGAAGTTTTATGGTTTTCTACTTTTGGACAACCATTAGCAGTCCCTTACCCAAGTCTTCTAGCGATACTGTTTAAAAAGTTAACTACAAGAGGAATAAATGTTATTTTTTTCGGACAGTTAACATATTATGAAACAAATTGGTGAAAAAAAAGAATTAGATACCAGCATTGTGGTGAACAAAATTTGGATTTATTTCCTAGGTTGTACCAACTATAAAGTATTTGTACACATGACTGACTTTGGTCTCCCTGAAAGCTTTGTTAATGACTAAACACCCAAATTATTTCTGATTAAGTACTCTGTGACTTCAGTACAGAATTTTCTTTATAGTAAAACTGATCTGATTCCATTTAATATTGATATCTATGGAAATAAATAAAAAAATGCCATTTAGTGCCTTTTTCTCTGAGTTGTCTGATATTTTCTGTTGTGTGTTTGATCTTTCCTGCCAGCTGTGCTTATTCCTGACTTTTCACCACCCCCACTGTTCTAACCCTCCCCCCATACCCCTGGCCTTGCTCAAGAAAATATGGCAACTGCTGTGTGTGTTTTTGGGGTTTTTTTTAAGTTTGGAAATTTTACAGTTAGGGTCAGCTATTTCTCAACCAACATGCATGAAAAGTTGATGTCATGCTGGCCTTCTCACAACATCTCTGCAGGTATTGTGACATTTTAAATAGTTTAATAGCAATGAGCAAAAGTTCAAATGGAAAATTGGACTCTAGTTGGTCTGTCAATCTTAATGAAATTAAAGCTATTAATATTCCATCAAAAGTGTGAGCATGCTGTAATAATTGATCATAATTTCTCTTTGAAAGAAAGAACATGCAATGCTTAATATATTAATGGCAATGTGTAATTTTTATGTGGAGTTTACCAGTTGTTGCATATGCCCTCCTATGAAATGCTTCCATCACACTTAAATGAAAAATATAAAAATAAAAAAATATATAAACAAGTATTGTTTTCTTATAGACTTTGGAATTAATTTTTCATAACTAAGAGAATTAGAAATATTTATGCCACAGTTGACTTAGAAGCTTACTTTTCCTGAAAATTTAAATAAAATTTAAGGCACCTAAATTTTTCATAGATGCTGGAACCACAGATAGTATCTTTCGACTGCTATTCATATTTTTTTTTTTAATTAATTAAATTTAATTGACTTTTCTTTATTCGCCTTGGTTTTCCTTTCGCTTTCCCATCCTGTTATTTTTACTTTCTCCATTCTCCTATGCCTTATATGTGGTCCCATCTTAAGATGGGAGAGGTGGGACAAACATCAGTTTAGAGGATTCCAATGAGAAGCATACTGGTGGGACCTACCACAGTATGTAATGGTACCCAAACCAAAGCGCAGAGAAGATCCCTTTTTTAAGCACTGTCTAGTGGGAAAAGGGGAGACAGGAAGATGGTACTTTACTTCAAGGACAATGTTCACAAGAGAAGATTCAGGCCCTCAGATAGTAGAAGTTAGAGCTTTCTTCAGGCAAAGAATGGAGTATAGGTGTGCATGTGTTACAGACCACTTCATCTGTGCCAGAAAACAAAATGTCCCTTAAACTTCTGCTCTCACTATGCAGGAAGAAAAAAATGTATGATGGGACTGACTTCATCCTGGGGATATCTGCTAGACATCATAACATGCAACTGAAATGAAATTATAATGCTGCTAAAACATGCTTGGTTGTAATTGCTTAAAGAAAAGTCTCAGTTCAGTGTAAAGCAAGTAAGTAGTGAAACTACCCTGACAGCGTAGCCTCAACTTCAGAATTAGTTGATGCCTTGGTACACACTGATCTCGATATGGTTTTTTGTGATTTTGTATCAGGAATACATTCAATATTTTTAAAGGGTCATCTTTTTGAAACTTGAGTTGTTCTTGGCATACCTGTCTGGGAATGTGAGTCTGCAGACAGAAATGTTATTGAAAGCTGGGAGCTGTTGAAGAGCATCTAGCAGGCTGCCCACATAACCCAAAAGCCACAGGTATTAAAACGGCGGCACTGGGCAATAAGCTATTTAGGTTAAATGCCTATGTCAGAACAAAAACAACATAAAAATGACAGTAAGAAGGATGGACAAGTATTTTTTTAATGTTGGTGACTAATAATGGAAGCAAATATATCAGTGAAATGAGAGCGAGCAGTATGATTAAGGGCAAATACAGGCATCTGGAAATAAAATATGATTACTCCCTTCAGTTCTCCCCCACCCCACTCCAAAAAGTAGGTCAAAAAGAGTTATGTTTCTAGATGAAGTTATAAAGACTGTTACAGAACACAGACACATTTAACTCATGTTTCAGTTCTGTACTTGCAATGAAAATTGAGGTTTTATTTATCCCACCTGATGCGGCTAAATTACTATCACAAATCTACATGGCTCTTCTGACTACAGGGTCAGGATTCAAGAGTTGACATGAGAGAGCAGTCAAATAGAAAAAAAAAGCCTTATGAAATGAGGCTTAACAACAATATTCTCTTTACTGAAGAACTGGTTTGAGGAAACACCTGATTTCTTTTACACCGTCTCTCTCTGAAGACCCAACGGGAGAACCGATAGCTGGAAAGAGGAGGACGTGCTTTTAATGTGGCAAAGACACAGAACTACTGACTGGAAACTGAATTTAGGGGCTAAAAACAACCAACATTGAAAACAGACATAGTTTCCTATCACTAAGGGTAATTAAAGCTTAGGAGGAAGATGATGAACTCCAGATCATCCGAAGCACATAAAGTGAGACTTGGTATCTTTCTGAAGCATATATTTAGTACAGTTTTTAGGAGAAATTCTACTGCCTGTGTGGGCTGGGGCTTGAAGCGAAGTTGTGCTTTCCAGTTTCAGAACCCGTGAATCTATACATTCTCTCTCGATTTCCTCTTCACAAGTTCTGGGGACACAGAACTGCCTAGATTATTCCCACTGTGCTCAATACATGCCTAAAGAAGGTATGTGTAAGTTGCTTGGAAGGGTCAAGAAGCTTTTCTGACCCCAGTACAGACGCATTCTTTCCTATCCTTATAACTATTTTCTCTAGAAATACTTGTGAGCCACAAGAACTCTGCCACCCTTAGAGACAGGACATCAGTCAGTTTATGCTAGTAGAGAGAAATCTCTCAGGTGCATCGCATAATGCTTCTCTTGCACGCAGAAGAAAAACTGCCAGATTTAGTAACAAAAAGGGATTCTCCCTCCCTTCCTGATTCTCGGTTTCTGATCAGACTGGTTGGAAAGATTCGTTTTTTCCATAAATAAAAGTCCTCAGCTGCTCATTCAGGTACTTTTCCCTCACCTGCTGCGGGTGCAGGGCAGTAGCAGAGGACTTGTCACGCAGGGTGACCTGAGAGCAGGATGTGCAACAAAATCTGGTTTATGGGTAGCCGGACGAAGTCTAACAGCCGAACATTATACAATAATAGACTACACTATATTATAGTAATATACTTTCTAGTAAGCATAGCGATATATATCATTATACAGAAAACAATACATATACTATAATAGTATATAATAATATACACAAACTCAATACAGATTCTCTGTTGCCTCTGCCTTTAAACTATGTAAAATCACTTCTAGCTCAGAACTAAAGGGCTGAAGTACAAGTCAAGATTTAATTGATATACTGTATAAATAGACTTTGACTATGGCCCCTGCATACAGTAATTTACATAAAAACAGGCTAGGGTTTAGCAGAAAATGGAATACATTCAGATTTTGTTAGTTTGCCATTTTAATAATAAGGATATGACTCAGATAGCTGTTTTGTTTGACGTGACACAGCAGAAATTATTTTTTTAAGTGATATTGCAATGTATTATTGCACTACAAAACAAAATGGGCTTTTGCATTCCAGCAGAAAATATGATTTCTGACCATGCAAAAAGTTGAGCTCAGAGTGAAGACTGATTAACCAAATTAAAACAGAGATCTCTTTAGGCATACTGCAACATATTCACACTGTTCGGGAGACAGATGGAGATGGTAAAACCCCATTCTCATGCAGGTATGCAATAACATATCTGGGACTCATACCATTTTATGACATGAATCACTGTAGCACACTGAAGATGCTGTAGTGAAGCAGACTGTCAGGATTCCCATTTCACAAATATTTTTCAGAGCTTTATATCACCTCTGTTTTTAACTGCACCTGCTTTCAGTTTAGTATGCAAGCTCCTACCCTGGATGCAGTTTGTTTTACAGATTGATGTAAATCTATTAAGTGCTTTTCAAAGCAAGATACACAGAAAAGTGTAGACCAGCCGATACCCAAGGCACAATCTGTCTTTCTGATGTGTTTATAGGCAGAAAAGAAATCTCAATTAAAATCAAAGCTAAATCTTTGTTTAATTAAGCATTGGTTCCTTTCACCGATTTTCAACTGATCAGTTTAAGGATAATGACTGGGCAAAGACTATACCGGCCTCTCGTAGCACTGTGTTACATATGTAATTGCTCTTTTTGACATTGAGGGGATTTTCTTAGCCCTCTGAGGTAATAGCTCTGGTTTGCTGAACCTACTATAACGACTGTTATTTTACACCTCTTGATTGCTTTTCCCTGTCTGTTGTAACTTTGTGGCCCACGTGTGTTTGGCACCTAAAGAAATTCTACAGGCTAGGGACTTGTGAGTATATTAAAACAACTCAGAAATGGTCTCTTTAGAAAAAAGCACTATTTATTCACTTCCTCAAAAGTAACAATGATGTAAAGCTATTAATTGTGACTCTAAAAGTAGTTTGTTTTTTTTTCTCTGCAAAGTTTTCCATGACCTTTTGAAGCCCTCACTGGTTGGAAAAAATCACCTTCTGCCTGTGTTTCCCTGCCAGTTTTCCCACTGACAATTCCTGGACAGTATGTGTCTATTCATTTAACCCTAATCTTAGAGCCTAATTAAGAGCCTGGGGTCCGCTACTGTTGAAAATCTTACTTTTGAATTTTAACACAGTTTATAAAAGTGAAGAAACAATCAAAAGGAAAATTCTGAAAAATAAGGACTTTACATTGTTTTCAGTTCCTTCTTGTACTGTCCTTCTCAGGCTAACACTGTGGTAAGCATTCAATATAAACATAAATATAAGTATGTACCTTAACCAGAAATAGCTACAGATCCTGCCCAGCTTGTCACACTGCTTGCTTCCAAAAATTACTCACTTCCTCCAATCTGTCCCTAAAAACTCGGATTTTCAACGGTGCTGTAACTGAGTTGTTAACTCACCAGGTCATTCACAAGTTATGCAGCCATGAAAATTAGGCTGAAGTTGAGTTATTGTCCAACAGACACAAATCTTGTTCTAGCATGTCTAAGGGAGATAGTTCCAATTTTTTTTCTGTTTCGTTTGTAATAAGTGTAAAAATAAACCGCACGCACCACAGAGTTTTCAAACAGCTGAGAGAAAATGGCAAGCAAGTAGGTAGACAGCAATTGTACTCAAGTCATTTAAATAGGAAAAATGAGATACTTCTTCTTGAGCATGCTTTTGTTGACTTCTGCATTCGTCCTCAGCCCTCCTCTCTGAACAAGGTCCTGCCTCCATTCGGTAGTGAAATTCTGCCCCATCATTCCCAACTGACTCCCATTTACAGCTTCGGGTACCAGACTCCTCTCTCCTATTTATCCATAAGGTCTCCGGTTAGCTCTGAACAAAATTGATCGCTAGGGTATAGTGTGTCATCATGTGACTCTTCAGAAAGAGTATGTTTCATATACACTGCCTTTTTAAAAAAGGCTTATATACTTATGAGAGTTTCATTTTATTTTAACCTAAGTCACCAACGGTTTCCCTTTGTAGTCAATGAAATATGGGCAGCTCCAGAGAATGATTCCTCTCATTAAAGTCCTTTTCTAGTTTCATTCTTACTTGACCTGGAGGTATGTCTCTCACCTTGGTGTTTCCAAAGTTAAGTGCCTAAACCTAGCAGGGAGGCAGGATATAAGATGCATCCTAGTGCTCAGCATTTTTCACGTTAGTGTAAGAGGGCTGAAGGCTGAGGATGCAGTTTGAGGCACCCCTGTCACGCAAGACACCTCTTCACCTGCTTAATGGCTACGGATTTTGCTACGGGTCTAAGTATTGCACCACCTGTGCCCCTCTGTAGGTCTCACCCAAAGGAACATGCTGTGTTGAGAGAGGAATATGTTCAAATGAAATAATCTAATATCAAGATGCAAATCTTGATCTTCGAAATTTGATACACAAACCAGCTTTGACAGAAAAAGAAATTTCACATACCAGCTCCTTAAGAAAATTGCTACAGACACACCTACTTAGGGAAATTTTCTTATTGAGAAGTTTTGACCCCTGTCACTTACATCATACAAGTGATAGATTTTTACAGAAATGTCAGCTGTCACGAACACAATTAATTTTATCAACAAACCTTCACATCGAATATGAAATCAGATTTGTTGACAAATTTATTTTTGTCAAACCATAAAAACTTCAAAGCAGTGGTTAGATTCCTTGCGTAATTTTTTTATAAGTTGCAATCTTTCCCAACTATTCAGTGAAGGACTGGTGTCAGGTCACAGCAATATCACCACACAGTCACGCTGCTACCCCAAGTTTTTCTTTCACTGGCCATGTTTCTATTCCACTGCTTGTCATTCCAACCCAATTAACTTTTGACTCACTGGTCAACTCCCGCTGTATCTGACAGATGTCCCCTAGTCCTAAAACAGTCAATCCTTCCCAGTTTCATGAAAGTGCTCACCCAGAAGGGTGAGGAAGAAAAAGTTAGTGCCCTTACTGAAGAGCAAATGCTCACATAAGGTCAAACAAAAAACTCCACAAATGAATGAAGTCGTGAATGTCTGGAATGCATGAAAGTTTCAGACAGAGAACACATCTCCTACCTGCCCCCCCCAAATCTAAATACGAGACATGAAGTCATTAGAAACCAGCCTTCGTTAGCTCTGCCGCTCGCAGAACTGCTCTCAGACCAGCACACTATGATCTCTTCTCCGGTTTCCTGCCTTTTTTCTAAACAAGTTTTCTTGAAATTAACATTACTCGACTAGTAACTGCAAAGTATTGCATCATTTCGGTAAGATACAACTACTCCATCCGATATTTTTCCAGCTAAACAGCTGATATTTAAGGAAACATTCTGCTTTTTCTGCATCATTAAAGTTATTCATAAAGTTAATATCTCCAGGGATTGAAGTCTATATCTTTTTCAGGATTCCTTTTATTTCTAATGTTCCTTGAAATCATTTGTATTATCATTGCATTGTTGGCCACATATTTCCTTCACAACTATTCAATTAAATATGGACTTTTTATTTTATAAATTGAATTGCTATTAATCTGCCTTCTGCATCTTTTCCTGATTTTTATACAGTGATTCTTTATAATTTCTTGCCATCCCTTCATCACTGAGGATGCACCAAAACCATATTAAGCTAAAGGTGTTGGTTTTTCTGTAGAAAGCTGTTTTCATAGCCAATTAACAATCTTTTCAACTTGATATTTGAAGGTATTTTTTCTTTAAAAAAATCTCTCATGCCAGTGCAGTTTTGTCATATTATTCCTTGCCATTAGGACACTTTAAACCTTTCAAAACATCAGGAATATATACAAATAGATACCCTTCACTTACTGAAACCTTCTCATGTTTGCACATGCCGAATGTGCTCAGGTTGTTTTCCCTGGTCTTGTAGACATCCATTCTGTGGATGAATGTACCGTTATCCTTCATACAGGTTATTTCTGAACAGGTTTATGTCATATAGCATGGCACAGAACAAATGAGACATCCATTTTTAAAGATCTCCATAGATGCAGATCAAAACTCTCATCAGCTGCACCAAAAGTTGTCAAAAGGTAAGAGAAAGCAGCTTTTTGATTAATAATTCTTGCTTTGATTAAAGGAAAAAGAATATTAAGAATAGCTGGGCTGTTTTTATAATTTTCTATTTTCTGAGGGGAAGAGTTTGTTAAGTGATAAAAAAAATCTGTTTTGCCCATCCTAGTTATAAATTATATATATTAAAAAATGAATAGTGATGTGACAGCATTTCATTTAAAGTTATGCAGGACAATAATATCTAAAGTTACTGCAAAGAATTGCTGAAATATCTCATTATACTCAATTACTAGAAACAAAACTGGCAGAAAAAATTGAGTGTTGATAAAAGCAAAATAATGCACATGAAAATAATTAAACCTAAGTATTGCTAAAGATTAAAATACTGAAAGTAAATAGCTCTAAATTAGTTATTAAGATTCAAGAAAGATGCCCTGGATTTTTTACAAATGCCAGTTGGAAAACATCAAAACAGTGCAAGTGGGAAGAATGGTAGATAGTATTAGGAAAAAACATGACACTAAGCCATAACACAACAGAAGATCCATGTAATTGATGCACTGCTTCCTGGTTACCGAGATGAGGCTACTGTGTGCCATCCCGGCCGCCCCATCCCAACAGAAAACCAAAGGGGTGTGCTAAGGAGAACACAGAAAGACGGGGGAAGGATAGTCAGAGGTATGTCACATGGATAATCAGAGCTACGTCTGCTTCTGTACAAGAAAACATGGAGAGCTTAGAAAAGAAACAAATCCAGAACAATGTAAGAGTGAGGATTGCTGTGAGATTATCCATTGCTTTGAGCCATGCAAGAAGATGAGGGCACTCATAAAGTGTTACGCAGCTGCCCTCAAACAAACAAGAGTAAGTGGGCTTTTGGGTTTTTGATTTACACCCAGTGCATAAAATTAACCGTGAAACTCATTGCCGTCTGATGGTTTTCTGAGGCCAAAAACTTAACTAAGGTTCAAAAAAGAATTTGACAAGTTCAGGGAAGAGAAGAACAATCTACCACAGGGCATAAGGCAAGATGGTCTGGATATGGCCTTGACGAGATTCAATTTTTGATTGCTGGAAGCTGAAAGAACACAACAGAGAAAAGATTACTCTGTATTTGTGCTTTTTCTTTCATGCTTTCCTAAGCAAGCATAACTCGGCATCCTCAAAATTGGCTACACTGACCTTTGCAGCATTAAAAAAAAAAAAAAAAAGGATAAAAAGTTTACAAATGCCACCAAAACCTTCTCTCTTCCCCCTTTTTTAAAAGCAAACAACGAAACAAAAACCCAAAACAAATCCCAAACCCCAATACACTGCCTGGGTATTATCTGCTTTTCAATTTGAATTAAAGCAGGAAAATAAATTTTTTCTTTGAGTCTACCTCCACAAGTGAATTAAACCTTAAAAATCCCATTGGCATTTTGCTGACATAAGCAAAACACAATAAAGTAACCTGGCTAAGCCACAAACCAATTCTTTGAAAGAGTCAAAATAAATAAATAATAATTAATAATAACTAATCTCCTTGCTTTCAGTCTTATAATTATTATCCAAATATTGTCTTTTCTTTCCTCGTATTGATGGCTGAAAAAGAGACTACTATATATGATGGAAACACATAAAAATATCTTGCACATTTTTTTTTTCCACTACAAAGTAATTATTTGCATGAACAACAATTGTTTTAGATACACTTTTCATGCCTACTTTTATATAGAACCACGTGGAATTTTGTTTTCAGACCATGAAGTTGCAGCTGCTTCACTGGGCCAAATACCCAGCCTTTGTTGATGAGACGATTGGCCAAATCCGTACTCACACACGCAGCTCTTAAATGAAATGCCAGATGTGTAGGAGGGTCTGGTGGTCCCTCTGAGGTGAAGGGGTTTGTAGAGCCGAATGCACAATACCACAGCCCACTTCTTGCTACATATTACAGACCTGCTATTATGAAACCAGGAGCGATACTGTAGAATTCAAATTTCTCGGCATGAATTTTATCACCTACACCCAAATCATTGCTTCTGATCTGACACTGGTGAAAATCCTACACCCTAGCAAGAGGAAGCAGCAAGACAAGCCTATAAAATTGCTGATGAATACAGACTCACCGAGCAAGTTGTAAATATTTCTTTAAACTACAGCAATGTCTCCATAGTATATTCAGATTAATCATCAGTGTAAAATCCCTGATCAGGTTAATGTCTCCAGTTAATCTGAAAGGCAAAACAAAGGGCTGGCTCTGGCAATAAGGCTGTGCCTTTTATATTGATTCCTTTGTGTGTCAGAGAAAGATCAGCAAGGGATTGCTTTCACAGACTAAATATGTCTCTGGCATATCTAAAAAGGTCTTAATCCACTCAGAGTGGGAGTATCAACCCTTAAAGCACAGGTGAGGCGACGAAGTAGCTATACCGCCTGGAAGCAGCTGGGCAGCTAAGCCTAGGCAGAAGATACTTGTTGGTCTGGCATACCAACAGGCGACCTGCTCATCACGACACAATTTTAAAGATATTTGAGGAATTATGTGCTCTTCGTATTGCTATCCATTTCATAGCTTCGCTGCAGAAAGAAACAGTAGTCTATACTGTGTATCAGTAGCTACATAAAAATTCAGTCAGTTGAGAAATAGCGGAGTTTAATTTTCAATTAAAAAGGCCATTTTAGTGTACATCTCCCCTGCCAAACCTTCACTTTGAGGCATAGCTCTAGGGTTATTTCCATCAAACTTAAAATTTAAACTATGCACGTGCTGCTGCTCAATCGGCAAATATCATGGTTAAGAAAAACTCCAGAGTCTGTCAAGAGTCAAGAACCACTGTCCACAAGCTATGATAACTCTCTTGAGTACACTTGTGTTTTAACATAGTTATAATAATTTGATTTGATAAGTAAAATTTAGGGAAAAAAAAGCTGTGAACAGGTAAAACTCTATGACATTTTGGGCCTTGATGGAATCTCTGAATTTTTTTTCTTGATTGTCAAAACTTGTGTGTGAAATTGCAGGAGACGTTGCACACTGGGAAAACCAGAACACAGAACAACTGAAACAGCTGCTCAAATAATTTTCTTATCACAGTTTTTAAATAATTACGGTAGTAATTATTTATTATCGCAAGTACCTTTGCAGAATGTGCAAGTATAAATTATTATTTACTTTGACAGGTATAAAAGATGTCTCTTTTAGAGATGGAGCTGTGCCACTGCTCACCATCTTAGTCAGGGAAATATTTTGCCTGTTGAGGTTCTTTGAAAAAAGACAAAAAGACTGAATCCTCCCCCCCCCAACAGTATATCTTATTTAGAAACAAAAGTAAGATTACAAAACCACGGAGTGTGAAATGGTATGTAAATAGAGATTTCATATTATACTGTAGCACAGAAGAAATTCAGATGGCTAATAAAAAAATGTCAAAATAAATGTCATATACCTACCCATACTTGTTATAAACCAGTCAAAGCCATGTTGTGACAAAAAATTGCCACCGTGTGTTGTATATACTACAATATAGCCAGCACAACATGGCATAAGTCATCATTAGTAACTTTGGTCTGTAGTATATACGAGTTGTTATACGTATATATTTATATGTATATAAATGTATGGTTGAAGTAAAAAAATTCATTTTGAAACACTAGCTAGAGAAAGACCTTCAAGGGATTAAACTCTACTGTAAGATTATGTAATTGTTCCAATGAAAGAAACTGGGAAAGTTTGTTTTCAATTCCCCCCAAATCTCAATTTTTTCATACATACTTCTGGTATGAATAACTTACAGTATGACGTTAGTAATGTTTTATTTCACTGAAAGGCTCGTTTTCCTCATTAATTTTCCATCTCTAGTTAGGAAGACTGAAGAACTCATGCTGGAAGCTGGATCAGTGATAACACTTACTATTCTTAAATGATTGGTAAGAAGATTATTTTAATCAATGGTATGGAGCAAGATGAGATTTAGGCACCTACAAGAAACTCTGGAAGACACTGTACCCTGAATTCACAACAACAACAACAACATAAAAACGTGCATTCACCTGCTGCCTTATCATGCTATTTCCTAATAAAGGAATCTGATCTGATTTGATATCAGGCTATTTCCTAATAAAGGAATCTGATCTGATTTGATCCAATCTGGTAAACAGCCTCAGAAAATTCCGAAGGGTACCGGCAGATAATCATGAGCAATCGCTCATCAACTGGACTGCATTAAACGACCACGTGTTTACTCCCAGCCCTTGAGTGGTGCCAATATGCCTCAATTTAAAGCAGACACAAGTGGTTAGCAAAATGTATGCAAATAAGTTGAACAACAGCTCTTAAAGTGGTAATTGGTTCGATTTCTGATCATCTGACCGCACAGTTGTAAACAATCTTTTTAAAGCGGTTGTGTCACTGCAGCTGCAACCTGCCCTCTACATAATAGCTCCCTAATACAGAGCACTCACACATAAAATGAATGATCAGTATCTGCTTCCCGCCTCGTCCCAAGGGATGCTAACCATGTCAAATAAAAATGCTCTGCTTAAAGGGATAAAAATGGTTATCAGAAAAAGATGTAGCATGTGTTAGGCAGCACAGACTCCTAAAGATGGCATAGCCCCTTACTATATGGAAATAATAGCTTGGTCAGAAAATATATTTGTATGTTTGGATGTAAATCATATCTGATAAGAATGATATAGCATTTCATTACTCATTAATGGTGAAGAAAGTTTCAAGCATTTAATACATATGAACCTTTTAAAATAAGCTATTTCCCCCCCATATTGGCCATTTTAAACATCTCCCCTTCCAGTTCACTAACCCTACATGCCACTCTGAGGCACTGAGATATAACATCAGCCTTAGGTTCCTCAACCAGACCTAGGTCCCCGGCAGATGGGGTCAGAAGTATTTGGCAGGCAGATTCCTATGAATTCTATTGAATCTGTGTTGGCCACAGAGGTGAATCTGCAAAACACATGTCCTCCTCCTATGTAATCCTACTGTTTGTTCTTTCCACATAGCTAATACTGGATAACTTATATTACATTAAAGTCAGTTTCAAATTTGATTTTTACCCTAAAACCTTGACTTGGGGGAGCACATTTCGGTTTTTATTTTTACTAGGTTGCCAAAAAAAAGAAAAAGAATAGTGGAGCTGGTAGTTGTGTTTCAAAACCCTGAGGTATTAATCCTTTTTTCTTATTCATAGGTCTTTTGATCATATTTCCACTATATTCAAATTTTCATATTGAAAGTAAACATCAAAATAAAACGGAGCATAGTATCTAACTAGTAATTGGATATAAGAACCCCCCAAAAGCCAAAGTTTTGCATAAATCTCACAAAAGATCTTGCAAAGTCTGCTGCAAAACAAATCTTATCCACCAGTCAGCAACGCCCCGATGGCAGCTCCCACGGAGACCTCAAGCCGTTTGCAAAATGGAAGCAGCAGACAGTAAATGAAGCGGCTTGGCTTTAAAAGTGTGTCGGCCGGCAAACTGCCGAAGGCTGCAGACATTGGGCGTTCAGTCATTCCCTGAAATGCCTGTTGGAGGGATCCCAACGCACCCCCTGAGGCCGAGCCCACTGCAGCTTTGAAACCTGCTAACATGTGGAACAGCCACTGTAAATAGCCGTACTTAGTCTCCGCCTCTGCCTTGGAGGCAAAATCTTCACTAGTGAAAATTTTTATACTATTGGGCAAGGTCAAAGGTGGTAATTAAGTAATTGCATTTAAATCAAAAGTCTTTGTTCACCAAAATTTGCTTCAATTAATGAACATTTTTTTTCTCAGTCCTATTCTACATGTTTCTCTTTTTCTATTATTATGTTCTCTAGACATTTATTTAAAAATTCAGTCTCATTAAAACTTATGCATAAAGTATAAAAACATTCTTCCATCTTACTGACACAACCAGTGTAATTTCTGAGGGCAATATTTCACTTAAACTTCACAAAATTCATAAGCAATGTGAAAACTCATTTGAATAGTTTATTACATCCTTGATTTGGTATAAATAAAACTGTTAGATTCTACTGCTTTCATCCCTGTCATGCAATTCTAGTATTCACTGCGGCAATAAATTAGGTCTTATAAACAACAAAACATCATAAAACAAATTCAAGATATGCTGTAAATAGGGAACAAAAAGGAAATTATCCGGTGCAAGCTTTTTGAGTGTAAACCCCTTGACACATGTTATAACCAGCCAGTTAATAATTGCTTTGTAAATTGTTGTAAATCTGAAATGAAGCAGAGGGGATAAAACTAACACACAAGTCATAAAGTACAATTCTTACTTGTTTGGAGTGATTATTGCCGCTGCCAACCAAGTTCAAAATCTTGTAACAAAGAACCTGGTTTTATATATCCTCCAGTGTAGCTATTATACTTGTGCTGGAAAATACATATAATCCTTATCAATAAATAATGTGTCACACAAAATATGTGCTTGCGCAGATGCTGAATATTTACAACAGCAACATGCCACAAATTTTAACACCAGTGTCATCACGCGCTGCTCTCTCTCCCTTACCACCCAGAGCAGATTTCTCCAGCTGGACAGAATACGCAATGGCTGTTAAAAAACCAGGGGGCATAGGAATCGGTACCCTCATCACTGCGTAATGCTATAATGCAGGAGCTCTCTTCCAGAATAAAAAGGATGTACAAAGATAACTTTAAACAGGAACCTCTTACAGAAACAAATTGAAGTTCGGCAAATTCACTAACAACTGGAAATGAGAGTTATCCAAAGGAGAGAGACTGGCAATCTTTGTAATTAGCCCGGTTACCATATCCAGGTGTAACACTCCAGACTTTTCAGGAACATGACACTTAACTATAAATTTTCTTCCAGTGTTATGGGTTGGTGGATCTTTGCCCTTAACTTGTACCCAAAATGTCATTCCACATTATGTTGCCAGGATTATGACACTGACCTTATTTGTCCCTTGTACTGTATGTTCAACACAGAGTCAGAAATAATGAAAAAAATGCTCTATTCTCTCATGGTTACTTCCCAGAATTTGAAATAGCATTTTATTACCAGTGTTCCCAAACTGGAAGCATAAGGGGATGGAAAGGAAGAATCAGAAGGAGTCAACTTGTTTAAAATGTAGCTCATTTATGGGCACTCACTTGGTGCCAATAAACTTTATTATTTAAAACAAATATCCAGCTGTTTATTTTTAACAATTTTAAGTTACTTTTACTTAAGTTAATTTTAAGTTAAAGTTCTGCCATGCAAATATGCACATGCCTCACCTGAACATCTCTTACCTTGGCTTCATATTCCTCATAATAAAAAGGCATTCATTGAATCCTTCCATTATTATCAAGAGATATGAACAGTTATTGCACTTCATTTTTTTATCACAAATAGAAACAAGCTCCCATTACATTTTTTTTTAGGAATGCAAGTTATGAACATTTTTAGAGGGCTAAATAGTCTCAGGATAGACCTCAGACGATAACTCACATAATTCTAGTACTACACAAAGCAACCATTACGTAGCATTTAGTATGCATATGCTTAAATTCTAGGGCAAATTTTAAGTATGAAAATATAATGGAATACTGTATAGACGTGGAGAAAATAAATTTCAGAGAGTCTGATGGAAAATCAATAGAAAAAAAGGTAAGTATTTCAGAAAGTGATATAGTATATTAGTATATTATAAATCAAATGGAAAAGTTCCCCACTTCAGGATATGTTTCTGTGCTCTCCTAGCTGATGGAGGATTGCTAAACTGTGGTCTGAGTCATGACGAGCTGCCTGAACAGAAATGCCTGAGGAATGTTTTGCTCATGCTGTTTGTCCCACAAGAAATTCATTAAGTTCATTAGCAAGCTATTTAGGTAAGTCACTACATATACAAAAATTTTTTTAGACTTGAATATTCAAAAAACTTGAAAGTGTACTCCCATACTAATGACTAATGTCTGCAACCAGAGAAAAAGTAATCCACCCTTCCCTCCAAAAACCAAGAAAGAAAAGCAAAAAACAATGACAAATGGAAATAATAAAACATCTAGAAAATATATCAGGCGATCAACTATGACAATTAATGGCCTGTTTGGCATCTCCATGAGATGAAACAACAAAAGATGAATGTTCAACAGAACTTTTTTTTTTTCCCCGTTAGATAAAAATCCTTAAAGAAGGCACAAATTCAATGCAGCAAAACCATAACCAGTCACAGAAGAATGCTATAAGCCACTTACGGGAACGAGGAATTTTTTTATTTCTTCCAAGGCATGACTCATACGAGAATATGCTTCCCCAGGTGGAGCAAACACTTCAATTAATACGTGAAGCTCATCACTCAAGTGTGCGTATTTGGCTTCTCCACTTTTCCTTAGTTCTTCCTCCTACGAAAAAAGGGTGGTTTTTTTTTTTTAGAACTGGGAATCTACTAATTTTGCATTGATTTAGCATTTACAGAGAACATGACGGAAGGACATAATACAAGCAGACTTCTAAACCCTTTGAGAAATAAAAGTCTAGTACAAGCCACTTAAAGATTTAAAAATCAATTTTGAGTGTTTGAATGATTAAACCAGCATAATTATCATCTACAACAGATTTTAATCAGCACAGTGAAAAATGTGAAACACTCCAGAAGCTAGTACTGAAATATTAAATCCATAATGGAAAAGCTGCATTAATCTGTCTGAATTTTAGCTCTTCACAAAAAAAACATTAAAATATTAAGATCCATTTAACCATTTTGGAGCACCTTAACAAATGCTCTTGTTTATTAAAGTCTTTAAGTTACTTAATGAAAATCTGAAGGCTGTACATTTTAGTATCGCTGAAGGAGAGTATGCCCTAGTACTTGAGGCCTGAGTTTCAGTCCCAGTTCTGATGTATGGTACCTATGCAATCTAGTGTACACTGGTTAAGATGGTGATTCACCTCACCTAGATTTATCTTGACAATCTTTGGGTCCCAGTTTTCCAGCTATAAAATAAGCCTAATAATCCTGCTTTATGTTAGAGTAATGCTCTGAAACGTCAATCCGCTTTCTTATACAAGGCTTTGAGATAGTGAATGTAAATTGTAACACACATTCATAGTAGTTACCTCTGCATAAAGAGCAAAGATATAAAATACTGATCATGTTAATGGCATTGGCTATGACAACATAATGAAAATTTTATGTCATTACTACACAAGACAGCAATAAGTAATGCTGAAGAAATGATGAGTTGAAAACTCAGTTCTCAAAAATATTTTGAGAAATGTAATTTTGAAGAAAATATGTACGTATATCTGCATTTTATAGATGGAAAACATAATCACAGAAAAAGAAGTAAACTAATTTGCTTAAAATTGGCTAAGAAATTATAGCTTTTTAGTAGTATATACTAAAATAATACTTTGTGAACATTTAGATATCTAAGATAAAAATTGTAACAACAGATTACAATTCTTATTTACTTAGCTTATTTAATTCCGCATTAACTTCACTTATTTTAGCCTTGCCTGATTTACACCATTGCTTGACGCCAAAAATGTCTGCACAATGCCATTCTTCAAACATTATGCATACAATTAATTTTATCTACAGTAGAAGATCCAGACCCAAGGACTTTCTGATTTTTCACAGAATACACAACGGTTACATCCTTTAGCTCCAGAGCGCTCGATCTGACTCCATGATAAGTCAAGGTTCTGCAGATGATGATAAAATCATAACTCAATAAATTATGATCCATCATTTTATTTTAAAAAGTTGAAAATTTACATAATTGTTTTCAACTAAAAACTAAAAATTAAGATTAGCAGCACAGATGGTAGAATATTTTTATCTTTACTGTTAAAGTATCTTTGGCATTTTAGCTTATCTTTGAAATCTCATTGAAATATCCATTAGAACCAGAGCATAATATGACAGTCTATCGTGAGATGTTACAGTACTTTTTAGTCTTATGGAAATAAACATTTGATTGCAGCTTCTGGAATAATTTGACAGGAAGTATTTCAAAAGAATTAAGTTTTAATAGTTATAAAGAGACATCCTAGCAATTGCAGAAAGTTTATTTTTTACAATATTACTTTTTTAAGATTCTTAAGATTTTTTTTCTTAAGATTTTTAAGATTCTAAGATTTAAGTTGTCTTTTGGGAGAAGACTACCAACGAACTATGGAAAAAAATATAAACTGAATCTTCTTTTCAAATGTAGAAAGAGTAACAAATAATGTTTGGCTCATTATTTTGATGAGAATTTTGCACAGATAGGACATCAGCCACAAGATTTTATAATGCAGACCCGTCTTACAGAAATTTAAGTATATGCTTTTATGGTGGTAACAACAGTGACAATGTTTCTCTTTTATTTTCTTGACAAACTCAGGAATTCCTAAACCACATGATTTTATAACCTTCCTTCTCAGTTCAGCACATGCTTTCTGTCACTACTCAGCAGTCATTTCTATAGCTGTTGGAAACAGCCAGCTAGGACCGCGAGATCCTCAGCATTTCTTTCTGAGGATGTCTAATGACGTTTTGTCTTGTAGAACGCATAGGATAAAAGACTAAATTTTCACATTTACCTCTTCCCACAGCAGGGTAAAATGTCAGAGAAATGCTTCTTTTATTGCAAGTGTGTGTGTTGATACAGAGAAACTTAAATCACTTCAGGAAAAATATGGAAGAGTAAGAACTAATAGACCACGTGAGCACTGTACCAAGCTTTGCTTTCCAAAACCAGTGAATATGACTGAGTATTTTAAGACCGTATGTAGCCTTGCATTTAATTGTATGTCAGGTATCGGGCTGCTAACAAACAAAACAACAGACATAACTCACACTGTCGAGGAGACACTCGTTGATAAGGAAGTTTACACCCACTGGCAGGTAATACAGCTTTCCAAGTGCAGGAAGGATGAACGGGCTCTCCCAGGAGCACGTGAAGTTGGACAACACCTTTGTAAGTCTTCATTAGCAAGAAGCACAGCCCAACTGCAGAGCAAAACGGTCAGTGCCGCAGACCCAACATCCACATCTGCATTTAGGATGACAGCACGACTCCTTCTCTAGCACTTCAGTGGGTTTTGCTTCCTGCTAGTTGTAGCTGTAGCATGGTTGCACAAAGCTGAGTTCCCGTTAGAAGACAGAGAACCTTTCTGGAGCCAAATTTTGGTTTAGTTTAGAGCCTCTCCTCTAAACTGCGCTTCTGATTCAAACTGAAACACTAATGAACAAACACCTCATGACATACTCGTAAGAACCGAGACGGATTATGAGTCTTCCTAGCATCTGTTACATGAGTGGCAAAATGAGTGACAGTATCATAAATCCATCTTATATGGTATTATTTATAAAGTTATCTAGGTGCTGTTGGCCTTGCAAGACTCTGTACCCCCAAAGGTCTCTAACGCACCAGTCCAATTACCTGCGGACTTTGTCTGTTTCTCATACAATTCTGCCTTAACCACCTGTGTTGTCCAGCTATTCCCCATGGTGCTGTCTGGAACTTTTGTCAGATTCTCACAGCTTTATATGGTCTATGATTTCCCGTGTCACGTCCAGCAGTTTTCCAGACCCTATTGAGCTCGCACAGCCTTGGCCTGGGTATACACAGCAGTCCAGTCATTCGCCCACAGCCCTAGCACGGGAACTGTAACTGCTTAAGCCTACTCCCGTAGACATGAACCACATCGCAGTGAAAAACAATGTGCATTGAAAGCCTGATGGATTCACTGTAGACAACTACTCTGAAAACAATCAAAATGCAGGTAAGTCTTAGGCGCTGGATCTGAGGAGGAAACCCCAGACCTGGGACCTGATCAGTTCTGATTTATAAAATGAATGGAATAGATTCCATGGGGTTCTGGGTCAGTGATGGCAATCTCTCTTAGTACTGACCCTCAGGTTAATAATATGCTTCTTATTTACTGCATGGTGATGATGTTTAACTCCGCTGTGGGTTGAGCACAGCAGAGGAAACACACACCGTCCTCCAGAGACGACTGTCCCCTTGTCCTGATCCTTTTACACTCCCTTCTGCATGCCAATTCCTTTCATCTCTCAAGACTGACGGTACTATATTCCATACCCAAACCCAGCTCCTCTCACGCTATGTGCTTCAGGCCTCCGTCATCCTCCTCTGCTGCCTTACAGCATGTCTGCCACATGGTGCTGAAGCCCACCCGCCCTTAACCTGATGCGTAGCTCCATAACCCACTCCCTCATGAAAGATAACAGATATTTTCAAACACTTTATAATTTACAGTTGACCAAAGCAGGGAAAATGAATTATAAAACTCTATAGCAGAAATTTGAGGAATACTGACCCCCCCAAAAGTGAAGCATGTGAGTGATAAGAAAGAACATAAAGGCCAAGAAAAGCAATGAAATTATCTCTGGAGGACAAAGCAGCCTTACCATTTTAAAAGGATGTCTGCTGACAGAGAACTGATTTCTGTCTGTAACCCCGGCCAAAAGGCTTGAATAAAACTACTGGAAGGAACTTGAAAGAACAAATGGAGTTTGCATAGCAAACAAAATTACACAATCCAGATTGATGAATAAAAAGTGTCCTCATAAAATTGAAATAACAGAATATCCGAGAATAATAGAAAAGAAACCTGCAGCAGGAATTGCGGAGATCTCGGAGATAGATTTCGTCAATGCAATTACATAGAACTTCCTATAAAGTAACAAATACAGCTATGAAAAGAAACAATGAGTACTTGAAAAAGAATATGAGAATTGCAGTGGATTTCATATCTTGCAAGAATTGGCAAATAAAACCAAAAAACAGAGACTAGGCAAAGATGATAATCACAGTGCTATTGCTGCAGACGCATTATTAATAAGATCAATGGACAATTCTACAGGAGAAAAACAATGAGCATGCAGTTTGGCAAATGCAAACCTATTAATTTTTAATCTGGACATAAATGCAAAAATGAAGATGTTGTCTGCAACATTGGTTATAGTAAAAGTAACAAGTGAACCGTACCGTAACAAGTAAATCAGAATAGAAGTAATTTCTTGGTGGTACCTGTTTTGGGGTTAAAAAGCTTTCAGGTCCTAAGTCAGTGGAGAAACAGAGAACAAAAAGAAAAAAAAAAAAAGAGGAACAATCTGAGAATGGATGAGGTGGAATGGAACAGTTTTCAGCAGAGTACAGAGTGAAGCTAAAAGAGCTTAGCATCCCTTGACTCTTGCTTTCAAATCAGTTATTCTCGCTCCAGGAAGAAGAATAAAGAAGATGGAGATGGTGAGTACATGAGGAGAGCCCCCACAGCAGCGCTAAGAGTGGGTGTGCAACACCTGCGGTCAGTCACAGAGACCCCATAATGAAACACAGGCACATAGAAAGAACACTGCTTACAACAGAGGAAATTTTTGGAGACACAGGTGACAGCAATTATTTTTCTATAGTCGATGCATCATTAAAATTCTCGTAGTTACTTTGGTGAAACGGAGCAGAGATTTGTGTACGTTCAGTACCGCCTTGGGCAAACAGGCCCTTCAATTCAAGGGTGCTTTATTCCCTGATGCTTTTCATAATGAAATACATCAACATCTTAATGGCAAAGAGGTACTAAGCTGTACCTACATCATATTTTTGTTTAGATAGGTGAGAAAAAAAACAAAGACAAATCAGTGGAAGAAGGTGATGATAACACAACCATTGAATCACTATCGACAGAGCCTGAATACCTGGGGTGAATGTCAAATGAACAAAAAATACAAATTCTGTAAAAGAAAATAAATGTTTAGGAGAAAGGTTAACACATTAAAGTGGTGTGTGCCAAAACTGAGGCTACGACCAGTGACCGCTGTGACCAATGACTAATGATCTATGTATAAATGACCTACCAGAAAGCAGAGATAGAGTTCACGAACCTAGAAATTTTCCTACTCTTGTATAAATCTAAACCAGAATAGGTAAGAGGGTCATTAGACAACTGCTGCTAGAAATAAACAAGCCAAAGATGTTCAATGAATATAAACAATGAATTGCAAGTTTGCAAAGCTAATGTAGGAAATTAAAGATCCTCAAGAAATTACCTTATCTAAGGAGTCTCCCTAAGAATATTATGTTCATCTTAAAACTTATGATCACAACTAGGGATCACTGCGTTCAGGGTGCCTTCAGATTCAGCAAGACGACTTTGCCATAATTAGTGAGTACAAAATGTCATGTCATTTTTTATGAGAGGGTAATTACCAATTTGTTGCAACCAAGTTACAAAGTAGGTTGTTTGAACTCACATCAAGCTGTTACACTCTTACTATGGGCAAAACCATATCTTAGACGAAGTCTTTTTTTTTTCTTAATGAAGTTTTAGAAGTCTAATCAAAGAATTATTAGTAGTCTAGTTCCATACTAACACTTGCAGCTCAAATTCCATGCAGGTAAAATGACATATACACAAACATTCCAGTGTCTGACCCTTTCCCTGGTGTTACATTCGCTCTTCCACTGTCCTGGGGGGTCCTAAGGTGAATGGCTTCAGCTAGCTGCGGGGGGTCATTGCTGGGACCTGGCAGCACCTTGAGTCCTTTGCTGCAGGATGTGTAATACCAATGGTGGTAATTTCTTCAACCTCTCTCCAGGAAGCATTTGGAGTGATTCTTAGGTTTGTAAACCTGCTACATAAATTGCTCTTTCTCCATCATTTTGCAACTCCAATCCCCATCCAAATTCACGATATATTTTAAGTTTTACATATGCTATGTACTTTTTCTTTGCCTTCTTTGTTACTCATGAAGTGATTTATGTTACTCATAAAGTTATTTAGACCAGGTCAGATGGAGTAACCTGGTCTAGTTGAAGGTGTCCCTACCCATGGCAGGGGGATTGGAACTAGGTGATCTTCAAGGTCCCTTCCAACACAAACCATTCCATGATTCTACGATTTTGCCCAGCTCCCGAGGTTGCACTCCTTTAATGACCAGTAACTGGCCTTGACGCCATGTTCTTATAAACAGCACTCGAGCCCTCCTCATCATCCCGTGCCTTTGCTTTCAAGGCCTCCACCTCCATCCCACCCCTGTACTCCCCTATGCTGCAGTTTTATTCTAGGGCCATAGCAGCACCCTCTACACAGAATAATGACTTATTATCGCTATCTATTAGTTAAAAATATAGTACAAATCTAGGCAAAAGCTAAACCAACATAGGTAAGAATCACTCAAGTATTAGGCGACTGCTGCTAGAAGTAAGCAAGCTCCAAGGGAGCCAGGGGCAGACCAAGGCCAGTCCAGAGGACGCCAGTCAGGTCCCAAGCCCTGTGCTGCTGCCTCTGCACAAAGCCTGCTGCCTGCGACAAGTGATGGCAACACCACCATTTTCTGGGACACAGGGGTACAAGTGTCAGTAAAAGAAAACATAAATTACTGCCTTTGCTGAACAGGTCTGAAAAACACTCCTGGGATACAGAGATTGTTTTTTCAGCTATAAATGTCTAATTTTCATCTGAAATACATACCTGGATGAGGCCTGCTGCTTTCAATGCATTCCCTAGTTCAATGACCAGATTTGAACGCTAGGTGATACACGTGACTACCTCAAGGTTTAAAAACAATCATCTGGGCTCTGCCACAGTGTGAGCTGTGGCTGCTAGGGCTACTGCTGAGGATGAGTCTCTGCACAAAGCGACCAACACTAATGAGCACAGACCACGTTCCCAAACCTCACCATCACTTTAGGAAGAGCTCCTCGCTATGATACAGGGCTTTGTTCAACTACACCAGGCTGCTGACAGTCAAGTGCCAAATCTACACATTCAAAAGGATAAATACAGTTATTTAATGATTAAAAAAAGTAAGACTAGAGAGATTTTATAATGGCTGATGACATTGTAAGAACTTTAAGAGCTTACTGTGTCAAAAATAAAGCCTGTGGCACAAGGAAGAAAGACCCTTTGA
This sequence comes from Chroicocephalus ridibundus, assembly GCF_963924245.1. Classification (NCBI taxonomy): domain Eukaryota; kingdom Metazoa; phylum Chordata; class Aves; order Charadriiformes; family Laridae; genus Chroicocephalus; species Chroicocephalus ridibundus. The sequence goes on along the minus strand of NC_086286.1, from coordinate 100,875,260 downwards.
GCAAAGCAGTCATAGCTTTGTTTACACTGGTCAGAGGAAAACGTACTTTCTTTTCCTCTGCTGTCATTCTTACTGTCTGGAAATCATTTCAGTTGTTCTATTACATCTTTCTAGATCTATTTATTTCACTGTGTTTGAATTGTGTAACCAAGTTATCTTGGTTTTATAAATTTTAATCTCTTTTTTTCAGAGACAGAGATACAAATGTTATAAACACTAAAAAGCTCTGCTAATTATTTAGGTAATTCAAAAAGCTAGCTGATGACAAATTATCAGACATCTTGAAAAGAACTGTATTTATGCTAAGAACTCTGTACACTGACAATAATAGTAGGATATTTATTTATCTACAATTCTTATTCTTCAGGGTCAATTATTCTTCAGGAAACATTCATCTTGATATCTGTGAAGTATAAAGAGTGTTCGCAAAAGCTGTGTTTAATCAAAAAGAATATTTGCCATTAAAAATATACAAACAGGAAAAGTTAAATTCAATATCTATATCCTCTTTTTCTCTTTTTTTTTTTCCTTCTCTGTCATTACATTTATTATTATTATTGGTCCTATGAGAACGCAGCATTTTCTCCAATAAGTAAATAGACAGAATATTTGTATCATAAGATTTGCAAAGGGCATTCTGTCTTTTAAGTTTTTGACACTCTTTAAGTTTTTATTTTGACACTGGAATAGGCTGCCCAGGGAGGTGGTGGAGTCACCATCCCTGGATGTGTTTAAGACTTGTTTAGATGTGGTGTTAGGGGATATGGTGTAAGGGAGAACTTTGTAGAGTGGGGTTGATGGTTGGACTCAATCCCAAGGGTCTTTTCCAACCTAAATGATTCTACGATTCTATGATTCTATGATTCTAAGTATAGAGGCTTGTATGACAAGAAATGTTTTGAAATTCTCAAGGTTCTGAATGAATTCTTTTGCTATGCACTATGGAAATATATATGGAGTTGAAACATAAGTCAACTATATGGAAATATATATGGAGTTGAAATATAAGTCAATTCCAGTTGCATTGTAGTCAAGTACTTTAAAGAGTTTGGTTTTGGTCACCTGAAGGAAATAGTAGAAAGAGTATTTCTATCACAGAGAAAATTCTGGAGGGAAAAATCCACGCCTAAGGTATTTTATGTATAAGCAGAATGAAAAACTTGTATTTCCAAAGGGTCAAGCAGCAGAGGGCTAATTTGTGCACTTACCTTTGACTATGAAAGAAACTGAAGTTTCACTTTGGGAATTCATTTATTTGTATATATAAAACCAATTTCATGATGAAAGTTCCAAGTACACACTTAAAGGTAACTACTTGCTTAACCACCCATTTGATGAAGGATGCTTCCCCAAATACCAGCCTAGAGAATAAATCCACTGATTTGCTCCAGTCCCTAATTGCTATTGTTGGTGCCTACATAAAGACATTTCCAAACCTTTACTGATCTAACTGTGTAGCCTACTTACTCAGCTTATAGCTGCAAAAGAACTAAAACACCCAGGATTTAGGCATGATTTTGATCCTAAACACCAGATTGTGGCCATCTAAACTCCTGTTTATTTGCTTCCTATTCCTGAAATCCATAGACACCAGAGTTGTCCACAGTAATACTCCCCAGACACTGAAGCATCTGACCAGCAGCGCCGCATTAGGGTGAAGGAGATCTCATAGTTATTTCAGGCTTAAGCTTCTTTGGTATCCATAAAAACTAGCAAGGGACTAAATAAGATAGATGTTCTGAACACACTCCTGCTGAATAAAAGAGCAGCACTGCTGCCCTTTTCCATAATGAGGTAGCAGTTGGAGCGCTCATCAAGTTACGCATTACAAAAGTTAGGAAATAGGTGTTCATTTTAGGGAAGTTGCTAGATGAATCCCACAAGAACCATGTGGGGACATGTTCTGTTAAACTATTCATAAGTGATCCAGAAAATGAGTTGAACAGTAATAAAAATTCTCCAGTGACAAAAACCAGCTCTATCTGTGTGCACAATGAAAGACTCTAGATGTTATTTCAGGAGAAAGATCTTGGAGGCATTACACTCAGTTCTACAGAAAGAATTTGCTCAGTGTCCAATAACAATAAAAAGGACATCCTCGATCAGGTATTTTTAAGAAAGCAAAAGAAATGAAACATCAAACAGAATTATGATGCTGCAAAACCTGTACTATTCCCCCACATTCAATACTGAAGACTGTTCTGGTGCCCCAATTTGAAAAAGTATTAGAACCAAAACCAGATCAAGATGAAAAGGATGATTATGAGTACGGAAATATTTCCATATGAGAAGCCGAACATGAAAGTCTTGGACATCTTGATGTTCCTGCAGTTCAGGATGCCCTTAAACAACAAATTATTGGAAGACCTCTCAGCTTTCACTAGTTCTTATGTTCTTAGCCAAGCTTTCAGTCCTGCAACTTGCAGGAGCTGGAGGCTGAGCCCATTCTTACGTTATTCTGTCTCATTTGGAAACGTGAACGCATCTAGTGGGGCATGACATGTTGTATACATACAGAGTAAAACAACATGCAAATCTAACATGATTTTGTGCTATGATATTTGTAATTGCTTGCTGATGTGTTAGGTGCATCTTTTTTATTAAAAAACACCTATAACATAGATGCGTGCGTTTAAGTTATGTGTCAAATATGGAACTCACTTCTAATAATATTTCTCTCTAGGCTGCACATTTTGTTTAAAAGATCCTGTTACTCTAATTAGTATTCAAATGTGCTCAATGTAGTATTACAAGTGCTTCATCTAGAAAGCAAGGCAACACTTCAGCCGCTCTGGTTGCTCATTATAATCAGAGCTGAGAGAGTGCAGAGGAAAGAGATTTACAGCCACTTTCGGCTGCAAATTCAGGAATCATGCCTGCCACAAGATGTGTGGAGAAGCGACTGCTGCCTTCCCCTCCTCACCTCCTGTGGCGGCAGCCTCCCCCGACCCTCCCACGCAGAGCAGAGGGAATTTTTGAAGGATAATGTTGTTGCAGGCTCTGACCAACCCTTTGAAGTTCAACTGGGAAGCCCGTGCAAATAAGTGAAAGGTTTAAAAGCTAGAAATGATCACTCCATTTAACTCCTCATTGCTTTTTCTATTGAGTCCCCACCATTGAGAAGGTTTCCATGTTTAACCGTTTGTACCCTGAAATGCAACGGTACCATGATTCAGGAAAGGTCCTTCCCTAAACACCTGGGATAAGGGAAGGGACTTCTCCTTGATGGCCGTATATGCCTGGGCAGGTGAACAGGATGGTTTGGCTTCCAGCAGTTTAAAGACCTGGCTGATAAACTGTATTATAAAGTTCATTTTCTTGCAACTGGGCTGATTGCCAATAATTATTTCCTAAAGGCTGTCCCTTGATTAACCACAACATTGCAAATGAAAGCAGCAAATGGAATTGAGGATCCCACCACCGAATATAGAAAGAGACAACTATTTTCTATATCCCCTTGATTCTCATGCACTGATGTGGAAACCACAATGGTGGAGGGAAGCCACATTGACGAAGGCAAACTGAACGCTGGGGAACATAAGAGGAAAAGGAAGTTCATAAATAATTGGCAAACACTGTAGCTCTAATGGCATTTACACAGACTAAAATGTTTCAATATCTGAAATGACTTAATGCACTATCTTCTGAAAAAGTATTTCAAATAACAGATAAATCAAATACCTGAAAAAACAGCCAGTGTGTCAAGCTGTTTTTCAATAACATTCTTTTTCTGAGCTGGAATTTTAATGTCTCACAAATGAGACATTTCCTTTCACATATGAGAGTCACACATGGCTTGCTTTTTCTTTTCTTGTAGGATTAGGGTTTGTATCATGACAAAGAACACAAACAGGCATTTCGATGGCAAAATTACTTTTTCCTCTATCCAGAAAATCTAACTACTCACATCATATTAATCTAGATAAATAAATTTTACTGAGAGTGCAAGTTCTTGGACAATTTCTCACACAAGTGTCAGAAGTAGTTAAAAGATGAATATGTTATAGCTACATTACATATATCATGATTTTATGTCTGACAGATTTACTGAACACAAATAAAATCGCTTGCAAAAAGATTCTCAGTCATCTCAGCTATGATGGTGATTTGCTCTGCCACGATGGAAGAACACATTTTCTAATCATCTCATAATGGAAAGCTATAAGGATATTAGTCCAATATAATCTGTAAATGAGTCCGACTAAAAACCCCAAATTTTTTAATGAGTCGTGATTATGGCAATTCTAATAGCAATTTACGAGAAGGCTCATGAAATGTGCAGAGTACTTGAACCATGGACAATTCAGGTAACATCTGGCTCCTTGACTGTGCAGTCTAGACCTGACCTGAACTCTGAACCACAAGAGAGTGACTTAAGAAGTTACCACTCCTAAAGGAAAAGTAAAGGAAGTCAAAATGAGTTCTGACAAGTTTGTTTATCTTAAGATAACTTGGCCTGGGGGTGGGGAGGATGACGGTAATTTTTGGTTGGGGTAGCTTAGTCTGTGACTCCAACAGAAACTCCAGTGTTTCTCATTGCAAATTTTTGGAATATGTTATTTACCCAAGAAGAACAATGATGTATCCTCACTGGAGGGCAGAGTGACCCCTTTGGCAAGGTACACAAAATCCTAGTATCAATAGAGAAAGCAGCCTGGAGGACAACAAGGGCTTTCCTCTGAGAAGTCCAGTGTTCAAAATTTCATGTCGTTCCTTGTACTGCCCCAAAGGGAACATCAGGTATGCGTTCATTTCAGGGGAGCTTACCCCCAGCTGAAGAGGTCAATGGTACTAAATTGGCCTGGCCAAGATGTCAGTGACTAAGTGCAAAGAGGGCATTTCTTCCAAAATCTCACAGCATGCAGCTCCTGCTCCCCTCCCCAGAACTCCCCATCTCCCACGAGTGCTCTTATGGGGTCCAAACCAGAGCGGACTATCACAAACACACCAAATCAACATAAAATTGCAAGAGTAAAATAATTTAAAAATTCAGTTTAAAGCAGATCATTGTACTCCAGAAAAGGTTAAGTACCAGCAATCTTCAAAGAGTCAGCTAATTTTACTGCACTAAAAATTAATATTCATTTGCACTTAAGTTTTATCATCCAGATCATCCTTGGCAATTTAAAGCACTCCTCCACCCCCCTTTACGCTCTCAGATTTATGCAAGAAGACATAACCTTGTGCACAGGCTTTGAGTGTTGCAAAATTTTCATTGTGCGGTAGCCATATCTCAGATAATCATAAAATATGCAGATTACATTAATCAATTATAGCCAATTCTGCTTAATGTCACCATCAGTTTACCACATATTTTCCTCCTATTAAAAGCCTTTTCCCAGGAAACATTGTAACCTGCCTCTGGCTGAAAATGAAGCATTGCATTTCTTTTCCAGTTCTTTAGTGCTTGAACACCTGTGGTCTCCCTTGTTGCTCATTTTCAATACCAGTACAAATGAACATAAAATAAAATTGAACAGCAGACTTTTTCCATAGCTTTGAGTCAAAAGATGAAGGTATTTTTATTGTTGTATGAGCATCCTCAAATGTTCAGACTGATATTAAATGCTGAAAAAAACACGTTTTCCTTTCATTTCTTCTCTTCCCTCCTAAATTGAAAAGCGGGTAAAATAAAAAAAAAAAAAATCCTAAATCAGGAATACGTGCACCACAGAAATTCAGCAGAGCTTCAGCTCCTAACAGACTTAGCTCCTTGTGCTACATTTTCCATCTGAATGTTTTTTTTTTGTCATTGAAAGTGTGCAAAGAACAACTCGAGTTCTTTGAGGACATAATTACGCTCCCTGGGCTGTGCTCAACCCCAAATCTTTTCTGAGGTGCTGAACCCCAGACAAAGGTCCCATTCTGAAAAGGTAGTCAAAGGACAGCTGGAGCTGGACAATTAGTTGAGTTCCCTGAGTAGGATTCATTTGACTTGACTTAGGTGTCCAGAAGCTAGGTATTTAAGCCTAAACTAGTCAGGCATAACTCTCAATGGAAAGAAACAATCACTTCACAGGGTGACTCATCTCAAGCTGAGGGTTGTGTTCAAGATGATTTGGAAGTTTAGGTGAATAAATCAGTTTAAGACTCTAGATATCTTTTTAGATCTGCCCAAACTATGCTAATAAAGAAGTAAACAAAGTACAATTGGCAACTCTAAAAATGTTAAAAACAGGCCTAGCATCTGTTGGTTTCTTTTATAAAAATTATTAGCGTGAGGGGAAAAAAATGTACTGGAGCCATGCTAGACAAATTTAAAGGCTGCTAGGCATCACTTTTGAAACTGGCTGAAGGATTATAGACATCATTTTAACTGTTCTGGAAAAAGCTTAACAGAACCAGCATGAATCTGAAACATTGTATATGTCAATTTTCTCCTTCAAACACACATTTAAGCATTACCTGTTTTTACTGGGTAAGCTGGCTGAAAATTGCACTATTTTACAAGTAACCTAGATCTTTCGCTGCTGGTGCCACAGAGGGCAAACAAGGAGGTGGAAACGTAAGCAATCAGGGAAGCGCTGGTTGAGATGCTACTAATACCAGCTTCAAACATATTTTTTCTGCTGCATGGTGTAATTTTTATTCCACTCAGAAACAGTCAGTGTTTGCAAAAGCAACACTGAGGAACAGATCCTGGTATGATTTAAGAGGGATGATGTATCTAATTATGAGAAACTCCATTTGTTTTATTTCCATTTTACGTAGGTTACAAAGGGGTTTGACAGTGATAGAGTTTCCCAGCAGAAAAGCCATGTGGTGTTCGGGCTTTAACCTTTCTGCTGGGACATGTGGGAATGCTGCTACGCAACAACAGCTGATTAATTAAACCGCTCTCCGCTGTGGTTTACCAGCTATATACTTTCACCACCAGTAAATCCATCACACAAGGACAGGTTCTGCCCCTCTGCAGTCTGAATAACGGCATCGTGGCTATCACATTATATTACTGAGAGACCTAAGATGCACTGAGCAGTTTGGGAAAGCGCTTGAGATGCCTCTCCGATAACCAGAGCGTGACGTCTTTTCCATTAACAGTCTTCCTCGACTTTCGGCCCTGACTGGGAACTGCTGCTGGCTTGGTCACTCGCCTCCAGGTCCTGTACTGTCCCTCCCTGGGTCCTTGCCACCTACCCTTGGGTCTGCGCCTCCTCCAGCACCACACTGCACATGTGTTTCCTTGGCATGTCCTTCCGCCATACCCTCACAGAGAGCACTCCACCACCTGGGGACATACGTGTAACATGACTAACAGGAAGGAAAGAGGCTTTCCTCCCTCCCTCCCTCCCTCCCTCCCTCCCTCCCTTCCTTCCTTCCTTCCTTCCTTCCTTCCTTCCTTCCTTCCTTCCTTCCTTCCTTCCTTCCTTCCTTCCTTCCTTCCTTCCTTCCTTCCTTCCTTCCTTCCTTCCTTCCTTCCTTCCTTCCTTCCTTCCTTCCTCCCTTCCTCCCTTCCTCCCTTCCTCCCTCCCTTCCTCCCTCCCTCCCTCCCTCCCTTCCTCCCTTCCTCCCTCCCTCCCTCCCTCCCTCCCTCCCTCCCTCCCTTCCTTCCTTCCTTCCTTCCTCCCTTCCTTCCTTCCTTCCCTCCTCCCTCCCTCCCTCCCTCCCTTCCTTCCTTCCTTCCTTCCTTCCTTCCTTCCTTCCTTCCTTCCTTCCTTCCTTCCTTCCTTCCTTCCTTCCTTCCTTCCTTCCTTCCTTCCTTCCTTCCTTCCTTCCTCCCTCCCTCCCTCCCTCCCTCCCTTCCTCCCTCCCTTCCTCCCTCCCTCCCTTCCTTCCTTCCTCCCTCCCTTCCTTCCTTCCCTCCTTCCCTCCCTCCTTCCTTCCCTCCTTCCTTCCTTCCTTCCTTTGTAGGGAAAAGGGTAACGGCTTTTTTGTTTGTTTCTTTCTTTTTGTGTTTTTAATTAAATGTTGCTATTAGCATGCTATCTCACAGTAGCTCTCTGAACCCCATTCTGCCAAAGGCTGTTTCTGTTTTCAGCTACAAATGTGCAGCGGCAAAGAAGTCCTCCTGTTGACCATTCCTTGCTGCTGCTGTTTTGGCAGATTGCCTTCACCAGTGCCTGCCTTTGCCAGTGCTGCCTGCCTTTGCCTGCCCCTGGTGTTGGAACCACACCGTCAGCAAGGCTGGTAAGCACCCGGTGAGAAAGGCACAAGGGGTGATGGAGCATCTGCCCCTGGGGCACGGTGGCCCTGAGAGTCCACTTCCCACAACTCTTCTAATTCCCTCTCATGCTGGTTTTCAATCTTTCTGCCACCGTCTCCTCAGACACATGGAGGGTGACAAATGAGACACACTGTCATGTTCGCCATAGAGCCAGGAGAGACGATCCTTCCGTATCTGTGGAAATGCAGATCAGCAACTGTAGCAGCAGGCTGCTGCCTGCTGTGCAGGAAGAGAAATTAAATGCCATTTTCAGGTGGATAATATGGAAAATAAATGTAACCAACCATCTGCATATAATGCAGCAATGATCCTGGACTATTTAAACCACAGCTTCAGACTGTTGTCTGAATTAAACCCCCCAAAACATTGGTTCTGTGCTCAGTTCTGTGCTTAGGAATTGCTGTTCTGCCATTCCTACGGTGTGAATATATTTGGTATATGGCCGATGGGATACACCCACGGGTACTGAGGGAACTGGCGGATGAGCTTGCTAAACCGCTCTCTATTATATTCCAAAAGTCGTGGCAGTCTGATGAGGTCCCCACAGACTGGAAAAGGGGAAACATAGTCCCCATTTTCAAAAAGAGGAAGAGGGATGAACCAGGGAACTATAGGCGAGTCAGTCTCACCTCTGTGCCTGGTAAGATTATGGAGCCGATCCTCCTGGAGGCACTGCTGAGGCAGACGAATAACGAAGAGGTGATTGGGTACAATCAATACGGCTTCACCAAGGGTAAATCATGCCTGACAAAGCTGCTGGCCTTCTATGAGAAGGTCACAACATCAATAGACAAGGGGAGAGCAACTGATGTCATTTATCTGGACGTAAGCAAAGCCTTTGACACTGTCCCACATGACATCCTGGTCTCCAAGCTGATAAAATATGGCTTTGATGGACTGACAATTCAGTGGATAAAGAACTGGCTTGACAGCCGCACCCAAAGAGTGGCTGTCAATGGGTCCATGTCCAAGTGGAGACCAGTGACAAGTGAAGTCCCTCAAGGATCAGTACTGGGACCGGTCTTGTTTAACGTCTTTGTCAGTGACATGGACAGTGGCATTGAGTGCACCCTCAGCAAGTTTACCGACGACACCAAGCTGTGTGGGGCGGCTGACACGCAGGGGGGAAGGGATGCCATCCAGAAGGACCTTGACAGGCTGGAGTGGTGGGCCCATGCCAACCTCATGAAGTTCAACAAGATCAAGTGCAAGGTCCTCCATCTGGGTCACGGCCATCCCAAGCACCGATATAGGCTGGGCAGTGACTGGCTTGAGAGCAGTCCTGAAGAAAAGGACTTGGGAGTGCTGATAGGCGAGAGGCTCAACGTGAGCCGTCAGCGTGCACTAGCAGCCCAGAATGCCAATCGTATCCTGGGCTGCATCAGAAGAAGCATGGCCAGCAGGTCAAGGGAGGTGATTCTGCCCCTCTACTCCACTCTCGTGGGACCCCACCTGGAGTACTGCGTCCAATTCTGGAGCCCCTACTACAAGAGAGATATGGACGTGCTGGAACGTGTCCAGAGAAGGGCCACGAGGATGATCAGAGGGCTGGAGCATCTCTCCTATGAGGACAGACTGAGAGAGTTGGGGTTGTTCAGTCTGGAGAAAAGAAGGCTCTGAGGAGACCTTGTAGTGGCCTACCAGTATCTTAAGGGGGCCTGCAAGAAAGCTGGCGAGGGACTTTTTAGGATGTTGGGTAATGGCAGGACTAGAGGGAATGGATTAAAACTAGAGATAGGACGATTCAGACTGGACGTTAGGAAGAAGTTCTTCACCATGAGGGTGGTGAGGCACTGGAACAGGTTGCCCAGAGAGGTTCTGGAAGCCCCATCCCTGGAAGTTTTTAAGGCCAGGCTGGATGGGGCTCTGAGCAACCTGGTCTAGTGGGAGGTGTCCCTGCCCATGGCAGGGTGGTGGGAACTAGATGATCTTTAAGGTCCCTTCCAACCCTAACAATTCTTTGATTCTATGGTAAGTGTTGCTTGCACCTTCTATCACACAGGATGGTATAGGATTCCAGACCACGTGTAGGAAGATGAGGTTAATAAAATGGACTTTTCTAACTGAGGTGCCCCAGTTTTCCTTTCCACAGAAAACAGAAAAGGCTACCGTTTTTTTTTTCAGATTATCAAGAGTATCAAGAGATCAGTAGCTGGACAGATGTTCGCAGCTATAGGAATGCAGGGTGTTTACCTTCAAAGTTCCGAAAGAGTCTTTTTCCCTAAGTCAGCACATGTGACAAATACTTCTAACTTTGAGGAGGCCCAGCATGTTTGATTCTTGCTTACCTTATGAAGCCGTACTAGTAGTAGTCATAGTAGTAACTAGCCATAGTAGTAACAATACAGAAAGATTTAAGAGGTTAAGAAACTCTGATGATAGAGGATATATTTCTTTAAATGAACGTAGAACCAAGAAAATGTTATTGCTATTGCTACACAATATATTGCACACTGTTGCATAACATGTTTCTGAGAAAAATAATTAAAAAAATTGATGCTGAGTTGGAAATACTCCCAGCAGATCGAAGGGGAGGAGCAGACAGGCTGCCTGCCAGACCTAGCCAGTCCAACATGAGTTCAACAGCCAGGGCTCCCTGAGGTTCTGCTGAGCCAAAGGAAGCCTTTGGAGTACATGCTGATGTAATGTGCTGGTTTAGCTGTAAGTTTAATTTTAATTTCTGAACGTACAGGACTTAGGGGAATGTGTTCCTATAAAGTGCTATGCATTAATCTTAAATCTGAAGGATTTTCCTTTGTCTTATAGCATCCCCACCAATACACAAAATAGACGACTACAAACCACAAATACTGTCAAAAAAAAAATGAAAGCATGGTTTTGAGTGTCATTTACTTCCAGGCCAGAGCACAAAGAGTCAGTGCAGAAACAAGGTCCAAGATGAAATAAATCATCATGAGGCCTGTGACTGTTGACTAGTTTTATAATCTATTCATGACATAACTTTTGAGCCAGCCACCCACTGTTTCTATCATTTTTTGAATCTAAGCACAGCATGCAAGTGCTTTAATTCAGACTTGGTCTTCTGCACTGGAAAATCAAAATATTCTGGTTTTGGATTTGAAAACCTGCATCCTCTATGTTTACAATGCTTTTTTGTCAACATTATGCAATCTGAATGATCAATGAATGGTTTATGCACAGCAGTCTCCTTTAGTGTTTCCAGTAGAATTCATTACAATGTTCATCTAAATAGTGTGGGTTTTGTCTTGCTTATTTTCAGTAGACTGCTTTGTATTTTATTTCTCTTATTTCCACTCATTCCTTCTATCCAGATGGGTCAAACATATTTGCAAACATACACTTTGGGGAATCTTTTTAGCTGCTTCCCTAGTGTGTTCATCAAGAAACAAGTGACTTAGAAACAGAATCCTTCTGTTCCCTGCTTACGGAAATTTAGCTTGCATTCTCAGGAGAAAAAGAGACAGAGGGCTAGAAGGAAAGGGTACATAAAACAGTACGCAGTAACGAAGGCAGAAAATAATACATTTCTCTTTTTTTGGTACATTTTTTACTCAGGTTTGTGTAAGCTACCTGAAGGCCCGTAAGATCTTCGTTGCTGATATTCTGCTACTAGTAGATTGGCAAAGGGATGTGACTGTGCTCTGTGTAATGGACAATGGTGGTTTTAGAGGACAGCACTAGATTTTCTCACACCTTTTTTTGTCTTTTGAGGAGATAACTGCAGCTACTTCACTGTTGCTCGGTATGAGAATTAATTCTGTTCTGCTCTGGTTTCTGACAAATTGAAAACGGTAAGACACAGACCAGGCACAGCCATCAGCTGTGCGACGCTGTTTTGCTGACAGTCGTCTGCTGTCCTTCAGGCAGCTCCGGGTCCGCAGAAGCAGCCTGGCAGAGCCTCTGTGGCAGCCGTGGAGAGCTAGCTGGAGACAAAAACATGGACGGACATACATGTGCCATCAGTAGTACTGCCAACAAACCCCTGGTAGAATAGCTATGAGAGTTATTCAACAAAATATAGTCTGTGCTGGATGCTGGATACAGCTTATGCTTGCCAGTGCTTGTAACTTTCACCAATGGCTATCAGATCTGGTGGGCATGCTCGGCATCACTCATTTGGCCTACATGAGCGAACATGCAATTACGACATTGATTAATGAAAGGTTACAACCAGCAGACATACAAGCATCCTGAACAGAAAATGAAACAATCAAATCAAGTGTGGTTTTTTTTCCTGCAAACCATCGGAGAAAGCAGGAGGTAGTATACACATTGGGCTGCAGCTAGAGCTCTGTTTGCCTCCCAGCAAAAGAAAAACAGAGCCAAGAGACAAAGCAGGCATTTGAATAGGTTCATAGGAGGAAGCAAGAAAAAGGTCCCGTTTGGAGGTAGGATCTTTAAAGGAAAGCTTGAGTTTCTGAACAAGAAAACTGTCTGTTTTCTGCTATTTCCTATTATGTTCAGGTAAAGGGGGTGTGGCACAAATTATGCGTGAACAAACTGGGGAAATGCTAGTTATTTCTTCCTCTAAAAGAAGCAGAGAGGGAGGCCTGATATTATCTAACAAAGGAGCACCAGTAACAATGTCTAGAAGTACTTCTCATTCTGGCTAGATAAGTTTAAGAAATAGCCACGGAATATCGATAAAGAGTTACAGTCTCACTTCAAAAATTTGACTCTCTCATGACTTCAAAAAGTTTAAATGGCTTTTAAGAATGATTTTCTATTTGAATAAGCTTTCCTGCCCTTTGTAGTCTAGGATAATTCCACTGAATATGATGCCATGGATCTTCATAAATCTGTAACTATGTTTGACAGCTATACTCGTAGATTTGCCTTTGTGCTTTCCATCTGAAAAATCATGTTTTGAGCTCCTGTGTCATTAACGTCGTCATTACTCGAAAATGAAAGGCAAGGACATGATGAGCTTTGTTGTATGCCCAAGGTCTCAAAGAGCAGTACGGGCTGCACCAGCTGACTTCTGAAGAAACCTGAAATTGCTAGAAAAAAACAGGAACTTCTTTGCAGAGTGACCAGGAGGCACAACTCATCCTCCCAGGAGTCACCTTTTCGTTTGGCCAAGGTGAACGTGTTTAAATGGTGTGCCCTGCCCACAGTACAAGATGAACACACGCACATCAGCTGAAAGCCAGGCGCCGAACAGCTGCAATAAGCACAGCAGAGACCCCATGCTCACGCCGTCTATTGGGAAGCAGATGCATTAGCTCAGGCTCAGCACAGGGCTGATGTTTTCTATTCGGAGTTCACTTCCACTGACTGAGCAGAGCTGGCATGCTGCTTTTCTGGGGGGAAAAAAAAGTCCCCACAGCCACCATCAGTGTTGCTCTCTCTTATTTTGTCTCTCTCATGGCACAAGTAGAGCACCCCTTCTTTCAGAGTGACCCAAAATAAGCAGAAAAAATCCTTTTCCCCCTGACTTTGCAAAGCTCCTCAAGCATGTCCTTCTTCCAGTTCATGGGTACACAACTATTCTAAAAATGCACAACTGCAAGTTTGTCTACCAAAGTCAGATCACATCCATACTTCCCCAAAGGCCACTACTCTTTTCATTCAGGGGGATACTTATTCTTCCAAAGACAGCGCAGTATCTAAATCTCAACTGGAGAGAAGTTGTGAAACCCCACATCTGACATGACTTCAGACATTCCAGTGTACCCGGCCTTCTGCCTGGCTTTAGGCACAGTACCACGGCCCATCCACTCTGTACTGAGAACAGAACAATACAAAGAAGATTATTTTCCTTTGGAGGGCTGTCCTGCCTTCTCCATTAATTATATATAAAACTCAGTCTCCTGAATTAAGTACCCATAATCCTCTTGCTGTGACCAGATGGCTACTTCTCAAAAAATAAACTATAATATGTTCCTTAGAGCACACAGTTGGAAAATGGACTTACAGTGTTGGATTTAGCCTGTCTGGAGAAGAGAGTGAGATTGAGGAGTGAGAAGAAAGTAGCTCCATTAGAACCATCCAGATAATTGGTAATGTCTACTCCACAGCTGTGAATTGGATACGAATTAGTAAAAATATTTAAGATAGTGAGTGATAAAAGAGTTACACTTCAGGTTCTACCACAGCTCAAATTGATTTCTCTTTGAATGCGCTGCTTATGCTAAGGTTTAATTAAATGAAAAAAGATTTGTAAACCAAAAAGATCTAAATACAGAAGCAACAGAAAGAAATCACGAAGGCCAGAAGCAAAATGTGCTATATCTTCTGCATTATTCACCAACACAGCAGCCGCAGGGCTTGGGATCACAGAGCTTAATGTATTAATGTTCTCCTGGCCAGTCCCTGAAAGCATCCGCATACTCTATCACAGGACTAAAAGGACTTATGCAATGCTTTACTAGGCTTACGTAGGTAAGATAAGTACACACTTTTTCTCACCCTAATCCCTCTTTAGGCACTGTATCTCTGAAAGCATATCTACAAAATGAACCCAACACAAAAGTAAAACTGCAAGTGGCCTCAGAAAATACAAACGTCAATACTCAATTCTGGTAAAGGTACATAATATTTTTCTGTATATATTGAATTAATAAATTTATAGCTTCAAAATACCGGAACTCCCTCCAGCACTATACATTATTAATTCTAATATTTTCTATTTTATCCTTTATTTCTAAATATGTATTACTGTGCACTATCTAAATTATACTGTATTGAAAAATAACCATTTTTATTTAGATCCTTGTTTGTATTTCTGGTGGCACAACCACTTAGTCTTTTCCTTATATCCTTGGACAATGTTCTATGTAAGTGCTAGTATAATCTGGCTTTATGTTTCTAAACCAAATCATAAATTAAATGAGTCGTTCACTGGACTCTTTGTACTGAAGTCTGTTTGTTGCAAAGCAAGACATATTGAACAAAAATCATTCCTTGAAAATAGCTACTGCAGCCAATGCAGCATGGATGAGCTTAGTATTCAAGCTGGAAAAGGTACAAAGAAAAATGACTAGGATGTTCAGGAGTATTGGGACTCTATTTTAGGAAAGGAAATTAAAATAGCTCGGGCTTTTTGTTTAGCCAAAGCCAAGACTTAGAAGGGACATATGTTCTCTCTATAAAACAAAAAAGAAAAAAAAAAGAAGAAAAAAAAGGTTAACATTGAGGAAGGAAAATAAATAAAATCGAAGGACTACTTTTCTAACTACCAGAGGCTATTTTTGTCTGGAGAGAGCCTTCAGATGCCAGTAATGGCAGCAAAACTCTTACAATGAGTTTAATCAGGTCATTAAAATGGCCATGTAATATGATTACAGACAGAGCAGGATCAGCAAGGCCCCTTCTAGAGCAAGGAAGTGTGATCTTCTGACACAGAGTTGTTATGCTCAGCCTTAACTTCATCCTTCTTTGGGTTAGTACTTCAGCATTAAACATATGCTTGAAGCTTCACTGATTTCCTGGAACATTCACAATCTCTGTTTCCTACCAAGACAGCCAGTCAGAGAGCATTTGGAGCTTCAGGCTAATGTAAGAGATAGTTGCTGTATCCTTTTTTTTAGCAGCAGTACATTGCCAGATTATTATTACTGACATGTGAACTGCTTAAATATAGAATGCTTTTGTTAGGGAAAAAATAAAGGCCAGACATACTGATTTGTTTTGCGTTTTTCCAAAATATCAGTATTTTTACATCCTCCTGTATTTGTATTTTTTCCAAAATACATGAAATATACGCATTTCTAAATTTGTTTTTACCATGCAATTTCCCATGAGCTCCAAGGAAAGAAAAATGGATGGTACTGCAGCAATAATATTGCTCCATAACAATGGAGTTAAATGGAGAATAAGAAACTGTAGTAGGACCTTACGTTTGATGCATATAATTTTTAAATTTAATGCTAATATTAGAAGCAAATTCTCTCTAGGTATTTCATCAAAGCATACTTAACATGCCCACACAGATACAACCGTGTTCATTACAGGATCACTGAGTGCCTGGGTTCCCCTGGTCACCCTCTCCTCCCCCTGTAACTGAATCCGTCCTGCCCGGGAGTTTTACTGGGCCAACTTCCCAGTGACACCAAAAACAATGCCTGCATTTGAGAGCCCATGCAGATCAACGTCACGACACATCCAGAATAAAACTGACTTCACCGTAAGGGACAGACACTGCGGTGGTTTACTCTTTTTACCCCTATCAGTGATTAGAGGTGTGCTGTGATTTAAACCGTGCCCCAACGACCAAACCCCTGTGCACACGCCGTACAGCTTATTCTCACGTCTGACCCCCAGTGAATCTGTAAAGCCCATGCACTGAACATAAAGGGGGCATAATAGGCATTTCAACAGATTATGCGCATGCTGATTAGTGCTTTGCTGAATTGCAATTTTACACCGATTATTTTGCTACTGAATTTTTCAAATGGCCATCGTGTTTTTTCTATATTTCTCGTTAGGCAAAGCTGACAGCTTTCTGGCATTAAAGAATGACTCTTTCAATTAAGACAATCACAGTAATTACTATATTATCAAGATGAACTATAATGCTCACTTTTTATGTAGCATGCCAGTACGTATGAAATAAAAATGAATTAATCAACTGTGAGACCACTTCTGTAACCCGCAAACTTATTTGAGGTCATTATCCTTCATAACCATTTAGACCAACAAAACTCCGTGGCAGGAATAAGGATGGCTATCGTGGTATGATGGATAACTAAAACCGGAGTATTTGCTTCTTTTGCAGAATGGAGTAGCTTATGGTTAGACCTATGTTGTATACACTTTTCTGTTTCCAACATGAAATAAAACAACAGAAAATGATCTGATTTTCAAGTACATTATATCAGGACATCACAATGTTATGCTGTTATATAGGATACGACTTACATTGCATGCTTCATGTTTTCATTGTATTTTTACATACGTAAAGATACTTATAGTGAGAAAAGAAAGATAATGACAGCCAGAATATGGTTTGTGTAAAACGACCTTGTTCATTTAGAGGAGTTACATATATATACGTATTATAGCATGCATTTCATCTTAGCTTAGCTTTGTAAGGAATGATTCAAAAATCTAGACTCCTCTAGGACTCTTCACCCTAGACTCTAGGGTGAAATCTCAGTCTTAAAATTGAGGCTATGTTAGTTTTAGAAAAGAAATAATCCAACCATTTAAATTTGCTACTTGTTTTAGTGAATCTTTCTCCAATGAAGAGGCCAAAAAATAGGCTCTGGCTGCCAGCAGTTGAAATTGGCAGGAACCGAAAGAATCAAGTGTCTCTAAGTTTCATTTTGATTTGCATGACAAGATCAGAAAAATAGGGCAGGAATTTTAGAACACTGAATTTGAAACACTTTCTCCTACTTTAATTTGCTTATTTAATCACGTTTAACTAGCAAAATAATTCTGTACTTACAGTAAGTTCATGCATGGTGTGTTTCCTCAGCCGATAGTGAAATATCTTCTATTCATAACATTATTTTGTATTACATTTAAAAAAACACATTCCATTCTAGTTATACATGGATGTATTCCACTTTCTTCATTTCCTTATATGTTCTAATGAATTTTATCTGAAAAGAAATGTGCTACTCTCTTGCTTGCTTGACTTAATTTCAATTCATTTATTACAGAGGTGAATGTAGGTGTATGTTGATTTTCTTTTTAGAAATTCACCATTTTTCAGACCTAGAGGGAAGGACAAAGACCTAAGAGCATGTGTACTCTAAGCTCTGCTGTGACTTGAACTCTTTTTGTGGTCCTGCACTAGTCATCTAGCAAGGGGTGATGGATT
Source organism: Chroicocephalus ridibundus (assembly GCF_963924245.1). Taxonomy (NCBI): domain Eukaryota; kingdom Metazoa; phylum Chordata; class Aves; order Charadriiformes; family Laridae; genus Chroicocephalus; species Chroicocephalus ridibundus. The sequence goes on along the minus strand of NC_086286.1, from coordinate 100,857,342 downwards.
TAGTCAACCTGAACACAGCACGCACCACAAGCTGCTTCAGAAATAGGAAGAACCCCAAAAAGTACTCCATTTCAGAGACTACTTCTGAGACCCGATTTCCTTCCTTATTTCCCATCCCAAGAAGGAAATGCTTTCACGCCACCCTCCAGGAACAGCAAACTGTGACATCTCTGGCTTTGATACAGCAGAGCATCACGCTGGGGAACGCCCCCTCCCAGCCAAGGGGACCCGGCTGAGTCACCTGCTCCAGGGCTAGGACAGTTCTCCATCTCCTGAACGAGAACGTACGAGATGATGAGTTTGCTAATGTGTTTTTTTTTTTTCTCATTGTTTTTAGTCATATTTCTAATCCCAATGGGATAATACTAAATGGTGTCAAAGGAAAATGAGGGGTATGGAGGGTAATTTTATATCCATATATTTACAAAGAAAATTTTAAGTGTTTAATTCATATCAAAGCTAAACATTTTCCTTTTGCTTGCCATTTTAAGGTTTTCTTCCCCAGGAATACTCTATTGTTCTCTGTACCTGGTTCTGTAACGCTGGCAGGACTGGTACAAAAAACTGTACTTCTTTGAAAGGAACAAATTGGTTCCAAAGTTTTCAAGTTTGCAGTACCACGAGGAGATGTAATTGGCCATTTATATTTCACTGTTTTCAACACAGGGTTCTTTCAACTTGGAGCAATAATTCTGTAACTTGCTAGTAAAACAGTAAACTGCAAAATACGTAAGAAAATATTGCATTTTTATAGACAATGACACTTTTAAGGAATACCTGTGCACTAATTTGGAATACAGGTATTAAACTCAATTTCAGCAACAAAAAACAAGTCAGTAGGGCACTATAACTGAAACCTCGGCAAAAATGATCCTAATCAAAACACATTTTTAATACTGACAGATAGAAGACTAAGAAAAAAAAAACAAACAGGAGAATATTTTGAACTAGAATACTTAATGCAGCTATTAATTACATTTAATAATAAACAACTTAGTGGGAGAAGAAGCATTAACATCTCCGTCTCTTAATTTTGAAAATTAACACTGCTTTCAGCTAGAGGCAGTACTAAAATAACTGCCATGACAATTTATGATTCTATGAAAGTAATTGGAAAAAAAAACTGTGAAAGAAAAACAGCAACATGGATGGGAACAGTCACTATTTATCCTTTTCTATTCTGATGATTCTCAGAGCTCTCATTTGGATTAGATGCATTGGGTGCTGTGCTACAAATGGCCTCATTAATGTGGACTCTAACAAATATGTACAACTTCAAATGGACAAGCATCCCTTGGAAGTCCATAGGATGACTTGCATTTACAAAGTATATAAAATCACCTCCAACAAAAAGAAAGAAACAGGGGAACATTCCCAGGTACTTTGCTACTGAGATTCAGAAGTCCCTCAGCAACCAAAATAGATAAGAAAAACAAAACAGGCCATAGGACTCACCATATGGCAAAAATTTAACCCTGTCCACTTCCATCTTTCTGTCCACAACCTTCTATCAGGGGGATTAATTTCTCTCAAATATCACTGTATCTCAAATATTTTCTGTATTTGGTGTAAAAATTCATAATACTGGAACAAAGCATGCAGGTGACAATAATGCGTGGAAGATTAAGAGAGATGACAGGCTACCATCCTTAGGGGAAAGAAAATTGCAGTTCCACAGTCTGTTTTTTCTTGAAAGGTAATGGGAAAATTTTCCGCTTGTACGTGGAGAAATAAAACATAGGTAATCCTTAAAAGCACACAAGGCCTAAGAAAATACCATGTAGCACATAATGCTTACACATTCCATCTTTAAACAATGCAAAATGAATCAGAGCACTGCTCTAGGATGAGACTGCCTCTGGTAAGGACCCATCTCCATCTCAGGAGAGCTTTCAGGTTTGCTTGGGGATGGTCTGAGAACTGTCCGTGTGGCGAAAGCCAGCAAGAAGAGTGGCCAACGGCAGACTAGGAAAGCACCAGAAATACAGAGTGACAAGGAATAACTGGTAGCATCTTTTGTCACAGAGTTATTTCCTATATAGTGAAGCATCGAAGAGAGGCTACAATACTGAGTGCTTTCCAAAAGACTACAATTATTCTTTAGGTTATGCGCATTAAGATGATACATGCTTGCTTCTTTTAAAAAGCATTTCCTACAAAGTATTTTAATAGCAAAAGTGTACGTGGTTTGTTTAAGAAAATCTGCTTTTGGTAATGAAAACATGCAGGTTTCCCTACACCAGTGTAGAACTTGGGTAGTACGGGGTATAGCCTGGCTAAGGGACCCTCTTTTTCCAGAGGTTATTAGGAGAAAAGGTTACCATTGACAGCTTATTTGAAAGGTAAAACAGGTTCACAGAACTGCTGAACGCAGCCAAACATCTGCATTGAAAATTAATGAAATAGAAGAATCCTAAATAGGTTGGTTATTGATCCTGTAACAATTAGTCATACGTTCAATTATAACTTCTTCTGAACCAGCAGGGAGCTGAGTTTTCTCAGGGTCCGGCACAGACACCAGCACAGCCTCCAGAGCCCGCTGGCTGGAGGTCTGGCAATGAAGGCCCTGCCTGCTCTGAGGGCACATAAGGTGCAGCCTGAAGCTGCAGGGGATGGACAACTGCCCACTCAAACAACCCTGTATGTTATCTTTACTCCTGCATTATGCCCTACAGTCCTTTGGGGAGAAAAAATGGAAGCGGCGGTTAGGAAAATAAGCATCCGTACGACCATAGGATTATCCGCCATAGCATTGATCCTCTGTGGACTTTATAAACACCCCATTGACCACGTCTGCCTGTCATCCTCCATTCTTCTTCTCATCTGCATGCAACTGAATTTTGCCTTGGGGTCACGGGAGGGAAGTGCCACTGAGGGGAAGTACCCTGGACTTTGCACAGCTGCTGTGTCCCACAGTATCTCAAAAATCCTCCCTATGAAATGGATGTGAAAGGAAGCTGCCCCAGTCCAATTTCTCTCCTCCCCTCCCCTCCCCTCCCCTCCCCTTCCCTCCCCTCCCCTCCCCTCCCCTCCCCTCTCCTCTCCTCTCCTCTCCTCTCCTCCCCTCTCCTCTCCTCTCCTCTCCTCTCCTCTCCTCTCCTCTCCTCTCCTCTCCTCTCCTCTCCTCTCCTCTCCTCTCCTCTCCTCTCCTCTCCTCTCCTCTCCTCTCCTCTCCTTTTTCTTTTTACCTTAGATCCAAGAGAATATACGTACTGTGGAAATAAGTTCCCTGGACCAAGGAACTTCAAAATGACAAGACAAATTGGTAACACTTCATGGGACATCTTGGTGAAGTGCAGACTTGGCTGGTGTAAGTCTGGATCTAGTCAATGCCACGCTGCCAAAACTGGACAGCGTACAAATACAAACAGGAAAAGTCTCCGTGTCACAGCAGGCTGGCTGGGCTTATAGACTCTGGGCTCTGCCACCTGAGACTTCATTTCATTATGCTATTTTCCAGAGGATAAATGCCATTAAATTTTTGTTGAGAAGTTTTTCTTCATTTTCAGAAGTGAATGGATCCACACTTGAAAGGTTTTGAAATTAATATTTCTTTTTTTCTTAAAGGTAAAACCCAGTTACCTTCTAAGCACTTAGGAAAGTCTGATATGTTAACTGCTGAGAAGGTCATAGCAATTTAAATACTTAAAGGATAACAAAACTCTTCTTAAATGGCTAACCTTTCTTAAGTGGTTTCTTAAATTGCCTGAAATTTATCTGATCAGTAGAAGTGCAAGGAAAACGGAAACAACATATCAAGCTGCACAAGCAATAATTAATGAAATCCAACGTGCAGCAATTTTCAACACAAATACTATGTTCCTGGGTTCACTGAGAGCAGGCCAGACAAAGTAAAGCCTCCTTTAGACACCACAGGGCTTAACACCTTTCAGATTTCTAGGAGCATTCTAAAGAAAAGGAAAATATCACTAGTCTTGTCTGAAGTAAAATAAAAAACAATAAAATTTGACCTTACTGCTTATATTAAGTTGCATACACAAATATGATAACATGTCAGCAATGGCACAGATTTTGTTTTGAAAGGTCTCTAATTTATGGGAATGAAGTAGAGATATGTAAATAATCTGCAATGAGTATTTAATTTACTGAATTTTGACCTTTGCTTTTTCCTCCCAAAGTACGTAGCAGCACTCTTTTTGATGTCAATGCCTTTTACATGAGATTAGCCAGTGAGCTGAATTTCCCTAGTCTTTATTGACCACAAGGTTATTTCACTTCCCTGAGTGGATAAGCATTTTGGGCACAGGGAATTAGAAAACGTGGACTACCAAGAATATTTCCGGATGTGATTCTAAAATTTTCTTGCAAAACTTGATTGTTCAAATACTAAAGAAGTTAATAGAAAAGGAATGAATACAGGAGACTGATTAACTCAACCTGTGCCTGTCCCCCTGGTTCACTGTTTAAATAAATATCCAGCCTACCTTTCCCCAGCACCCTGCCTTGTACCGTGGTTCTCTAAATCCACCTGCTCTCAGGGAGACATCAAAACTCTGAGTTCCCCTTGACGCTACTGGAGTGACAGCAGCTTTCTGGAAGTTAAGTGAACGTGGCCCAAGGTCATTAATTCTTCTCAGTTTATTTTTAAATTATGCTCTAACTAGTTACTTTTAAAAGGCAAATCCCTCTTTTTACATCATGCAAGCATTCTTATCATACTCCCTTCCAGGCTCATGAAGCCCTATGTCTCATGCCCCACACTTTCTTTCTGTTCTTAATGAATCCAAAATTGACTTGAAGATCTAATGCGAAACATTACAGAAAACACAAGGGCAATGATAGAACAGGCGCAGCATTCCAATGGACAGGTGAATGAGCCTCTTGGACGATCTGTGGGATAGGAGGAGATGATGGGGCTGAAGTCCACCTGGCAGATTTGCATTAGTAGAAAATTGATGTGCGGAGGGAAAACAAAGAACAATACCTTCTGATCTAAGCATGCCTGAGGTTTGAGAGGAGCTTTCTCTGAAGTTATCCCTTTATTACAACATGTTTCAAACGACCAGAAAAGGAGAGTCAGGAGAGCATGCCTGAGTCTTTCCTATGGCCTTACACCATGGTTGTGAAGACGCAGCATGTCAAACCACTTCCAATATAAATACTGGATATTGTGGCATGAAATTTTTCCTCAGACAGAAATACATCTCAGTGTATACCAACAGACATTAAAAATCTCTTTCCTCACCTCCTGTTTAGAGGGAATGGAAAAAATCGGTATGGATGATTACTCAGGTGAATACTCTGACTTAGGAGAAAAATATGATTTTATCTTTATCACCCAGACTGGAAAGATAGCATTAACATCTGATGCATGCTTGAGGAGAAGAATTGTTCAAAACTAAAGCAAGCAGAAAAATGTTTAATTCACGAGAATGGTTTATCAGCTATGCTCCCAAGCAAATGTTATGAAGATTTTCCTCACTACAGCACTACTGGGTATTCTTTAATATCCCTTCCCTGTTATTCTATTTAGGAAAAAAAAAGAAAAAAAGAAAAGAATTAAGTATTTTATAACAACTTAGAAGTTTCTAGAATGAGTGTGTGTGGCCAGGAAGCGGCGCCTGCTTTCTGTCTATTGAGAAACTGAAACTCAAAATATGGAAAAGCTCATCAGTGGGACAGGCCCAGGTCAGAAGACAACACTTCTGACAGGGCTTGGAAGTTTATTTGTATATTCTGGTTTTGTGAAACGGTGCCTCATAGCTAATGAATTATGTGATTTCAAGCCATCATCTGCCACTTCATCTTTCCAGAACTTCCTGAATTTCCCTGTGTGATTTTTATGGCACTGCAGACTGGCTGCGAGGCTGCAGGCAACTGTCGGACTGGCTACCCCTTCCTCACCAAGCAAGCCACCGCCACTCTGTACCTCTTTTCTGAAGCACCAAATTCTTGGAGGAAAATCTGTATTCCCATGGGGAATATTATGCTTTAAAAGACAATTTCACATGCATCAACTTTCTCAATGAAAGTACAAGCTCTGTGAACTAGACGGAGCCATCTCTTCTTGCACACGCTTTGGAGACAACCCCCTCAGGCCAGGGAGAGGAGAGACGTCAGAAGAATGATGCAGGGGCTGCTGCCAATCCCCAATGACTGCTGTGTCTGCTTTAATTGACATCACGCTTACCGATGCCAGGTTTTGCTAATGAGAATACTGTATGCATGTGAAAAAGCATTGAGCCATGCTTCCTAACGCTGGCAGTGTTATCCATAGCGCCCTCGTTATGGTGCTTACTCTGGAAATCAAGACCGACAGCTTGTGAGAGCTTGGCACCATGCCTGCTCTTCAGAGCCCCAGGCTGCCAAAGCCCAGCAATTAGAGAAGAGAAAAGAGCTCTCAAGCACAACAAGAAAGGACATAGCAAGTAAGACAACTGCTGTGTACACAGTAGCAGCCACTGGTGACCTGAAATGGATACTACTGAACAGTTGGCAAAATGTTTAAGAAGACTCAGAAGTTCAGTCTAGCAGCAAAACTGGGGACTGAAAACACTGAGAAACTACAGAACCAGATATTAAAGCAGCTCTGTTTTAAACATCCACATGTGACGAAACTGGCATTCATAGCAGATAGATACCAGAGGCACAAGAAGGATTTAGAAATTCCACACTATATTCCAGCTAAACTGCTTCTGAAACAGAACATTATATGGAACAAAGGTATGCCCAGTAAAGAGTAACCAGGCAAAAAATCTAGCCAGAAGAAATACAGAAGAATTTAAGAAATTAGGCGTAGTCACAGGAGTAACATTAAACCCCTCAACTTTGAAGAAATACTTGGTCCACAACCATACCCATATGCCAAAAGCCATGTTACTCACAACTACCTGGATGGTAATCGTCCAGGCAGTACAAGGCATGTAACACAGAGTGTGACAGGTCACACCAGTGGATACCTGAAGTTTCACAAATATAAATGGTGGGAGGCAAGCATGTGCTAAGGTCTAAGTTCACAGTACAGGGCAGGTGAGATACCCTAGGGGACTTTAAATGGCACTAGACACCCATGTTTAAGCAAATCAATACTCAGCACTGTCTAGGGAGCAATTCAGCTTGCTTTAAGTAAGACACCTGGATTCAGTCAGGTGAAGAGATCATTGCACCCCAGTGGCGGTGCTCATTAAATCTCCACCGATTCCAATAGGAGTTTACGCACTTTGTTTCCATGTAGCCACGTACATTTATGCATCTGAATCATGTGCTGTACTCACCCATAGCATGGATTTAGATGAGATGGATGAAGTTTTGTGTGGTCAATGGCAATGCAGAAGATGGACTGGTGAAGCAGGAAAATGATATAAACATCATTGCCAAGGCTTGTGCGGCCTTGGCAGGAAGAGGGATGTTTATCTTTTCCCAAATTATACACTATTCAATGTCTAGTAAACAGTATTATTTTTCTTGGATGAAATCCGCATGCATTTTCTAGCTTCTAGGAGGAAATTTTTAAATTTTGTTTAAATCTTTGTTCTCTGTTACGCTATGTCAGAGATAAAACTGTACCTATATTAACTAACTTACTTCTTTTAACTGTGGCTAAATATGTTGGTCATGATACTTCTTTCAAAAGATTATCTTTGATGAATTATGTTATTAAGAAGCTGATTATTTTCCATTTTCATGAACACTTTTTGTTTCAGAGCTTACATATAAATTCAAAAGACAATTACATGCTGTTCTGCAGAATATTTTATACCACATTGCAATCTGCATACCCTCTAGAAAAATGTCACCTTACTTTGTGTTTCAGTATTCCATTTATATAATGTTGCATAAAATACTTGGTGGTGTCATTTTTACAAAACCTACTTGATAAATCTTTCTCATCTATATCAAAACTAAACTGAAATGCAGCATTTAAAAGTTGTTCACCTGAACCAATAGTCTGCTAGAAACATGTTTATGAAATGCTTAAAAAGAACCACTTTTGAAGTTATATTCATATTCATAAGATTTTGGAAGAATAGAAAAATAAAGGCCAGTGAAGCAATTAGGAATGGTGAGACAATAAAAACATATTTCGTCGTGTAAGACAGTGAAAGTTAAAACAAGACATAATAAGATAGTAAGATATAATTATGTAGTAACTGCAATGCGACATTATGTTCTTTTAAACAGGAACATAATCGATAACAGCCAAGTAGCCTATTTTTTATTTTTAGATGAAAATTTAGAAAACTATAAACAGCAATCTAGTATTTAGGAACTATTACTCTTACTCATCTTGGTAACTCTGATCTAAATGTTTCATTAATGTAAGAAAAAACTTACTTTTTTTTTTTTTTTTTTTTCAGAAAACCCATGTCTTTCTCAGACTCAATAAAGAAGTTTTCTACCATGATGACATTATAGCCTGTCAAAAATTCATCCCACCCAAACTTCTTAATGAGATTTCAGTATGCCTATGCATACATTAAAAACTATGTAACAGGACAAAGAAGTGGGAAAATATTCTGGAAAGCATAATAATCTAATTATATAAGAATTGTGTGCAAAACTAAAAACTATGCTACTGATTTTTTTTTCAGACACAAAATCTGAGACAACGGAGATTTCCCACATCTGTATCTATTTGAGCAGTAACAGTGGAATACAAGTAAGTGAATTTTGAGATCTACTCAATCCCATCCAAAGTCACTGAAGAAGCTATCTATATCTAGATTTTATTTAAATATGGACTCAAATTCAAACTCAAGCTCCAGCATATACCTGTGAAGTCTTTGGATCTTAAGAAACTGAACACTTTATGGTCATGCTATCCTTTAAGACAGACATAAACATTCAGGTTGGATGTTGCAAACCTAGATATCTTTATGCCAGCTCAAATTAAGTCTGCATTTATATCATAGAATCACAGAATCATAGAATGGTTTGGATTGGGAGGGACCCTAAAGATCATTTAGTCCAACCCCTTTGCCATGGGCAGGGACATCTCCCACTACATCAGGCTGCTCAAAGCTCCATCCAACTTAACCTTGAACACTTCCAGGGATGGGGCATCCACAACTTCTCTGGGCAACCTGTTCCAGTGCCTCACCACCCTCATAGTGAAAAATTTCTTCTTTATGTCCAATCTAAACCTACCTTCTTTTAGTTTAAAGCTGTTGTCCTGTGCCCTGTCACTACAGACCCTGGTAAAAAGTATTTATTTGTCTTTCTTGTGAACTCCCTTTTTATATTGAAAGGCCACAAAAAGGTCTCCCTGGAGCCTTCTCTTCTGCAAGCTGACCAATCCCAACTCTCTCAGCCTTTCTTCATAGCAGAGGTGCTCCAGACCTCTGACCATTTTCATCGCCCTCCTCTGGACCCGCTCCAACAGGTCCATGTCCTTCTTGTGCTGAGGGCTCCAGAGCTGGATGCAGTACTCCAGGGGGGGTCTCATGAGAGTGGAGTAGATGGAGAGAATCACCTCCCTCAACCTGCTCGACACACTTCTTGTTATGCAGCCCAGGGTATGATTGGTTTTCTGGCCTGCAACTGCACACTTCCAGCTCATGTCCAATTTTTCATCCTTATATTTCACTATACCCTGCAGCAAGATCATATAATCGTTGCCATATAACCATTGCTCAAACAGCAGCAGTTTGAGCTCCTTCTTATGAAAATTTTATGTTGTGTACATTGAAGTAGTATTTACACCACCCAATTTCAAGCATGGATCTTAGCCAGCTAAATGAGAAGACAGATGTCCCCTGGGCTATAGCCAGTGGAGACTCCTGGAGGACGGCACAATGCAGGAGTTCACCTGTGGTGATGTGAATTGCAATGCATGGAACAAAGTGAAGTTTCCCCTGCTTTTATCCCTGAGCTTCCTCAAACTTCAGACACACATATCCTTCGACTCTTGCAGAATTTAGTGTCTCCACGTCAGACCCACGTCAGGGGCTGTGCAGGTACAGAAAGAATAAACATCCAAAGGGTTAGAAATTGCACAGATTTAATAACACAACCTACATGAACCAAGGAGAGAAATAAAATCCTACATTAAAAAAATCCACAAATACACGTAAATAACTACAAGCAGCTCAAAGATCCAACTAATGACTACAGCCATCCAGACACCAAAGGCATCTAAAGAAAGTAGAAAAGAATAAACAATATAAAAGTATCACTTTATGTGTAGTCTCAGCATTTTTGTTTTTATCCCGAGATGCCAAAAGCTGACAAGATAATTTCTAACATTTCAAATCACTCAGATACACTCCTATCAGTCCAGAAGCACATTCATCTCCTTAATGACACTCAACTGTGGCCTATTCAACATATAATGAATGACTTTTCTATATTTAAAATTAAAATGAGAGCATACATCATGAATCATTCACAGAAATAAAGGAACAAACTATCACAAATATATCACGGTACACGGAAGAAGTCCCAGTTTTTCATGCCCCATAATATTTGAGTCTTAAAGCAGTGACACTTCCTTGAAGTCTACAAACCCTTTTCTTTAACTTACAGAAAATGAAAGAAATAAATCAAACTCAAGATACTGAAACCCGTTAAGGCTGGTATCACCTGTCAGAACTTTGTTGCAACTCTTACCTAAACATATTCTTTCTTAGATTTTCTTTCAAGTATCAGGAATCTCTTCTAATATTTGCCTGCAATACTGTTGCCATACTTTCAGTCCCATATATACAATCGATTCCAAAGACACAAAATATATTTTTTTTCTAATGACATTTCTTGATACAACACAACAAGAAATCTTTGCACAAATAGCTTTGCAAGATTTAATTAGGCATGCTGAATGGAAAAGCATAACATATACTTCTATGCTAGCTAGCGTATTATGAAGGCTCATTTGATCTTTTATATCATGGTATAAGGTGTGATAGAAAGGAATTCTCCCCTCAATCATATTAGCTTTTTCAATTATCCAGAAATATTATTTGTCCCTATTTCCCCCCTCATAATTTTCTAAAACACTGAATACTATTTCCAGAGACAGGAAATAACACCAGATGAGTTAATAATTCAGTGTAGAATGAAAACTCCTGGATTTCAGTGCTGTACTACATTCTACAAATAATATAATAGAAAATGTGAAGATTTGCCCTTATTGCTGTATAATATGAGCAAATTTTACAGTTGAGACATGGAGAAGACCAGTTTGGAAACAAAATCCCCCACAACAAATAACATGGTCTATGATCTATCATAAGCCCTTTCTCACTGAAGCCCACATGAAAAAAGTAACTAAGTTTACGTAGAAGGGTTTATTGCTTTATTATTAAGCTATATATGTAAAATCCTTCCATCTATTTATGATTCTAGACTATTCCCTTCATTAATAGATTCCAGGATACATTTGAAATATACTTCTGTATATGTATAAGGCCAAAATTCCATATAGTCCTGATGATAAATGACATCTTATTAACTATACTTGAAGTACTGGATATGAGCTCCCAGTCATGTGTGAACAGTTTAAATCTATTTGTGAATAGATTTCGGAATCTTATTTATAAAATATTCTAGCAATTCTTAATACTGATATACTTCAATGCAAAAAATGTAAACATTTTCATTTAATTGTGAATTTGCACTAAAATTACTGTATTTGAATATGTATCTATAGATAATAATATATATTGTATATCTGGTAGACTAAGGCAGGAAAGTAATAAATGGTAAACCCCAAAGGAAAAAAAAGTTAGCAGCTACGCTATGTGAATCTCATTTAAAAAATACATAACTTAGAAGTTCATTCTCTACATTATTTTAAATATGATGAAGAATATACAATAGCAATGTTTCACCTAAATACTTCAAAATAAGAAGCCAGCAATATTATTACAAGTGTTATTCCAATGAATATAGCCACCACCATAAAGTCAACAGCAACAACTGCATATGAATAGTATTTGGGATACCACAAATTCCTCACTACGTATGCAGTATGTTAGGTAATTTTTTCAATGACACCAATGTTTCTAGTTCCCTTACCAAACAAAATCTGAAAAAGATAGGGGTGTGTGTTAATGAGAAATATTAATTTTACTTCCACATGCAGAAGATTATATTAGCTGCAGTTTTCTTCAACACATCAAAAAGCTACCTTGAAATTCGTGGACGCTTATATGCATAATGTACTCTGAATGTATGTGAAATTTCCTTCGTATTGCACATTATCTATGGATAATGAGTTGAGTGCCTCAACCAGCTGAGATCTGCAAAATTCTCAATATTTTCACTACAACTCACAGAACAATTACAATTTCGAAGAACAGCTAAGCTGGCATTTGAAATAGCTGGTTTTGTATTCCTGAGAAAAAAATTTGCACCGTGTACTTAATCATATGGCATTATATATTCATCATATTCAGTAAATGTTCTTCTGTTTCAATACATGTTCTTCAATTCTGTTGGAATTATTTAATGAATTTAGAACAGACTGTTGCCCTCAATCTCTCCTACTTCCTTTGGGAGTCACATTGTGGGCATTGTGGGTTTTTTGGCTTGTTTGTTTTGTTTTTTTTTTTAATTTTGACCAAAGTTCACAGTAGGGTATGTGTCCTCTAGTGTGAAGGAACAGTTTGCAAATTCTGTTTCATACACCTATTTGGATTGAAACACCCATTAAATATTTTCTATGAATTCAGAGTTAAACACAGGAGGAGGCTTAAGTTCTCAAGCTGTAGGGATGTAACAAATATGTAAGAAATACATACAGGTGGGTGAAATTAATAAAATTCCCATTCACACATAAAAGCTGAATGACTAGTTCTGCCCTAAAAACCTGAAGAAAAGTGGATTCTCAAGAGAAAAGTTTTGACATACGCTTTCCTTTCTTATTTCTAGAACTTGGAACAGAATTGGATTCCTCAAACCAAAACAGGAATTCTGAACAGTCTCAATCCCTTAGTGACTGTGGGATCAGGAACAGCCCGTATCCATCTCACCTGCTCCTAGCTCCCCAAAAGTCAGGTGTGGAGGCTAATCTAGTTGTGTAATTCAGTGAAGACAGTGGGATTCATCCCATCTATCTAAGAGATGTAGATGTCCAAAGAGGGAATAGACTGTGTTATGGAAGTGGCTGACATTCACTATACAGCGGGCCTACGGAGTAGCTTGCATTAGAGAGCAAAAGGAGCAATCTCTCTCCCCATGTACGTTCTGTGATGTTCAAAAGAGTTCACAAGTGAGAATTTATCCATCTTTTCGAGCGGGTGGCAGTGCTAGGCAGTAGTCACAGACCACTCAAAACTGGAATAGTGGAAAACTCGTGATAAGACATCTCTCCCCAAAATATCTGCTGTATATAATAGGCATTATCCATCTATATTATCAATCAAACACTGTATATAATCTAGCTAGCAGTGTGAGAATGACACCACTGTGTCATTCCCTGTGATAGCTGCCTGCCGTCATGGGAGGAGAAAGTAAATCTGCAGACTCATTACGTTGCCCTGCTTATGTAATAAGAAAGAGAAGATGGCACAAACCAGACAAAACTAAAGGTAGCTATTGCCAGTACAGGAACCGTACAAGATAGAGACTCATATGATCCTCATTACAAATAATCTGGGGTCTGGACCATCAGGGGGACAAAAAAGAGATTTTGATTGAGAGGTTCAATATCACATAATTTTTTTACCGTGGACCCTTTAGCACCATGATTGAGCCTTCTACTTAAAAACAGTTTAAAAAAAAACTTCCTATATTTCATTGTGTGATGATTGGGAGAGATCCATTTCCGTATTTTAGCAATTACAGCTAAATCTTTGAAAGAACAAACTAAAATATTAATTCTGTTTGCAACAGTTGACACCAACAGTTTGGCCTTGAAACAGTAAAACTGAATAATTTATTGTTAAACTATTCAGGAGTACATGTTTGCTACATCAATTTAAAGGAATGTGAAACATTATTTTTGGACTTACATATGTACCTGTGAATCAAGTCTCTTAGTAGCCAGAGACTCAATATTACCAGTGTTACCTTAGAGTTGAGAGAGTTATATGCATGGTTAATTATGTTTTTAATTAAGGGAGTAAGGCTTGCTGGCCATTCCCTATATCTCCCTACTGACCTCCAGAGAAGGATTAACAACATAATACAAAGTAAACATCCTTTTTCTTTCCCTCTCATGCCAGATAAAAAACATTTGGTAACAGACTTCTTTAATATAACAGGAGATGAAGTGGGACCTGTAGCTGAAGAGACAAAAGGGTTGTTTTTTTTTTTTTTGTTTGGTTTTTTTTACCACTTCAAAAAATTACTCTTAAGTGAATTCTTCCAAGTTTATAGATATCCCCTAAATCATTCATCTGCTGGAGCACCAAAGAACAAACACACAACAGGCAGCGATTGACTTTCACAGCAAGGGTTTGTAATCACAGGAAAGGAGGACTTGCCTGTAAGGCCTAAATTCAGCAAAGCATTTGCACATCCATAAGCTAAAAAAATCCTGACCATGTTTCTATGTCTTCTGAACACAGCTTATGAGAGCAGGGTCTGGCGTTAAGTGCCAGGGCTACTTCTAAAGGCTTGTTTTCAAAGAAGCTTCTCAAATAGCGTGAAAGGCAAAAGGGGATCAGGGTAACGCTTTGTGTGCGTATTTTAACTGCAAACTGCTACCCCTCCCACTTCCTCCCAAAATTCTGTAAAAAAAAAAAAAAAGTCATTCTTTTTTGGATTATAAATGATCTGATTTAAAACAATGGAATATCTGACTTTATAAATAGGTAAAATATCATACCAGTACAAAAAAGGGAAAAGAACCTGAAAGACTTGAGCACAACTGCAGGTGTCCTTAGAAGTGGGAAGTATTCTGCAGGGACAACAGCCCACTCATCTGAACTTAGTTCAATAATATGCAGTGTTTGTAAAGAGATTTATAATTATCAATGAATTAATTCTCTGTAGACACCTCTAAACTAGATGTGTAAGGACTGTTATCCTTTATTGTGGGGAAAAGAAGAATCTAGGAAAGAAAGCCAGAGCCACGCAGTGATGGGAACTAAATGCAAAACTTATATTCCTCCTGACTTCAAATGCCAGCTCCATATTGGATTGAATGAATGTTCATCTCCAATAAAAATAACAGAAATAAGAAAAATAAGGAAAAAACCAATAATAAAATTTGCAATGTTAATATCATACCTTCTGATTGCATTGCACATTCAAAATAATGACTGTCCAGAGCTACACACGTTGCTTTAGCTATGTTTGATAAAACAGAAACGTATCTCATGCTCAAGTGTTCTTGGAAAGGAGCTGTTTTCAGAGAATAGATAAAATCAATATTTCTCTTTTTCAGGGAAGATGAAAGGAAGGCGTGGGGCTTTTTTTTTTTTTTTTTTAGTATATGGCTATGAGCTCAAGTTAAATCTGTACAGATTTCCTTAAAGTTGTTATTGAGAAGCCACAAATTATTGCAGATTGCATAACAACTGTACCACGATGAAGTTATAGCTCTAAAGTTATATTGATGTTGGGTAGATAAATGAAAAAGAAATGCTACATTACAACAGTAATCAATCAGAAAAATAAACCAGAGACTAATCAATGTCTCTGAATAAGAGAACATTAATCCCTGATGGAGATATTACAAACAAAATAGTATCTAGCTTAGCTATCTAAATTCCACTCACCACCTTCTCCTATTATGTTTATTGTGGAATTGAATTTCAGAGGACTCCAAAGAGTTGTTGCTCCGAGTTTGATTTTTTTCATTATTCTATTTAATTGTGTGCACTGTAATTTAATTTACTGTAATGCTGCCTCTATTGTGGCAATGCAAAATTCCTTGTAACAGTAACCCATTAAAGTGTATTAAAAGTATTTATCATGATCCTCAAGAGTACAGATAACATTATGCACAGAAAACTGGGATTTAACGTAATTGCTACAAATAATTTAAAGCAGTTCTTTCTGCATTTATCTATATGCAAAGCAGCAAGAAAAATAATCGTAAAACAAAACTCAGCAAGATCAAACCTGGTCTTTATGAAGCTGCATGCAGACAAATAAAATACTTTGGAATATAAATCACTGTTCTGAAAAAGTACAGATGGGAAAAAACATGAGTTTGGAAAGATCTGCAGTCCCTCAAATTGCTGTAAGCCATTGAGTTCATTTACGTATAATTTCCTTGTCTCTTTTTTATCTTCCTCTCTCTCACACATGAATGTGCTGCTTTTTTTCTTCCCAAGCTTTTTTTTTTTAAGAAAACTTCTTGCCTGCTCCAAGGGCACAGACATTAGTGTCAGGACTCAGACTGACTATGTCGTCCAGGTTTGCAAATGCCATGGGGCGGAGCAGGGAGTCTCCCAGTTGGCAGTACAGTCTCACAATCAAACTGTGTTTGGCAAGATGAGGCACCAGAGTCCCCCCAAGGACAGTGGCAGCAACTGAATGGCACCAACAAGCACCAAATGATTATCTGGCCAATGAAATCTGAATGACCTGAGATCAAGAAGAGTTTGGCACAGATCTGGATGACAAACTCAGACTTTTGGGTGTCAAATTGGCACTATTACGTACCGAGGGATCGCAGCTGAGTCACTTGGCAGCTTGTTTCTAATACATAATACATGTGTACACAGCTTTGCGTACTTCGCTGGGGTATTTAGAAAACCTTGCAATATTCCACAAACAAAAAAATTAAACTGTTTTCAGCTCAAAAATTTACTAAACATTTACAAGTTGAAAAAACAGAAAGCATGTAATCTTTCACTACTTCAAATAATACATAGTTTTTCTTCACTACGGGCCATCTTTACCTTTCCCACATTCCTCTCTTTTGCTATTCATTTACTTTGCCTCCTTTGAAGTTCCATGGTCCTCCATCACTTTTAACTCATAAGAGAAAGAATAAACCTGAAGCGCTATGTGAATGTTTCGCCACTTGGCATTTAGCAGAAAAAGAAGAATGTGTCCCACCTTTTTAAAAACAGCACTATGTGTCTTACAAATGTCCTGTCAGAGCTAAGAAATATGTAAATCTGTTTTAACATTGGATGCGAGGGAGGCGATGGAGTCTTTTAATACCACAACTGTGTTGTATCAGTAATAAAAGAGGGATTTTTCAGCATCTGTTTGAGGTCTGATATAATTCTTTTGTGAGGACAATGTAATTTTCTTAACTATCAGCCTTAGACCATGAAATTTTTAACACAGAGTTAACTTGCCCTCTTGGTTATTCCGTTTTGAAAATGCCATCGCTAATTACATGGAGGTATCATATCACTCCATGAATCAAGTTAGCAGGAAATACTTAAAGTGATATATCTGGTTGAATCTCTGCAACTGTTCTAACATCTCACTCTTCAGACTGGGACTTTAGTCTAAAAACTAAGAGAAATGTTTGGAGATTGCATTTGAATTTCATTTGCCCAATCAGCAAAATGCTAAGAGTGATGTATTCCTCTCACTGGTCATTAGCAAAACTGTCACTGGCTTCAGCAATACAGGAACTGCACTTCTGGGATACTTGAGAGTATTAGAGGAGATCTTATAGATTTCCCTAGGAATCACAGGAGATCATTCCAACAACTTTCAAATGCTATTTAAATCACAAACATTGTTTTAATCTACCTTTGCACGTAACCAACCTATGAACTTTAATTTTTCATCAATAATTAATATAGGTCAAGATTAGGAAGACATGGTAATCTCGATTTTTCTGCCATCTTTCCAATTTAAAATAAAACCTTGTGTTCCAATTTTCCGTGTGTATGCAGAAGCATAAATCTTTGTTATATAACACCAAATAATTCCATAAAACCCAGCATATCAACAAGGTCAGAGGCTTCAGTTCAGTTTCCTTTAATAAGCACACAAGTTTGCACAAATTGTTTGGTATTTATAGCTTTTTCAAACAAATCACGGGTGAATAAGTTATAGAATCAATGAGGCAGACTGCTTCCAATATCTACAGCCCAAAATTTATAGTCCAAAATTTGACTCTGAGAGACAAAAAGGCCATAAAGTTGTGGTTTCTTCATTTGCTCAATTTAGGATTTTTCTCTCCTGGGGAGAGAAATGAGCAAAATGCCAGTATAGCAGTCTTCACCGAGGTCTTTTTGTTACTGTTGCTTCAGGGAGGGACTGGCTGAGAGATGGTCAGGAGACAAATATGGTGCTTCTGCGATCCAGCAATTCCTTATGGCTAATTCTTGACTCTGATGGTAGGCCAGATCTTTCACCAGTGAAAATAAGCTCCAATACTGAGGAACAACAGCTCCCTTGTGACCTGTGTCCCTTTTCAAGAGGGGACACTGCATACAGGTAAGTATCTAATTATATGAAAATAAGCTGCAGTAAATTGCTCTCTATCTATAATATTGTAATACTTGTTTTCATAAGCAAATTGTGAAAGCCTACTGACACAAATTTGATGTCCTCATGCACAAATAACATTTTTTACAAAAGTGCAACTGAAAACTTTCCAGCTGCCGTGAAGATAGGAACAGGCTGCTTACTGAGACATAAATAACTTCTCTAATGGGACAACAAAGAACTGTTCATATACTCCTGCAGTGGCCAGGCAGAAGATGCAGAGAAGAACTGGAACCTACACTAGAGAATTCAAGAGATGTCCCCCACTGCCCGATCTTCAGACCTAGATCCTGAAATCCAGGTCAAAGCTGACAAGCAGCATAAGCCACAAACCACATCTCTAGAGAAGAGAATTTTCTAGAACTCGGGAGACTGAAGAAAGGTGGAACTCACTGTGGCAGAGAGAAGCAGCCGCAGTGTCTCATACACAGGCAGGAAACTGTAATTTGGGGGGTTTGAGGACCTTGAGTGATACGGATATGTTTCTGTGGTATAAAGGGTGGTTTGGTATTGACGCTTTTTCTTTACCTGCTGCATGAAACTCAGAATGGAAAAAAAGGTGACACATCATCCACATTTAGGACATAGAATGGCACAGAGGCTACTTCAAGTATGGCTTGAGAAGACAGTAAGTTTCATAACAAGATGAAAGGAACACTGTTGAATAATTTGGCGATGATGGGAGAGTAATGCTACTTTAGCTATACTCCTCTTAAAGTGCAAGTGGTGTCATCTACCAGTAATTTCCTACCAATCTGTAGAAAAATTTAGGAAATGGTTTATGAAATAATCTTGAAACTTTGGAAGCAATTATGCATCTTTTGTGGATAGAAGAGTTCAACGTTAAATAGCATGGGACTTTTAAATTGTCGGTAAAAGACAGACATCCCTACTCAATGTGTAGAAGACGCCAGGAAGAACTGAGTAACACAGACTGACTTATGCTCAACCATGAATTGCAGCTATATATCACACGCACCCCCCTCATTCTCTCTCTCTTTCTCTCTCTCTCTCCACATATACGTACAGATAAAAAGCCTTCCTCAAGCCTGACTCCTCTAAGCAAGGTCAGAGTGGTTAAGCCATCCAGCCAAAACAAAGGAGACCTGTTCTTAACCCAAGAGGGACAAGGGAGAAGACTGTTTTCTCTGCAGCAATATGGGCTATGTACTTAAATGGGTTCTGAAACTCAGAGAGAAGTCAGAGAAAACATCTTAAGTCTTTGACATATATATGACAAACTAACTTCAGAAGGAAAAACCCATACTGCAAGAAAACAAATAAACTTGACAGAAATGGAAATAAATGGACTTTCCCAAAATTTTATGGCACAAACTGAAACAGCCAGGAGTTACTGTGTTGCAGATTATTTGAAACCGCATAAATTGAAGGATAACAGGCCATTTATCTTTCTCGCCAGGTTCCAAATCCAAAGTTACTGGTCAATGATATTAAGGAGATGCATGTTAACAAAGATGAGCTTTCCGATAGATAAGGGACTATCTATCAGAAGGCATTTTGTTGATTAGGTATGCAGAGAGGAACATCTGAATATCAGGAAGGGATGAATCTATCCCAGTAGGGCCAGTTGACTGTGTCTTGGTTCAATGGCCTCATATTTTTGAGTTTGTTCCCACCTCAGCTAGCGAGTCAGAGAAGTAACCAATGGAAACTGCAAAAACTACCAAGCAAAAGATACTCCCATCTGCCAGGATTGTGGTGCTAACAAATGATCTGGGGAAGGACAGTTTTCCCACAGAGTATAGAGGCAAGAGGAAAATAACCCAAAATATGCAAGGATATGTCAAAAAAATTAAGAGCTTATTGATTCCCCAGCTAAAAATATCTTTACTGAATAAGCAGTGTTTTGTGCCAGAGGGAAGATATATAACTGAAAGCCCTCAGTTTACTGTGACTTTAAAATATACAAACTTAGTTAAAAGGATGTGTCTGGGAAGCAGAGAAGATGACATGTTTTTCCTAGTTGTTGCACTCTGGGTAACATGAAGTCTTCTGGAAGGAAAGAGAAGGAACATCCTTCTGGGAACAAGTTGATTTGTACAGCTCTGAGGAGCTGGTGAAACATAAGAGGGGTCAGACAGCATGTGTGGACATGATGAGACACCTAAGAGAAGCAATGAAAAGATGAGCATCCATAGCCGTAAGTGAGAGCGAGTAACCTCAACGGCATGAGTGGAGTGGCACCATTGTAAAACCTGGTGCAACAGACCACTAGGTGATTGATTGATTGATTGATTGATTTTTACTTTCCGTGTCTTTCATAATTTCTTATTCTTGTTCAGAATGCTGCCACTCTCATTTGGAAGGAAATACTACATACGTAACCATACTGCATAAGCTTAAATCATTATAACAGGCAACGACACTCAAAGGCTTTTGAAACTCAGGACACCAAAGAAGATGCTTTTGTTCTCATGTTTCAGTAAAGCAACAGGATTGGGAAATAATATAATGCAATACTTGGATCATCTTCTATAGACAAAACTTGCAACTGTTCTCTTCCCTTTTGGGCTATCTGAGCTATCTTGAAAAATCAACGAAGTCAAGAGAATGCTATCAGAAAATTAACTCTCCACTATTAGGACACTATGCTCGTGGTAGACATGACCTAAAGAAAAAATGTATTATGCTTCAAACCAAAAAAATTATTTGGCACTATTCACATTACAGATATATGGATTTCATCCTGTAAGATACTTAAGCATATATTTAAAGGTTGCGAGACTGAAGCCAGGGCACTTAGCATTTGCCCTGAAGTCAGGCCACTGACACCACAGACCGGTGTGCACCGCAACTCTCCCGTACTTTCAAAAACGTTTATAAACTACTTGCATAATATGGCTGTTAAAAACCACACTAAAGCTGATATGTTAATCACTGAATCTGGGTAGGTTCTCTGCGTGTCGACTTCAGATCTTTATGGTTGCCAACAAGTTCTTAAGACCTGTGTTTTTTAAAAAGAAACACTAACGCAAAAAATCACATTTAACGTGACAAGCCAGTCCAGTGGCAGTGGAGCTTCTTTGTAAAGTACTTAAACCACAAATTAATGAAAGGCAGATAGTTCTACTGCAATTAACTCTTCTGTGATTAAACTTTCTTTTTTTAATAACTATTTTAAAACAACTGAACCTTGAAGAAGAAAGAAGTTAAAAGTTCACTCAGTAGCTGACAAAACACTGAGTCATGGACAAATAGTTTATGTGATTTTTTCAGACCGCAGTTTGTTATTTAATTTCTCACATTTTATAAGAAAGAAACAGGAATCTTTAATAACAGCATCCTCCAAATAGCCAGGACAAAAGACCTAAGTACATGAAAGTTCAAAAAATGAAAGAAATGGGTAATAAACAGAAATTGTGCAAAAGGGGAATTGGTGATGACAGGATTTCTCTAGGTGAAAAGTAAGATTTAAAATTGGGGTTGCAATTATACATTAGCATTCAGGAGATTTAACTCGAGTACGATGACTTCTATTTTCCTTCACATGTGGCTGACAGCCCATGTGCTACTATAGCAATTGATGTTTTAGCTTTCTTTTATCTAATATATAGCCTTGTTATCAGGCTATAAATTAATTTCCAAATTCTACTTTATGTAAGCAAAGAGTGGTTCAAAAAGATGTTTGGAGTGTCTGTGACTTCTGCAAAGACAATCTGAGCCTCTTCAGTTAATCTGTCTTGCAAGAAGTGTCTTGAAGGTGATGAACAATGGGTTTCCAGGAAAAAATAATCAGGTTAAAAATCCATTTTTCATTTTTTTAATACAATGAAAAGCAATCAAAATCTTCCTTTGGGTAACACTCAAAATGTTATTAAAGCAAAATCAAAACATTTTGTTGTTCTCAGCTTATTCAGCTCTTCCAAACATGCTCACTTAGGTTAAATTTTAAATAAAAAAGTAATTTTAAAAGAAAAAAAACATAAACATTTTACCCTGAAAAATTTTCAACTACAACACCTGCACGTTTTCAAGATTTCTCTCACAATGCTTTGTTTCAGAATTTTGGAGCCTCTACATGTCTCTTTTCTATTAATTTTGTGTTCACTGGAAAACTTCTATCATCTTTCTTTGAATGTTTCCCACCATAAAGTTACACATGCAATGGGAAAGACAAAAGACAAAAGATGAAATTCTGTACAAGATGGAGTTTTTCTTTTGCAAAAGATTTATACCTGCCATTTTCTTTTATTTTCAAGCCAGTCCTTTTCCCTTTCTCACTATGTTTTTGTCTTTTCTATGCCTTGTTCACCATTTCAGTTATTAATCTGGGATCATCGCCTTCATTTGCTCTCTTTTACCAGCATTATCCATACCAATTAATTACTGGTATCGTGCTACATATAGTCGTTCCAGGCAAGCCTCACCATATACAGTCTCATCTACTCTGGTATAATTCATCTATGAAAAAAAAATAAAAAAAGAGATGAAGTCATGTTGTAGAGAAGTAACGTGGCTGGACTATAATTATTGATGTTAATCTGCTCTCATTCTTGTTATTAAGCCTGAGGTCCCACCTCAGACAAGCGTCCCTTAGATTTTGTCTCCAGTCAGTAGAGGGTTCTTAGGGAAATGTGGAAGGGGAGGAGTATGTTTCTGACTCTTCTCACATACTCTCCCCAAGCTCCAGCAATCTACAGTCAGGTCGTGCAGTCTTTAAAGGCAATTCTAATGATACCAGTGGGGTTATTTTATCTCTGGTCCTAAATGTTCTTGGTTTTCCTACAGAAATTTTCCTTTCGCTCCCATTTGCATGAAATCATTGCCATTTTGCTTTCTCACATATGATGTTCTGAAGTTCCACAAAACACAAAGACCAAGTTACATATACTATCTAGAGCATGTTTTTTGCACATTGGTGTATAATTTATCTGAATAAAAAAAATGCTGCTCACATAAATAATTTAAAACAAGGGAGTATGGGGAAATCGTGCAAGTCCCAAGAATGTCCTCTCTCCTACAAAACTCTGGCAGGTAACTAGCCCAAGAAATAGAAGTGTTTAAGAAACATTGCTACATATTTTTTTGCTTCTTTTAAAGCAGAATTCATGCTCTTACTGCTACATTTTATGTAAAAAAAAAGCTATTCCAGCTCACTGCATACCTTTTTTTTTTAATGGCACAGTGAAAAGCATTCATTGCATGGTTGAAAAGGAGAAAATCTGCATCTATGTATGAAAGCAATCAATTCATTCCACTTGTAATGAGATTTTTCCTGTCACTTTAGTTTGATTGTTTACCTTTACAATCGCCTCCCATGCTGTTTGGAAAAAGAAGAAAAAGAAATGGGAAAGAATCAAAAGCTAAGCAGCTCAACATGACTATGTTTAATTTCATCACTACCTGCTCTGAAGAATGCATTTGCATATTTATAATACTATATTACTGCAGGAATGACAACCTTTAGTGGCGGTATGTAAGCCAGCAAGATAGTAAGAGCTCAACCTGTTCGAAGAACTCACTGGAAACTAGATGTGCTCTTATGGTGGGCGCAATTGTCAATGGTCATGGCTATGCTCAACATGTGGAACAACACCTTCTCTATGATTTAAAAATAAATGGGACTTAGTCAGCTAATAAATATTTCACATTTTAGCTACAGTTTTGCATTCCAAATCAAAAGGAAGAAGTATCTAAAAGCCAGCATCATCTTCTGTTGTGTCTAGTGGACTGTCCATGTCCGTGCTTATTTTTCCTGTCAGCACACTGTAGGATCTTTCTCCTGTTACCGAAAACTAAACTTCTGCTGAGCCAGTGGCATTAGCTTAAGCATAGAGATTTAAGTACTCACATTAGCCACGCTGCTCTGGAAGAATCATAGGTTTGCCTTACACCCCAAATAACATTCTGCAAAACTGCTGCAGTTACACCTGGGCATCTCTTCAACAGTTTCTAACACAACTTTCTGTGACACATATATAAGCTCTGTGGTATTTAGTGCACAGCTGGAGTTGCTCATACTATTTATTTTAAGTAAGTTTCATTGCCTTTTCAAATTAATCTACCCTGTTCCCACACTGTAGGCACAGCGGACACTCAAAAATCTCAAGTCATTCTTAACAAGTTTCCCCTGAGGCTCTGGAAAGGAACAGCCCAAATTCTTTAGTCTCTGAAATTTATCCACACATTTCTTTTCTTAAAGATAAGGTGTCCTGGTTTCAGTCAGGAAAGAGTTAATTTTCTTTCTAGTGATTGCAGTGACAGGAATGTCAACAACACATATTGTTTTAATTGTTGCTAGACAATGTTTATACTTTTCAAGGACTCTTCTCAGCTTCCCATAGAAGCTGAGAAAGAGCACAGACAGAACAACAGAATATCCAGTGGAATATTCCATACCATAGGCGTCATGCTCAGTATATAAACAGGGGTTGGCCAGAGGAGTGTGTGAGGGGGTCAGCAATCACTGCTCCACACAGTGACAATTCACTGGGTGGCGAGAGTGACTTCTGTCATTATTATTATTGTTATTATTGTCATTTTCCTTTTCCAGTATTGTTCTATTAATCTGTCTTCATCTCAGCCCGTGAGTTTTTTTTTTCCTTTTTCCTTTCCCCTCCTTTTCTCCCTCTTCTTCCTGCCCTCTGGGGGGAGGGCGGTGAGTGAGCGGCTGCGTGGTACTAGTTGCCAGCTAGGGTTAAACCACGACATAAGGAAATTCTGAAAAGCAGAAATACCTCACTTGACAGACTGCGCTTCCCAGAAGTGGTAACTGCCCTTCCATATGCCCAAAATTATAGAGTACGATCAGAGTGGTTCACTGTAGAGCCAAGCATTTGCCTACTGCCTACTGTCATTTTGGCACTAAAACCCACCTAAATCAGTGGATCAGTTCTTTTCAAGCACTAAGTACCTAAGGATTTAGGGTGTAAATGTATTTAATATTTTCCAGCAGAAATTCTGTTTCTGCTGCTCTGATGCAGCTCAGCATCCAGCTGCACTGGACTGGAGGAGAAAAGCACACGTGCCTGCAGTCTGTCTAGGGACTATTATGGTTCATGGCATAATACAGACAGCTTTAAGGAAATTCTAGTTTACAGAGAGAAATTACATGGATTTTTCTTAGAAAACTCCTCCAGAAGGAAGACTCATTCGGTAATATACATAAACTGATTTCTTGTATGGTAAAAAATAACCACAACAATCCCCCAGACTTTGGTAATTCATATTTAAATCAGTAAAAAAAAAAAAAAACCCTACGTAAATGAGACTAGTCAGCTTGGTTTATGGCAAGAAACCTGTGTTAATCAGAGCAAGCTGGATTTTCCCTAGTGATGTAGCACTTCACTGTATTATTTATGCTCACAGTCAAATATATTTTCTTTAGGTTATACCAGCATCTCAGCCTAGAATATCCTCTCTGACGTGGTAATTGTAACTATTACCCATCCCGTGATCATTCTCAGCCTCTTTTGCTTGGAACTGGTAACAGTGACGTACATGGGTCAGATAATTTCTTTCTATCACTGTAATTGCACAGGGGCTTTGTTTTCTTTTGAGTTGGTAATGTCTAAATTGGATTAAGGTAACAGTCACTTACAAGGCCTTCTCTACAGAAGTTGCTTTCATCGCTGCTATATTTAATGCTGTTTTACTCTAGAACTTCCTTTACACCATTCTCATATGAATGAGTTTCTACGAAGTTCATACTTAACTTCAGATTAAAGACCAAATACTTTATGAAGAGGAAAAAAAATACGCTGAATTTTGCGTTTTTTGACATACTCATGAGTGAATGTAATAACTGGCATGCTGGCACTGCTCATTATGATCAGATGAAATTCAAATGATATGATAAGAAGAGTGACCAGTCTCAAAATCAGAGGACTTAGTCTACCTATTTGTGTGTGTTTGAACGTGTTTAGGTGGTGACAAGCCCTTCACTCTCCCCTGTCTCGGCAATTGCTGCTCTTGGCAATAATAATCTGAGTGGGTGGCTGAGGATGGAGCTGGCAGATGCAGTACTGATGCAAATTACTGCTACTTAGCAGCACATGCATTCATTCATCCAGGGAGTCATTTTCTATCATTCCAGAAGTAAGCCGAAAGTCATAAAATATTTTACTTGTCAATACCTAGGAATAAAATCTGTAGTGTATTCAACATTTATTACCATAAAATATAATGTTAAATAGATAATTGAAGTGTCAGTATGCCCAATGTCATAAAGAAATCTCTGAAAAAAATGAAATATGTTCTATGTGCCTAATTTGTCTGTTTTGTGGGTTGTTTTTTTTTTCAATATTGCAATTGGAGACCTCATAACGCAAGTATGACTGCTGATACGCATTACCAACACTGAATAATGCCAACCATAAAATCCTGGTTAGTCTTTCCTTGATTTTGGCATATTACTGCTTTCATTATTTTAGCCACTGAGCTGAATGACAGAGGTGACAGAAAGGAAAGCAGAATAATGCACAACATTACTAAAAGCAATATACAGTTCAGTGAAATTAGCAGTCGTTATTTCTGTATTGACCATAATACTGCTGTTTTACAGGCTGTAAAGTAAGACTCAACTATGCAATCAGTACTTATTCTTTGGGTACCGTATATATGAAGCTGCCTTAGCTTACAAATAATTACCTTAGGTGCATTGACCAGGCAGTGATTCCAAAAACTTTTTTTTTTCTTTTATCTATACTGCGTTTTTACACACATTTAAGCAAAACATCCACGCTGTTATCTTTTTTAGAACTTTGCCCTGAATAAATATACAATGTTTTAAAAAAGTCCCATCTCTAAAGAAACACTAAATAAAAGAGAAAACCTATTCACGTACACTAATATTACAGCAGTAATCTATACAAGCTATACTTTCTCAGGAGAAACGCACTTCTCTCAGAAGAAATGAACTTTGAGGTGGTTTCTCTTTTAGATGAATTATTTAAATAACAGTGGTAATATAGTAACTGTGGAGGTCTGCAATTACATGGGAAGCAAGGTTTGCGTAGCAAGAGAAAACTTGCATTTAAGTATTTGATGTAACTTGAAAAAAATACAGTTGCCTTGGAGCCGGAGTCTATTACGAGTATTAACTGAGTCATTAATAAGTAGACAGGCAGTCTATGCATAACAGCTGAAGCACAATTGTTTTGACAATAACTGCTATTGGAATCCAGACACAGTACCTTAGCTTTATCCCTCATGGATCCTTTCCCCAGGATGGACATTTTTGCACCTGTTTCTTCTTGTAACCTCTTCAAGGAGTTTCCTCTTGGTCCAAGCAATTTCCCAACAAAATTGAACTAGAAAGCAAATAAAATAACTATTTAGACCAAGAGGTACTTTTCCAAAAACTTAATAAATCTTTATAAACAAGCTGCTTAAAAGAGAAAAGTTTACTTTCCTTTCAAAAAAGCACTCCTACTTTGTTCTGAGCCTAATTCATTGGATACAAGCCTGGAGAACCGAGGTACCTTCTCATTCAGCACAAAATGCAGTAAAAGCATTCACGGTTTATCTGAACCCCAGGAGACTTCTCTCAAGGACAAAAAATGGCCAGTGGCTGCTCAGGTTTAGCTAACTGCTCAACAAAATCTTTGCTTATCAGAAGGTATAGGTGAAACCCAGAGAATGCATACATTCTTTTCTGAGTTTGCCAGCTTTATTGGCAAAGTAATATATTCTGCAAAGTTGGAGCTTTAGATGGATTTTCAGGAATTGATGTTTTACACATTGATTTTAAAATAAGTGCTATTTTGTGTATCAGCTTCAAATATCTGTTTCACCAGCAACAGAACAAATCACAAACAATAGATTACTGTAGATATTCAAGGCTATTTTCTGAGAGGTTTCTGAAGAATGCTGGGCTTTGTCTGACATGCTGCTAATATTCTTAAACACTGCACAGTTCATGTGAGACATGCAATATTGTTTTTTCTGTATGAAGAGGACAGATGTCTACATGAAAATCAGAGGACAGAACAATAAATAAAGGAGGTGTTAATATTACGTCAACACAAATAGCAAAAAAGGGGGAGTCTATTAAGTAATTTGTTTATTCTGTAGTCAATAGTCTTTCATTTTATTATTTTTTATGAATTCCAAAGGCTTTTAAAAACTCTATGGCATGCTGTCTTTGTAAGTTATCTGAGAACCATCAGCGCTTGCTTAGGACAGTTCTAAATTATGTTCAAGTCTGAACAGACCTGGCCTAGCTTTCAACAAAGAATAAGCTTAGCCAAGGAAAAAGGTGTGTAACTGTATCAACACTTCCTTTTCTTTTATTTCAGAGATAAAGAACATAACAATAAGAAATAGGAAAAGAATATGCTGCTGTCAAAAATACACCTGAATGTCCAGAAAGATGTTATAACATGCTTTGTTTTGCATTACCTTCTATTTTAAAAATGTAAAAAATGGGGAAATATTCTTTTTTCCACTTTAGCCGGCAAGGATATAAAAACACAAACGCATCAGCCATGTTAGTAACACCCAAACTCGGAATTGAGCCAGATACCCCAGAACCCAAGCTGGCTTTCAGTCCAGCGTCTTAATAACAAGTCACTTGTAACTTCCTTCAAATATTGGTTAAACCATCAAAGAAAATAATATGAAATCACAGGAAAAATAAATGGGTAAGGTGACATCTAATGCCACATAAACGAACATAACTGATTTCAGCAAGATAACATGTCTAGGGGCAAGTGGTAAGTGACAATGTTGCAGAAAGATACATCAATCTTTGAAGCTCCAAAAAAAGATTTTCCAAGCTTGTACGCATGTATTTTTTTCCAACTCTATCTGTTGATTTAACAAAAGTTATCACCCCTTCAATAAATCCTACCCCATTTTGGGGGTAGGATCTAGAGATGATGGCCAATCATGGCATCAACAACCCTGTGTCCTGAAACTGTAGCTATGCTCCTTCCTGGGACAACCTAGGATAGAAGTTGTTGCTGGCTTCAAATTGGTTATTACACTTCATATGAAAATAAACCAAATAGTGAGGAAGGAATGGCAAAGACTGAATTTCAATGTTAATCCTAAAACTTTGACTTAATCTATTGATAGAAATAAGATTTCAAAAAATACACATCTTGTGTATGTGAAGGTTTATAAGAGACGACTGAGCGAACAGCAGAGCTCTTGCTCCTCTGCAGGGACCCCCTTACGTGCAGAATGGCTGTTCACAAGTTACAACACCAAATCCTTTGTGCCACGTATACATCACCAATCAGAGAAGAACCACTTACTGCTACATTCTTTCAGTGTTTCTTAATATTAAGAAAAGCTGCCCCTCGAAAGCTGAAAGCACTATACCACTACATAAGTTTGGAGGAGACTACAAGAAGGCCAGCCAAAGCTCGACTTCATTTGTTCTCTGAATGGAATAAAACTATTAAAATACACACTATGAAGATTTATGCTGACCATTTAGATTTAAGCACTTCATAAACTGTCTAATAATTACCTTGACATATGGCTGCAAAGGAGCGGTATGGCCAGCATAAACTATGTACAAAGTGGATTTTAATCACTTCAGAGGAAATAAGTGGTTGGGGATTTTAATTCTATTGATTATGTAGCAGACAGACACACATTTTATCCACTTCTTAAAAAACACAAATCAGGAAGCAAGCAGTTACTTACAACTGAATAACTGAATTGCTCTTAATTCAGTTTTGTCTAAAGTTGCAGAAAAGCCAGTGCACTATATCAGAGATTCAACTGTTGTTCTGGGTCTTCCCAGTATCAGTAAGCTCTAGGGCCACTGTCTATGCCCAGAACCAGTCTATAATAAACTCCTAAAAGTCTGAAAATACTGATAGAGTAACTTCGGCTCAGTAACTTATGAAAAATTAAATCCTTTATGTTCACATGTGGGTAAAAACAGCAGACAAGTACGAGAAAGTTTCAGTGAACAGCATAAATTGTAAGAAATTTGAATCACAACTTTATTCATCTTATTTATTTTATTAAGCTATGCTGGATAAGAACCTGAGCAGAACTACTTTTAATACTGGAAAGATTAAGCTCCAGTTACGGTCACAGACACAGCCAAAGCATACAGCTACAGTGAAGGAAAATGTGAAAACTCAGGGAGTTTGACTGCACATAATGACAACCCTTGCCCTCAAACACACATTCCTGGTACAGCTACTGTAACTGCAGATCTCATTTGGCAACCTTAGTTCTGATGCAGTCCCGCCATGTGTACAATTTTTCTCCAAATAATAGTAGGTCTAAGTCTCTGGGATAATATCTGGTCATATTAGGAGCAGATAGCTGAGAAATTATGACATACAAAAGAGAAAGTTTTAACAGAAAGCTTTCATTGCTGGGCAGAAAACAGACTTCCACTTGAAAAATATGGTTATTGTTGTGTTACTGGATGTTTTTATAGGTGGCTCAACTTCTCGATCATATTTATGAATGTGAACTAGGCTTTCTGTGTGCTTGTAGAAACCCCTCCTGGATTATGACAAAGATTTTGCATACCATTTTCTTAGATTTTTTATGATTTGCCTGGGGAAAGACAGATGCATGTCTTCAGAGAAAAATGATCAGCTGATAGCCGGGGATGCTTTACTTATAATCAAATGCACATGATGCTTTGTGTGTCAACAGCTGGGCAATAAACTTTCTCCTGTGCAGAATAAAACCTGACAGAGAATATAGCTTGACAGATCTTTCAAGTATGCACTGCCAGTCTCCCCAACGTCTTCCCCAGCCAATATACACCCAGTTTTACCAGGTTTATCTGCATCTCCATTACTTTCACACTCCACTCCGCACAAGCAATCTGACTGTAAAGTGCGCAAAGCCAACACTCTGGCTTCTCGGTCTCCACCAAAGTTTTTGTTCATAAACCTTTTTTTAATAGAATCATAGAATCATTCAGGTTGGAAAAGACCCTTGAGATCATCGAGTCCAACCATCAACCCCACTCTACAAAGTTCTCCCTTACACCATATCCCCCAACACCGCATCTAAATGACTCTTAAACACATCCAGGGATGGTGACTCCACCACCTCCCTGGGCAGCATATTCCAGTGTCTGACCACTCTTTCTGTGAAGAATTTTTTCCTAGTGTCCAGTCTAAACCTAACCTGTTGCAGCCTGAAGCCATTCCCTCTTCTATCGCTAATGACCTGTGAAAAGAGACCAGCACCAAACTCTCTATAATGTCCTTTCAAGTAGTTGTAGAGAGTGATGAGGTCTCCCCTCAGCCTGCCCTCAAGATCATCAGTAAAGATGTTAAACAGAAATGGTCCCAACACTAAGCCCTGAGGGACACCACTTGTGGCCAGCCGCCAGCTGGATTTAACTCCATTGACCACCACTCTTTGGGACTGTCCATCCAACCAGTGCTTGATCCAGGAGATTGTATGCTCATCCAGGCCATGAGCAGCCAGTTTTTCCATAAGAATTCTATGGGGAACAGTATCAAATTCATTTCGAAAGTCTAGGTAGACAATATCCACAGCCTTTCCCTCGTCCAATAATCGGGTCATATGCTCACCTGGGAATAATCAAAAATGATACTGCACATGTGGACACACAGAAATTATTCTCTTTCCCCAAACTGTGCTGCTCCCATCCATCTACAAAGCTTTGTGCTTACTCGCAGAGAATACTTACTGACAGTGTGAGACGTTCTGCTTAAGTCTATATGCTAGGACTGAATCCAAATCCAAAGATTAGATACCCAACAAGTACACAGAAAATGAAGAATTCTTAAAAACTAATTACGTGAAATTTCTTACCAAAAAACTGCCTACGTTAATGAGAAGCTTAGGGTTGTGCTACATGCATGAATACATATATAATCACAGACTTGCTTGCCTCCAAAACCGCTTGCAGTAAAACATGCTGCACATCAACACACCTCACTTGCTTCAGGCTAAGACACTGAGAAGAAAATCCCTAAAACTAACCAAGTGTTGTCAAGCTGAATCACAGCACAGGCAGTCTGTCTCCCAGTGTCAGCATTTAGTGCGATAATATATCATAGATGGTTTCTATGAAAGGCCAGAGGTTAATTGTAAGCTGTTCTGTAAATAAAATGTGTACAATAACTAGTTCTTAAAATATATCCTTCAGTTTACTCATAATGTCGTGATAGTCTTAACTGTCCTGCAGCATCTCAAGAAGATCGCCATTTGTATTTATTCTCATTGCCATGCTTGAACTTACCTCCTTTAATATGGACATGCCAAGTCTTTTTCTCAGAAGTCATAATATCAGCAGAATTATCACAGAATTTAAATTAAACACATACACACATTTATAAGTTGTTATTTACATAACATCTGATTGATATAATATTGCAAACTCAGAGGAAAGTTTCTTCAGTATGGCACGTTAAACCAAACTGTCCAGGAGATGAGCGCAATGGGAGCTGGAACTTTGAAGTGGGCATCAAAGGCAAATAGACACGGTTCCATTATTGTGTCTGTGTTGCATAAAAGGCGGGGAAAAGAAAGATAGTGAATTTGTGCTGTAGAGAATCTGTAGCTAATACTAGCATTTTAAATGTCCTTGGCTCTTTGCATCAGAGTCCTCTCCCTGGGGAGGAGCCCACGCTGACAGTGGCAAACAGGGCTAACGGAGCTAGGCAGACAGAAGCTGTTGACTTTCATCACTACCTCATTTTTTAATGCTGAAGACTGTATCAACCATTGATCCTTACCTCGATTGTATACGTGGGACTCACTTTATTCTCAGTATGTGATAACTGGCCTTTCAATAAGTGGACAGCCATAGAATGGTCAGTTCTCTTGAGACTCATCACACTGGTGGGCTGGCATTCCTGCTCTGCTTACGGGTGCCAAGGTGTACTGTGAGCCTCCCAAGAGCTGGGACACAGGCTGCAAGGTCTGGCAGGGTCACCAGGGGTGTCTGATAGGGGGGTCCCCAAAGACAGCAGCAGATTCAGGCTGAGAACAGTCACGCGCACTTGGGACACTGTCTCACCTGCCTGGCCATGTGGCACCATCAGAAGTAGATGAGAAGCTACTCCACCATACAGCAGCACTAAGTGCTCCCCATAAAACCTATCCCATTTAAAACCACACCTATCTTCCTCCCCAACTCCCTTCTGCACATGGGGGCAAGAATGCTGGTAACCAATTAAGCAAAAAGTCATATAATTAGCTGTTATGTTGCAACTTGAAGCTCTAACCTGCAGTTCTTTCAAGATTATAAACTCCATTTACTATGAGTAAGGATTTTGACTACCTCAGGACAGCATACCGTAGGTATAACAAATCTAACACATAGTTTACAGCATTAGCATTCAAGCCGCAAACTAAATACAATGATTGATTGAAAATGCATGCTTACATTTAGAAGAATATTTGTTTCCCTGTTTGATATAGCCCAAATACATCCCTACGAGAACTGTAACATTTCTTATTTTATAAACACTATTTTAATAGGGTTTTATAAGCAGAAACAAGGAATATGCTTGCCATTCAGAAAAAGTGTTTGTGTCAGTGACTTTCTGTTTTATACACAGATCAGTGTTCAGAATAGTAACAAAACCTAGATAAATCAGGAATGGGACAGACAAATGTTTCCAGCTGTAAGATAAAGCAGCACAAAGCCCTGAACTGGGAGAATAAATTAATTTCTTCTAGAAACAGCAAAACAGAAATAGCACAGGCTTGGCAACATGAAATGGGATTGTTATTTCTTAGTGTGTTCTGTTCACCATTGCTATCAGCTCCTTTGTGGGGAGATAAAGTATCTTTCCATTTTCAGAGCTACTTATCCTCACAAAAACCTTTCCTTATTCATGGGGGAAAAAAAAATCCTAAATGCAGTCCTGTGCTAAAGAAAAGGGGAGGAGACAAAGATATTATTCACTTCTGAATAAAACCTTACTGATTGAGACCTGCTTATAAATTAGTTTTCTTCTGGTCCTATTCTAGGACTTCTGATTGTTAATTTATTTTAGAATAGCATTTATCTCACCTTTTGATACGCACAAGGGAATTCCCTTCATGTAGTACTGGATGATTACGAAGGCAAATTTTATTTTTCTCAACACTTTGTAAGCATGACAATGCCTGTAATAATATGCTTTAACTTTTGGTCAGCCCTGGAATGGTCAGGCAGTTGGACTGATTGGTTAGATTTTTGCAGGTCCCTTCCAGCTGGAACTATTCTATTCTATTCTATTCTATTCTATTCTATTCTATTCTATTCTATTCTATTCTATTCTATTCCATTCCATTCCATTCCATTCCATTCCATTCCATTCCATTCCATTCCTCAGCAGGTTCTGCGGAGTTCAGATTTGCCTCACACTGTATGTAGCTGCTTTCCTCAATACCTCTTCAATATCTAGTACTTTTTGCCTTTTCTGAAATGAACTTAATGTTCCCGATAAGGATGCAACATTATTTTTTATTACAGCGATGTGATGTTTGCTGTCTCTGGAGAGGAGCTTCCAAGAAACCTGTTTGGTAGGACTGAACTTTGGAAGGCTCTACTTTAGCAAGGCATGTCAGGAGACAGCAAACAGCAGAAGCAGAAAATGAATGTACTGCTTCACTGGGGCTCTGGAGATCTACTTCAAAGGATACGTGCTAATGCTTTCTTAAAGTATTGCACCACTGAAACTTCACTGCAGCGGTCCCAGAACCAAAGGAGAAGGCTGCCCTTTCCTACAGAGCTCACTGGGTCTCATCTCTTCATTACACTTTAAAAAATAACCCGATGCCAGGCTGTGGGGAGAAAAATGGACTCAAAATTAAATGCTCAAAGGGAAAATACAGCTTCTTGAAAACTCCCAGCCAAATTAATTTCTGGTTTAAATCAATAGAATTACCTCAAGAATAAATTAAATCCGAGTAACAAAGTTAGAATCATTAAAGCTACTGTGACTAGAGGATTTACCTAAGAAATAAACATTTTTTATTACACATTTTTTTTATCTTGAAAAGTGCCGGGAGTTCATATTTACGGTGTGCTTGAAGAAGATGCCGCAATATTTGTCTGGCTATTTACTAGCTTATAGCAAGCATCTAAATCTACAGTGAAAATATACTTTTGGCATAACTCCATGAAACAGATGGTCAGTGACTCCAGACAAACATCTTCCAGATACAAGTCCACATTGAGATAGCAAAAATATTCCCTCACTTTTTTAGCAGTTTTCTGTCAGAATTTGGTAACAAGTTGTGTCATTTAAATAGAGCAATTTAAATGAGCCTTAAAATTAAAATTAATTTTCTGATGAAAAAAAAAAAAGTTTGGTCTGATGTATCTTTACTCAGTTAAACTTTCTTAACTCAGGAAAATCTGAATAGCTATTTCTCTAACATATGCATTAGCAGTACGATTTACTATATTCTGCTAATCTGTCAGACGCCCAAACATTTTATTTTGTGTGATTCTGTTTTTAACTCTGACGTGAGGTAATTGAGGAAAAGCCGAGAAACCAGCTGAAGCTGCAGATCTATATTAAATCTGCAATTAACAAGTCCAAGGTGTTTATTATTTTAATTGCAGAGATATCCAGAGAGACTCAGCGTACCAGGCACTGCACAGACACGCAGGGAGACGTGATCCTGACCCTGAAGAGTGGTCAAGTATGTTAAAAAAATTAAACAAACCATGTTGAATATATGTGGCTGCTACTGTTTATTTGGATGGACAGGGAGTGACTGCAGAAACTACTGCCAGGAAAATCCCTGGGCTCAGTTATGAAAGTTGGTATTGCTCGAAGCAAGTGCGACAGGACCAGGTTCTGCTGACAGGAGGACCATGCTGGAGCATACTTTTTCCACACAGAAATGTAAAAGAGGATCCTAATGTCACTTTTCATCTTTGGCTTTTGCATTTTTTATAATTCTTCTGCAACTTGGAATAAACTGCTTTTTCCAAGGCTTATCCCTATTTGGCCAGCCCAGATGGGGTGGTGGTGGGGGGCTGAGGAACGGCTCTCAGGCTTTTTTGCTTTTTTTGTTGGGGAGGTCAGAACTGTTAGCAAACTAGTCGCCAGTCAGAGGTCATGACCGATCCCAACCCATGTCTAGAAAAGAATCGGGAAGTTTTTTGAGGGTTGACTGCTCCTTAATGGAAAGCTATTCAAGAAGACCAATGTTTTTAAAAACTGCAGAGTATGCTGAGCTAGCAATGATTTTGCTCTTCTATTTAAGTCATTTTCTATTGAATCAAGGGCAAGGGGCCTCTTTAGGACAAAAAGTCACCTGCCTTTTAACATTCATCCTAGCCAAGCCTGAAGTAGTCAACTTTCACTATTTCACTATTAGGAAATAAATAAAATACAAGGTAAGTACTAAGGAGTTATTGGAACTGTGTATCGAAGACCGGCTCATTTGAAGGACATTATCTAAAATGATATTTCTATGAATGCTAACAGTTCAGACTGCAGAAATGCACCACTAATCTTTTTCCAAAGTGCACAATTAAATAAGTTTATATAGAGCATATGCACAGGTATGGATATAGGTACTAAGAATACAACACTGAAAAGCACAATCAACATTTGGCTAATTGGGCTTATTACCCCCACAGATACACAATTTACTGGTCACACTAATAAACACCATCTGCTCTTTGCTAACTGGCAGCAACCTACCAATTCTTTTCTATCTTGAAGAGTTTGGAGCATAGAAGGAAGATCTAAAGGAATTGTAATACAGCAGGATTTCCAAGCACATCGTCTTACTCTTACTGAGCTGAATATGATTTCATATTAGGTGAAAGATTTCTCTTTGCCAGATGCTATATTTGCAAAGTTAAGTTCTAAGTCAACATGAACCAGGATAAGTTAGTGTTGAATACCCAACCATAAAACTAATGTATCTTTCCATACATGTTCCATCTTTCCATACATATGTTAGTGATACTGGACTAGTGAAAATGTAGCATAAAACTCAAATTTCTCTTCAGTCACGGAAATTATAACAACAGTTAGTTTGGACCCAGCATGTAAATGAACTGATTTAAAATACATGCATATAGTATCTAATTTTGTAGACAGCATTGTATTAAATCACAAATGGTTTATGTTAATCTAATTAAAAACTCTGTTAGTCAACTTGATTTTGCCTTGCATTATTAAAGTAATTATACTTACAGCAGCATTTATATATCAATTTACATATACTGAGCACTACGCAAACATTAATTTTATTCTCAAGTCATGTTCATAATCAAAGCAAAGCATTACTTTATGTTGATTGACATATGCAAACTCACGTAGCTCTATGGAAATTAAGCCAGTCTGCAAAAGCACTCAAAAACATTTTACAAAATTTTGGTTCTTCCTCCTCCCCCCCCCCCCCATTTTCTATACTGTTTTTTTTTTTTTCTTTATTACTAAGGAAAAATGCAAGAAAATACAATCTTTCTTCCTTAGACCTCATTACTTTCTACTTTTTCTACACTTAGAGAGGAAAACCAAGTATCTTTCAAGATTTTTTAAGGAGGACTTGGCTGATCTGAAATGGTAATGCAATAAAATATTTTAAGAGGAGCAAAGTGTTCCAAAACAACATGGACAAGGTGAAAACAGTTAAGTAATACTGTGTTAACTCAAAGACCTGAACTGGTGCTGAATTGTGTGCCCAAGGTGTTCAGGTAGGACTTCTGTCCAACTCATACTTAAATTTCAACTGTGTTTCAAGTGAAAATTGTACAAATCTAAGACAACCAATACTGTCCTCTACTTGTCCATTTGATCAAATATGGCAGGACAGAATACAAACTCAGACAATGCAGAATAAATACTATTGGATATATTGCCACTGTTCAGGAGCTTATTCTCAAAAGCCGCATACGGCAGCACTACGTTCCATGAGCAGATTGCACGTTAACCGAATAGACTTTTTCTTAGTTTTTTTGCTCACTGTGATGAGGTTATGGAAGGAAAATAACCAGCGTTAACTTGATATCTGGCACAGACGGCTTTCCATTGGTTTACATCGCAAACATACTGGGCTCATAAAGATCTTTTCCATTTACCAAACTGAAACTGTCCTGGCTTGCGCTGTAGCATGTAAACCAGAGGGTCTGCAGAGCCTCCTCCTCCACAGTATACAGGGCTAATTGCAACAGTAGTCACCAATGCAGCGGATCCCTGAATTTACATTTCATTTAACACTGCTGATTATAAAAACAAGCTTAACATATATATATAGAGAGAGTAATCACTCTGTAATTTGATATAAACGTAACAGATTTCTTAACCGTGAAGAATCAATCACTGTGCTAGATATGCATACAAGGAATGCGATTTTTTTCCATTATCAGTATTTGTCAATGCTTCTAATTTGCCAAGTTGATAGCCTATAGTACGCACTAATTGCGATTTAGAATACCTCCTCAGTCTCATCACAAAACTAGAAATTACAGTTTTATAACACTTGAGTGACAAAAGCAACTAAAAACCTGAGACTGCTTTGCTGATGGCATCCCTTTGCAAGCAGCATAACTGTGCTTCAGACTTAGTTAATGTAAAACAGAAAAAAGTACTTTCAGGGCAACACCTTGAAAGAACACCACCACATACTGTACGTGACAAATGAGCTGGCAAGCATGAGCTGGAGGGCCCCAATGGCTTTGAATAACACAGACTGCAATATCTAACTGTACCCAAGAAGGAAGTCTCGACATTGCAGTACAGCAACTGTGAACAAAACTGTGGCTAACATGCTCCTACCTGATAAAATATTAAATAATCTGATAACTTTTTTCACTTGCACCTTTTTTCTTATCCCCGCAACCCAGGCTAAGATCTGATTCTCACTTAAAAGAATATTATAGAAGTAATACTGAATTCTCCTCTAACACAAGATTAAGAAATGCCTCAGGTATATTTAATAACTACCTAGTTTTAATAACTATCTAGTTTATCTAATATTTATTCCATTGTAATTACTGTGCTACAGCACATCTACAGTCTTCAAGAATGATGAATGTGTTTCCAAAATACATATTAAAGAAATCAATCAATGCAAAAAAAAAGGGCACTGAATATTTTCCATTCATGTTGTCAAATCATTACATCCACAGCTCCAGATGTTTAAGGGAGCCAGGAGATCTCTCCTGGAAGGGTTAACCATACCAAAGTAATTACCTTGGTATCTAGGTAGATGTTACAGCCTTTAAAACTCACTTTCGCATTGGCATCTGACCCAGCTGGGTGGCTGGTGTCTACATCTGCAGAATTTCAAGTGCATTATCAGCCCATTCATTGCTGCTGTCTGCCTTGAGCCTCAGTCACTCAGTGGAGACTGCTGTAAATGCCCAGCTGAGCTGCCTCATTCATTGCATTAACTGCATGAACTTTGATATCTCACACAAATTTATGAAATCCATAAATTCCAGGTCTGGAGCTAGGTATTCAATGCCTAGGTCCTGCATGGACAGAAGAGCAATATCTAGTCCTCTTGGGAACCGGCATCTTACAGTATGCTTTTATGTTCCTCTAGGAAATCACAGCATTCAAGTTCCTTCGTGGAGTTATAAATGATGAAGTGTTTTGATTTCCAGCCCTCAAGCATTTATACCCTAATGGATCCCTTATATTTGTCTCTCTGCAAATTCTGTAGCCACTGAAACAAACTAAAGAAAACCCACAACTGCTGTGACAAAAAAATATGTGAAACAGTAAGCAAAATTAACTTTCAACAGACACTGGGGAAAATGTAAGTGTAACTCCTCGTGGAACATTACATTCTGTGGAAATCTCAAAAGTCCTTCAACATTCTTAATTTAATAAACACCGTATCTCTCTTAAATCATTTAGATCATAGCAAAGTAGAGGAAACAAACTGCTACATTCTTAAAGATAAAAACTAAGGATTTGTTCCACACATGTAAGTTTCTGGGAATGTTTTCCCACTGCAAGTTTATTTACAAAAATAGTCCTATTCCCCTTAAAATTGAAAACATCTGTAAATAATATTGCACCAAAATAAGAACATGCCAGTGCACTTCAACGTGAAACAACAATGAAATCAGTAGGGAACTACTGATTGAGGTAATCTTCTCCATTTAAAGTGCTATACAATGATGTTGACAACCTAGCTAATGTACTCACACATTTAAGTACCATCCACAAACCCACAATTAAAACTGTACGTTCTCATCACTAGATTCAGATCTAAAACTGCCTTATGAAAAGCTTATTTAATTTAAAAGCCAGCACATAACTGTAAGTTTCATTTGAAGCACCTAAGTTCATAGATATTTGCCTCAGATGACAACTTCCATCTTTGCCAGGTCTTTTTTTATGACATGTAGCATCCTGCTTTGTTTATAGTCCATCAGCAAATGGATATTTCTGAATGTATTTTAACAGTATAATTTCCAGACTTAAGGTTTGTCAAATGCTTGTAGATGGAGAGTATGGACATTACATGTTGTTTATTTATTCTTAGGCTTGCCCATCCCACACTTAGAATAACAGAAAATAGCCTTCTCGTTAATCTTTGACAAACACAAAACAAATGAACTGCAAGTGTGCAAGCAAACACAGATGCCCAAATCCTAGAACAGTTTTCAGCTGGTGAATTCCAGTTTCACAGCAGTTGAGCCTAGTGAGCCTCAAACTTTACTATTCTCTAAGAAATACCAGAGAATATTTATCACATCAAAGTTTCTGATTTAGTTCATCCACACAAAAAAAGTACTATGAAAAAAAAAAATGAAATGACAGGAAAAATTACTGTGAAAAACAACAGTAATAAATTAGGCAAAGGAATGTTCTATGGAAGTCCTATTTCCAAATCATAGAATTATGGGGAAAAAAAGGGGGGAGAAAAAAAGAACTGAAATACTCTATCTTGGATGTCAGTCTGCAGACTACAATGGGA
Source organism: Chroicocephalus ridibundus (assembly GCF_963924245.1). Classification (NCBI taxonomy): domain Eukaryota; kingdom Metazoa; phylum Chordata; class Aves; order Charadriiformes; family Laridae; genus Chroicocephalus; species Chroicocephalus ridibundus. Next base: position 100,816,200 of record NC_086286.1, on the reverse strand, counting down.
AAGAGGACATGTATAGGGAAATTGCTAGCCCCAGCCAATTTAGTTCTTCCATGTTCTCAAGAGAGGCCATGTGGAACACATGGAGTGACAACATGCCATGTCCCAGCTACCATGAGAGGGACAGAGACCTGTACTGGTGGCTCTGAAGGGAACGTGCATCCTGTAGACCTCACAAGAAGTCTGTGCAGACTCCAAAGACATACTAGCTGTAGCAATTTGCAGTCCTTACATAAAACAAAAAGTGAGGAATGCTGGAGAGAACTTCTGGAGACCAAATGCAGGTTGTTTGGGAGCTGAAAGCTGGGACCTGCATAGCAGCACTCTGCAACATTCTTATTACACCATGTACATATGCAGAGAGAAGGGGACGTGCCAAAGCAAAGCTGCAGTCATGGGCTGAAATAATGGTGTTAGCAGGAAAAATTGAGATTCACCTGGAACTAAGGACACATCTTGGATAGGGAGAATCTGTACAAGCGGAAAAGACCTCATCTGAAGTATAAAGTATCCAGCTGTGGATATGCCTAAAATTCAAAGAGATTATATGTGCAGGATATGGAATAATATTTAACTCACTTGAATATTAAAATCAAGAAAAAGATCTTTTAAAATTCTGAAGTTGTAATAAAATAAGGAAAAAAATAATGACCATAAACCACCAGCCTAAAAAAACCCAAAAAACCAAATCCACAAAAAGCAGGTAAGAGACGAAGTTTGAGGAAAAGCTTGGAGAAAGTATAAAAAATGAAAATAAAATATTTTTCAAAGATTTGGAAGCCAGACAGTGAGCTGGTAGGGATAACAGCTGTTCAGGCTATAAAATGAGTACTCAAGAAAGATGAGGTCAGAACAGAAAAATAAAATGCTTTTTCTCCATCTGGGTTCATAATGGAGGAAACTGTGACAGGTGGTTAAGAGGAAGGTAGTGCAAGAAAAATTTTCTAGGATTTTCCAATTAAATTACCAAAAATCTAAATAAACGATAAAATTAGTGAACAGGAAAATGCATGCATTAGAGAGGTGAAGAGCTTATGTGGCTATTTTAAAGGGAAATGATTTCTCAGCAATATACCGGTGTTCTCCAAAAAAACAAACACAGAAAAGAAAGTAATCTGATACCATAGACCTGATTTCCAAAAGACATTAATTTTCACAAGGTCCTTTACCAAAGACTCTTGATGAAACCAGCCTGACATGGGATTTGAAGGAAGGCCCACTCACGGATCAAAAAAAAAAAATGTTTAAATGATAGGAAAAATTTGTAGTACATGGTCTGTATTCAGAGTGGGAGGAAGTCATTAGTTGAGTCCTTCAGGGATACAGTGGGAGACCCAAGCTGGAAAAAGCAGGGAACAGTGAGAAATGAAACTTTACTGATGATGTAAAGTATGTCAGGGCTCTGAAGGCAAGACTGGCTATAAAAAAACACGTTATGATTCTTGGTGATAAAACAACAGCTGAAATTCAATGTAAATAAGCATAAAACACATTGAAAAGCATCCTGCCTTTATAAATAAAATGTTGTGCTCATTCTAACTCGTCTCCTTTCGTATGTAAGGCATATATACAGAATTGTTCTATTTTAGTCCAAACAGAATTGTCTTAAACAGATACAGTAAAAAACACACATTTGCAGTAGTCTTTGATACAAATATTAATCTTTAAAGATACAATTTTTGACAGTCCTCTGGAGTTGGACCTCCAAGATTTTGTTCACATGCAAAACCAGCAATTTACAACAGTGATGGCAATTAAATAAACTACTTTCTTAGGTTAAATAAATTATCATCCCCAAAACATGTATTACATCCATCTATGGTAGCATGTTTCCTTATGCTATTCAGTAGGAGCTGTCAGCGTGTATTTTTTATTTCATGCAGACAGAATACGATGAATAAATTAATTCCTTGTGTTTCTTCAGATGCAATACATATAACTAGGCTGAAGACCTAATCTTACTTCCCTATTTGTTCATGAATGACCATATTTTTATGAATAATAAATGGAAGTAATGTAACTAATATGGAAGTAACCCTGTCACAAAATTACAGAGTCACAGAATGGTAGGGGTTGGAAGGGACCTCTGGAGATCATCTAGTCCAACCCCCCTGCCAGAGCAGGGTCACCTAGAGCAGGTTGCACAGGAACGTGTCCAGGCGGGTTTGGAATGTCTCCAGAGACAGAGACTCCACCACATCTCTGGGCAGCCTGTGCCAGTGCTCTGCCACCCTCAAAAGAAAGAAGTTCCTCCTCATGTTCAGGTGGAACTTCCTATGCTCAAGTTTGTGCCCATTACCTCTTGTCCTGTTGCTGGGCACCAATTATAGCTGAACACTCAGATTCTTACAAAACTCTCACACTCGTATTGGTCTGCTTCAGATGGAAAAAACAAAGACAGTGCAGTATGGGTCCCTCTCTGTTTCTTCTTATTGATTTTCTAAAACTACAATGATTAATTGGTCCGATGTATACTTTATAGAATAAATCTTAAACAAAGCTATTATTCATCTCTTGTAAATATGATTTTCAAAGATAGAAGTTTATAGCCTTGCCATGTAGACAAAGATTAATAACTAAAGTGAAAGAAATATATTTGTGAAATAGCCTTTTCAAGTAGGAACATTAATTAAAATTCCTTACTTCTACTTTGTCATTGCAAAACATCAGATTTATTTATTATATAACATAATTCACCATGACAGAGTGAAGAAGTGAAAATGTTTTTGATATTGGATGTAAACATCAAGGTTTATCTGTAAAATATGTATTTTTTAATATTTATTTTATCTTTACAATGTTTTGAGACAATTATAAACTGTAGCTATGATGTAGCTGGCAAACTCCCTAGTAATTATTTTTGAGAGGTAGCTACAATGTGATGAAGAACTGGTTATTATTAACATAACAGCAATCAAGCTGGTTTATATAAAATTACAGGATATGGAGAAGATGAGCAATGAGTCAAAAAGAAAGTGATTCAGTGATGTTTACAGCATGGGATTTTTGGCAAATCTTAAAGAAACACGACCAAAATATCCTGTCACTATCACAATTACTCTTAATTTGCACAATCTGAGTCTACTGTATACTTTGAAGAAAAATATGTCATTAAAGAAAATTAATGAAACATTCAATGTACTCAGTTTTTCCTTATTTTCATGTAAATAGTTTTAAAGTGCTCTGATGTAAACTGCTAAATGACAGCTTTCAGAGCTAATCAATATTTTTTGTTTTATACTAAAAGGAATTTTTTAAATGCCATTGTCAGTAGACCTGCATGTATACAGATAAGTATGTGTACCTTAAATGAACTCCATCAAAATTCTATTACTGTAATCTCTCGTTTCTTTGTAAGCAGAGCACAGTCCCCATTGACCTGAAAGCTAGAGGTAATCAATGTGCCAGTGTCTCCAAGCAAAATTTAGTACAGCGTATCTGAAAACAAATACTTTAAATCAAGCACTAAACAGAAACAATAATTTATTAGAAGCTATAAATATCTCCCCATTCTATACAAAATGGTTCCTTATAACTGAGATTTCCCTCTACTGGAAAATGCAAGCCAGAAAAAAAAAGTACCAGTTAAAAACATATTGGGCATATTTCCCCTTTTAAGCAGTTTCTTCCTTAGCTCTTTGTCTTAGCCTGTATCATTAGCAATTCTAACATATTTAGCTAATTACTATGAATCCTTACTTAGTTAAAGTGACTGTACACAGCTAATCAGATCGGTTTCCTTTTAGTTGCAACTGCAATTTCAAACCCCATTATCCCATTAAAAATAAAACCCACTACATATTAAAATTATTAAAATAGAACGCTATTCAGGACAAACTTCGGGAATAAAGACTCTGTTCTAGCTTTGCCAAATAATTGATTTCTGTTTCATTTCATTAATTCCATTTTGGCCCAGTCCAAATTAGCTCATATAGATGTATACGAGGAAGCTAAAAATTGCCAAAAGCTAGTGGGCTATATTACACTGGGGAGCAGTGTCCCAAAGGAAATTGTGTAAGAACCATACACTGAAGAATTTCAACTTTAAGCTAAAACATACATTACACAGTATATCATATGCAACACAAAACAGTTTTCTATGTTCGAAAGACTCCTGTTGATGAGTTCCAGCTAATTTCATTCAAAATAATTGCAATGTAATGACCATACTGTGATTTGGATTATGTGTCTGCGCAGACGTGCAAAACACGTGTTCCCATTTCTCCACACTGAAGCAAGCAGGCAGAGCACCGCTCTCGGTTCCGCGGTCAAGCAGCACTTGCTTCCGCCTTAGATAGACTTCTGAAATTATTAAAGCCCTGAGCAGACGAGGATGCACAGGCTGCATATATGCACGTACACATGCCAGGAGACAAACTCAGCACTGTACTTGGGCATCGGTCCTGCTAACATCGTTACGGCTGTCCAGGGAAGGCTTTGGACCAGTCAACGAGCCCTCTCCCAAGCAACCTCCAAGCAGCCATTGGGAATTAACTGGGCCAGGAATGACTTCCAAGATGCATATTTTATGAAGCCGTCTTGTTACAGAGGATAGGAGATTTAATGCTACGGATGTGGCTAGACCACAACAGCTGGCCGCACAGCATAATGGGATTGGCACGGCATAATTTCCTAGTGTAGATGCAGCCACGTGCACTGTGGTTACAGTAGAAATCCAACAGCAAAATATTTATTGTCTCTGCTGTACTAAAGTTTCATTTTGATTAGATTAATGTTATACGATCTTAAAACCCTTTGAAATGTTTGCATTAAAATAGAATTTCCTATATACAAGATCATTCAGTGTTTAAAGTATTACACATAAATATTAATCAATTAAATTTCTTTCCCTCTAAGGCTGGGACAAGATTATCGATTACTATTATATCCTTATGAGAGAGAAGGCATGAACTCACTCCTTATCCTAAAGCACTTTTTAAAAACCGTAAGAGAGGAAGCATAACATTCCAAATAAATGTAATTAAAGCGTTTTAAAAGAAGAACAACAAAATATGATTTCCCTCTTTCTACCCAGCTAAGTCAACCACGATGTTACTGTGAGCTGTAGCAGCAGACTGAAAAAACAATTTGGAGCGCATCACCAAACCTAAGGACTTTTGTTAAACCACATTTTGCAACACCTTGGTAATAAAGTAGACTATCTCATTAAAAACATTATGTGAAATGAAAAACATGCATTCAGTACAAACCACAAATCAAGGTGAAGACCAAGAATTCTATGGATCAAGTGAATGTTAATTCATGTATTTTGGAAAAAAAAATGAAGTAATATTTCACAGTGTCTGACTGATGCTTCATAGGAACATATTTAACCTATTAGAAATATTTAGATGACTCGGGAAAACTGTGGATAAGTATATTTTGTCTTCCTGGATGTGCTGGGCTTAGGGTCTCTCAAGATGCTAATGAAGAAGCTTAGAAACCACAAGACGGGAGGTGAAGTTTCTTGTTGTGGACTACACAGGGCAAGAGTTAAGGAAGAAGGTAACTGGAAGAGATGGACTGTCCCATGCTAATACTGAGTTTTTCCACTACAGATTTTCTGTTGTAGAAGGCATTTGTACACTTAGGCAAGGAACAGAGCTTTACTTTGGTCCGGACTTCCAATGGAACACAGAGAAGTTCTGCCAGCGTCAGAATACCTGTGGGGAGTGCTGCAGCTATGGAGGTTATGAGTTCTGCTGTTATAAACCCACAATACGGGTCAATGGGAAGGCTGAAAGCAAGAGGCAAATGATACAGAAAGAAGACCCTTGGGAACAGCAGCTGCAAAACGTACCACTAGCAGGTGGAAGGCTTAACCCAGCACCCATACAGGCTTGGTAGCTACTCAGTCTGCTCCCGGTCTCATCCAAGGGATGCCAGCCTTCACTGCAGACAGTGCTACCCAGCCTGGGGACACCTCACAACTCAAGATCATGCATTGCAATCACATCTTCTCTATATTTAAAACAGCAAAGAAAACCCAATATAAACAACTGCTAGATGCCCCTGTGGAAGAAGGTGCTAGTTAAAAGATTGAGGCTTTGTTTACATGGTGGTATTAAAAAATGTATTTAAAACAAATTACAAAGTGGACCATTTAAACTGCCTTTAGCTCTTGTTTGGACACATTTATTCAAAATTGATGTGGTCTTAATTTGAATTAATTTCTGAACCAAATAAATATAGAACTAATTAGGACAACAAAATTCATTGCACTTAATTTTCCTAAGAATCACAGAGCAAACATGCCCCTTTCATGTCAAAAAGGGTAGAAGTCTAAATCTTATGCCTTTTTTTTTTTTTTTGGCCACAGGGACACCAAATACCTTATAAACCCTTTCTGACACTGAAGTTAAAGCTGTCTTATATCTCTATTGAGATTGATTAATTTGCAGTACTGATAAATTAACAGTGTTATGTCAAAGACAAAATACCACATTCCCACCACAGCTAAATGGGAAATTTTTCAGCCAGATGGTATAGGTTTTGGAAAGTTATGCTGTGTAACAGAGAATATTTGAAAAAAATTAATTACAGCAATCACTGCTGCATCAACTGTAGTATTAGTCAGATTCTTTAACATTTATTTCATATTCATCGTATTAACCTCTCCTCAATTTGGAAGCATCAAATAATTTGTTTAAATAACAAATACTTCTTACTTCATTGAAACAACATAATTATTGAAACGAAGGCACTTCAACAGAAGGCAAACACGCGGTGAGGATACCAAACAACATCAATGCAATTTTTAGGAAGAAAAAATTATTTTCAATAAACAGTCTTAATGAGGAAGCATAGAGATTTACAGCTGTGATACCTTAGGCTTAAGAAATACACCATCCCTATTTCAAACAGCACATACCCTACTAAGAATCTGATTACCTGCACTGCACGTCTTAAAGAGCATGATTCTCATTACCAGGCAAATTATTATAAATGTTTGATTTCTTTTCTGATAGGGGTCTCGTAAGAGTTAGAGAAAAAACGTTAAACTGGAAGTAGGAAGAGATGTCCCCATATAGAAATAGAAACAACACCTACCAATAAGCCATTCAGAATGCTTAACATAAAAATGTTTTGAAAATCAAAATATCTACAAAGTTTTTTTTCTTGTTCCTTTTTAACTGCATTCTACACCACTTTTGGGGATTTAGTTTTTGTTTCAATTGTGTTCCCACCTTTCTTTCTACCTTTTTTCTCAATAAGAGTTGTTTGTTTGTTTGTTTTTTCCCAAAAATTATTTGAAATCTGACTTTTTTGTTTCAGGTTTATATTTTTATTATTTCACATTGGAGATGTTTCAACCAATATTCATTAGAAGCGGTCACAACTTAAATATTTAAAAAAAGTATTTCAACTATGGTTTTGATTCATATTCTCAGACAGTATTAATGCACTGCCATGAATGGTTTAATACATTCAAAATGCAATTATAAAACAAATTAGAAACAGATTTCTCAATTTTTAAAAAAAGTAATCTAAATAGTCTCCAGACCAACAGAATTACTTTTTAGCAATTATCAAATGCACCATTAGCAAGTTTTCTGATGATACCAAAGTAGGAAGTGCTGTTGACTCTCTTGGGGGACAGGTGGCCTTGCAGAGGGACCTAGATAGATTGGAGCATTGGGCTGTGATTAATGGGATGAAATTTAACAAGTCAAAATGCTGGATTCTGCACCCTAGGACGGAGTAATGCCAGGCATAAGTATAAATTGGGAGAGGAGCGGCTGGAGAACGGCCCTGCAGAAAGGGATCTGCGGGTGCTGGTCAACAGCAGGCTCAATATGAGTCAGCCGCGTGCCCTGGCAGCCAAGAGAGCAAACCGCATCCTGGGGTACATCAAACACAGCACCACCAGCCGGTCAAGAGAGGGGATTATCACGCTGTATTCAGCGCTGGTGCAGACTCACCTTGAGTACTGTGTGCAGTTCTGGGCCCCACAATTTAAGAAGGATGTGAAGGTCCTTGAATGCGTCCAGAGGAGGGCAACAAAGCTGGTGAAAGGGATAGAAGGAATGTCCTACGAAGAGCAGCTAAGGACCTTGGGTTTGTCTAGCTCGGAGAAAAGGAGGCTGAGGGGTGACCTCATTGCTCTCTACAGCTTCCTGAGGAGGGGAAGTGGAGAGGGAGGTGCCGATATCTACTCCCTGGTATCCAGTGACTGGACGCATAGGAATGGTTGAAAGCTGCACCAGGGGAGGTTTAGACTGGACATTAGGAAGCATTTCTTTACCGAGAGGGCAGTCAAACAGTGCACCAGGATTCCTAGAGAGGTGGTTGATGCCCCAAGCCTGCTAGTGTTTAAGAAGCATTTGGACAATGCCCTTAAAAATATGCTTTATCTTTTGGTCAGCCCTGTTGGGTCTGGGAGTTGGACTAGATGATCACTGTAGGTCTCATCCAACTGAAATATTCTATTCTATTCTATTCTATTCTATTCTATTCTATTCTATTCTATTCTATTCTATTCTATTCTATTCTATTCCATTCCATTCCATTCCATTCCATTCCATTCCAACACATAATTGCTGTAAAATCTCTTAGGCTCATGAACTTTTTGTCTTAACAGCACCAATGTGATGGTGTTTTATGCTTTGTAGTCAGAGCTTAGGTAATGGTCTACTCAATATGAAGAAATAACTACATTATTAACTTTGGAATTTATCTTTTCTCATTCAAGTCATGGTATGATTCTTATGAGTCAGATCTAATTTGCATAGTTATAATTTTATTTTAAGCTTGGTGTTTCAGAGAAAGTTGTTCCACAAAGCTGATGAAGAATAACATCATATTTGCGTTGCTGTTGTACCCTGGTTCCCTGCAGTCTGCACTGTAACAGCCTCAGTTCCTAACTGTGGTCCTCGTTATGGAAAGAACTTGCACGTGTTCTCCGAATGGGGTCTCCATCCCATCTCCACTGTCCACAGAATTTGCAAGAATTTAGCTGACTGCCCCCTTTAAGATGCAGCTGAAATTAGTAAATACAAAAAAAAACCCAAACCAAAACAAACCATTAATTTGAGTGGGAGTACAAGCTGAAAGATAATGAATGTAGACAAGTTTTCCTCCGTTAAAGACCTGGCTGGGAAAAAATGACAAAAAATCCTTCCAATACTACTCTCTCCTATTTGCAGTCACAGTTTTCTTGCTATTACAAAAGGAGGGCAATTTTTTTTTAACCTAGGCAGGTTCTGTGAGAATAACATTTAGCTTTGATTTCCATGTTTGGTAAACCCTGCACAAATCTCTAGCCCTTAACAAATTCCTGTATCTCAAAACCATTTCTGACAATTGGCTTCATTCAGAGCATGGCAAAAGAAATTGGATCCCAAGGAAAGTGTCAAGGACACCTTATGGGGGAAATTGCCAACGTGGACATTTCTTGACCTTTTGCCATTCTTTGACTTCTGAGCCTTTGCAGCTTCAAGTCCCTGCCTATCATTGCACAGTTTCAGGCAACCTGGAACAATCTTGATACAACTTTAAGAGGAAAAAAGTGGTTTCATTGAAACAGATTTTTCTTTTGAGTAGAAAAAATATTTTTTTCTGAATAAAAAGCTGTTTGAGAGAAAGGTAGCGACAAGTTTTAGCAATGAGTGTTCAGAGAAATCAGTGCTCTTTCAGATGATTGCTCAGAAGTACTAAGCCGTTTCTGTAAGATCATTTCCTCTGCATGTTTTCAAATAAAGCATTGGAGAATGAAGCGAAGATTAAAATGTAGGGCAGAGAAAGGGTCACTAATATCTGGAATAATTCAGCTAGCCAAATGACAGAAGAAAACTAACATCACAGTGTAGGCTATAAACTTATTTTTATAATTAAAAAAAATCAAAACAAAATTATCTCTCTTACAGCAATGTGTTTAATGCCCTCAAACAAAGCAAAGTTAAAAGATGCTGCAGAAGCTTGGTGCCTCAAAGCATTAGATTCTTCCTTTGAAAACTGTCCAGAACAGCTGGTCTTGCCATTCAGTAATGCTACCCTTCTTTGTATGAAGGAATATTTTGCAATAACTTTTTTAGTATTCTTGAAAAGCTGGTTAAGCAAATAGCAGACAATATAAAGGCAAATAATTTGTCAAGGAATTCCTTTCCTGTTATGCCAATTATGTTAATACAGCATTACAAGATAAAGTTCCATCATCTAAATGCACATAAAACAGACATTCAGCTACTCATGGCCATTAAAATGAATTCATGTTAAGCAAAGATCTTTCATAGCAGACCTTGAAAACAAGAGGATTTCTGCAATAATACACCAGGAGCCTTTTAAAAAGAACAGTAGATGTTTATCTGCTCTTCTCGTCAACATTTCGTCTTGTCGTTCGGCCCAACGCTACACTTAAACCTGTGCTATCTATGAACGCCAGCTGGTTGCTACTAATCAGTCCTGGGGTGATGCCATTAAATGGCGTTGCAGATTTACACAGCACAATCTGGTTCATTCTACACCTGCTCTCCACTACCTCAGTGACCTCTGGGTAATCGTCACTGGTGAAATCCACCATACATTACAAAGCCACCACAGTGGTAGGAAACGACTGAGCAGTAACCTTTGTGTATCCTCCAACTAGTCCTCAGCAACGAGAGTCCTGGCAGAACAAGAGTCTGGATGTCCTGTTTGTAGAGTATTTGCTGTCCTTCAGTACAGCCATGCTATCTGCTCCATTTCATACAGTTAGAAAATTAAGTGGCTCCAATACTAAATCATGTGACAACTGCATTTCTACAGTCATCACAAGAAGGGCACTGAGCCGGCTAATATCCAGCTGCTGTTGAGCACCTGCCACTCAGTGCTTCAGAGGTTTGATGCCTCATTCATGCTGGGCTCCCTGGAGCAAGGCACGCACCTAGAGCGCTGTTCTGTAGCCTAGATGACTTCAACACTGTATATTAACTTCTGTATATTCTTCCACTTCTCTTTCATTTGCTGCTCAAGAGCAACAGTATCACTAACAAAAAGAACCAGCAATTATCAGAGTACAACATGAAAACTGCGTGGAGAGCAAACAATTCAATCAACGGGTTCCTAGTCTAATGCACTACTATTATAAATGGACTCACATAGAAAGAAAATTACTTACAATTCTATGCTGTAAAAAAGCATATATGCACACATATACACACACAGAGGTAATAATTGTAGAAATTAATTTATTTTTTAAATGTGCTGCTTTAAATATATAACCTAAAAATAAGTTAGCAATGATATGTAAATATTGGAAAACCTATAGATCAATGATGAATTTTCACATAACAAAAGTTATTAGAAATAATTTCATAAACAGTTTGAAACCATTAATTTCCTGTTTTTACACTGAGGAAGCAGTTTCATTTTTCATGTAAGATGAGACTAGAAGATAAAGCCTTGTCACAGAAGGCATTTAATCTGATAAAAACTAATCAGTTTTCTGGAATTTGCACACAATGCAAACTCAAGAAATCTTGTTGAATTGAAATCTGATAGAATTCGAATTTCAGTGAAATATTGTCCTATTTGGGAGAGTGAAAGGTGTCCAGGCCAAAAACAAGTTGGGGAGCATTTTACAGTGTAACAGTACGTCCAATTTGGCTCAAGTGCCTGGCAGTATCCTCTAGCACTTATTCATTTAACAGACTAGTTCTGGCCTAGGGGACAATTCCTACTATTGTGGCTTAAATGAATTTTTAAGTTATTCCAGTGTCCACTGGCTAGGGAGAATGAAGGAACAAATTCAGGATGAAGAAGTTGAAGCTCAATACTTCAAAAATTTCCCGCTTAACCTTAGCTGAAATTAATCAAAATACCGCTAAGAATCTAGATCATTGTTTAGAAGTGATTTATTTATTTACTTATTTTTACAGAAGATTTTAATTACAGTACAAGCTTATTATATAAACATACAGACACATAACACTGTGAGTTTTGGCAATAATCTTCGCCTGCAAAATTCTATTATTCCTAAATTGGGCAGTTCAAAATTCTTCTCCAGCAAGAGCAATATGTATAATACGCAACAGAACCTCGTGATAGCGTTCAATAATTTTCTCCTCATAGCCAAAAGGTGTCACCTTCAGAAAAGACACCGATGTAAACATAGTTAAAAATGGAAGAGATACTAGGTAATTTTAAGTGAGAGTCTGCAAATGACACCAAAGAATTTCAGCATAATCTCATGCTCGAACATGCACATATCCTAAGATCTTTCACTCAAAAAGAACTGAACAGCTGATAGTAAATACTAGGAGAAACTATTAATCTTTTTGAAATCGAAGAATAGCAGAGCTTTCTTTAATATGGGTTCAGTAGCTCTTTGCGTATTTCATCAAGAAACACCCAGGCAAACTTCATGCCTCTATTTTCAAGCCATGTTTTTTTGACACATTCACAAAGAGATTAATTTAAGGTCTGAAGTACTGCACAACCCAAGTCTGTTAATATCATCTCAAAATACATGCGTCACGGTATGCATTAAAAACCCATTTTGCAGATTCTGATAAGTGACTGTCTAGTATCATGCCTATTATGAACTGATTTTAGCTTTTCTTAAAATCTAAAAATATCTCATTGCCCCTTCTTCTGACCGACCTATGTACTAATCTTAACATATATGGTTAGTGGATCTCATGTTGCCATGAGGCAAAGCTTGGTTCAAAAATAAGACACTTCTTCCAAAAGAAATTAACCAGAAAACATGGGAACTAACAACTTCACACACAGAACACCTTTTTCAAAAAAATAAACATTAGATATTTACTGTCCAATAGACATATTTTTAACATAACTAATTAAGTACTCCACAACTGCAAAAGTATAGAATAAAACAAAGCAGTTGGCACCTCTTCAGGCAATACTGACGTCAATGTTTTGAGAGAAAAATCTGCAAGTGCACTGTTATTTTTATTAATTTATAGTAATCAACAAAAAGAAAGAATGTAGTTGGGCAGATTTTCATTTCAATGATTTTTAACAAAAGTTTGCTTTTTCCATTAAAGTATTGTCTCTGCCAATCAAGCGAGTGATGGATAGTCACCCATACATACCCCTAGAAAAGTTCATTGGCTGTGCAAAAAACCTCACACTAATAACTGCAACAATCTCTACAGAAAATAACCATTCTATGAAAACCTTCTCAAAACGATTTGTTGTGCCATGCAGATGGAAATAGTTCTGCTCTGATTCATGAATGATTGTATGGTAATGCCTCAGGAACTATAAAGAGTACTTGTAAAATATTCACCCACTATTTGAGGCTCTTCTACAACCAACCAGGTAACTGTGTGCAGAGTGTCTCTCAGTTCAGGCTGAATAAAACAATAATGTGGATTTCATTAAATGTAATATACTGATAATTGAATGACTGCTAAAAGCATATATTGTTGCTAATGAGAAATGCAATAAATTTCAGTCATATTTTTCTAACTGCACACTCTGTTTTTTTCTGTCTTATTTACTTCCCTTTTACTTACATAGTTTAGAAACATCTTATTCAGAGGCCTGTCTAAGTAGCAAAGTTAGGATATATGATTAAAGATGTCTGAGAGCATCTTCAAGTTACCACAGTGGAAATGAGGATTTGAAAACTGATCTCTAGAGGTGCTGGAACAGCAGATGGGGAATAAAGCTCGTGAAGTGACTGGCTGGATATGAAGCTGGGTGATCATGAGTGAAAGACTATTCCTTCTTGCCAGTTATGAAAAAGTAAAAGAATTACTCCCCATCCCTGACTTCGAGCTACCCCAATGCTTATAAATCATGCAGCAGGACTGAAGAAGAAGCAACATGAGAAGCTGTGAGAACAGGGCACAACGTGGAAGCTCTGACCATATCCATTTGTACTGGATAATGCAAAGAGAAAGAAATTATAAAATAATTAGAATATCCATAAAAAAGCAACAACAAGTTTACATCCCATGCATTAAGGATTCAGTAAAACAAAACTATTTTTAAGATCATATTAGGCAAAATCTGTCAGTACAGATTAAGATATCGCTGATGCTGCCTTAGAATAAGGGCACAAGAAAAGTAGCGCAAAGAGTGTCTACTGATGTTACCAGTATATAAATAGATATACTAGGTCAACCTAATGCCTTTTCTTATTCATGTTTTCCAAATATGTGTTTTCTTGCCCCTCCTCTCTGTGAGGAAAGACAGCTGGGAGAACACACAAAGACTGATTTTTGAATGTTCTTTTTGTTTTCTTTATAACTTCTTGCAGATTCTATATTGCTGTTTCTGAAAATACTGGAATAATGTGTCCTGTTTCTGAATTCTACTTGTTTCTGAATCAAACTCAATACTAGAATGTAATACACTTCCAGTGTGAAGTCACAATGAAGTGGATGAAGCTTTTTATGGGTGCATTTATAGCCCAGTTGATTAAGACTGAAGGTTCATGACCTTAAAAAAGCATTTTAGAAAAGGGAATACCTGAAAGACAGAGTGATTGGGAGAAACAAACCAATAATGATAATTATTTGAAATTAAAAAAATCACCACATATTATTATTATTTTAAAATAAGTTAAAAAAAAAGAGTAATAATCAAAAAGTATTGAAGCAGAGGCAGAACCCTGCAAAACATGCTCTTTGAAACTAAAATAGCCCTTTGTTTACTTTCACTTGCTAATCATCATGGCTTTCACAAAAGTTGTCTTTACAGGAAACAATCTGAGAGACCAGTAAGCAAATGATAATCATCAGAATTATGTACTGTATTTTTTTTGAACACACACACACACACAAAATGTTTAAAAAATGCTCATAAAATTTTAACTTTATTAGGAATCCAAAACAAGCAAAATGGAAAAGAATCTTCAGTAATGAAAACAAAAAAGCCACCCTCAATTGTCCTGCTAAATTGAACATAAAAAGTATAATACTGCCAGGCAAACCCCTTCACAATGCTGTCATTTTGGTGATGCTCAAAAAAAGTGCTGATTGCATGGCTCCGCTCTAGTAGTACCACTGTACACTCATTGTGTGTATAAGGATCATTACAGATAAGAGGAAACCCAATTTTCATTGTCTAGAAAACAAATTACCGATACAGCAGGTCACTCCAAACGACAGTAGGAATAGGTTTATGCTGTTGGAACTTCTAAAAAGAAACCAACACAGTTCCAGTGAGGAACTGCTATATTGTGAATTAATAACATACAAGAAATTGTGAGCAATACTTCACAATATCTGAATACATTATATTACTCTGAAAATCTTTTTTAAATATACAGCAATACGATCACATATAATGCGCATCTCAAGCTTGCCAGTTCTATACTATTTATTCTATTTTAAAACAGTCTATTAAGTAGCATCATAGATTTTCTGTGGCGAGATAGAGAGATAGAAAGCTTAAAGTATGATGTTGCTACAAAAAAGCTGCCTATAGCCTTCAATAAAGCACTACAAAATATCTGAGCTCATTGCTCAGACATTAAAAAGTAAAAGAGAAACCCCTTGAATAAGGAAAGCATTAATTTCTTTCATTCTTACGTTTTAGCTGCAATAGCCAAATATCTCATTCTCAGTGTACTGACCCACAAAGGAAAAACTAACTTTTGTTCTAAATGGGTGATTATGATACAAGGAAAAGCTGATGAGAAAACAAAAAGAAAGCATTATGTCCCAGGCTGTTTGGTAAAGATTTCCTTGTTTGTTTGATTTCTATTTGCTCATTCAGATATTGCTCCTGACATGAATTCTTATTTCTCAGAATCAAAGAGTCTGTAGACCAAAATCCACCTGGAAGAAGGAATTCTGCTCTGCATAATAACTTATAAAACGTGCAAACACAAATTGGATTGAAAGTGAATGCACTGAGAAAACTTTGCTGTTAACAGCTTTTAAATAAAGATGTACATTAAAGATGACACAAAATTTCTGAACAGATTATTAGCTATTGTTTTGCTGTTTTGACCTGCAAATGATGAAATAAAGAGTTAAAATGGCAGTTAGGTAAGAGCCCGCCTTACTAAAGGAAAACATCTGTGAGTCGTTAAGACTTAGAAGTCTTCTACATAGCCATCAGCTTCTAGCAGATCAACAAAGTATACCTTAGGATATACTAGTTTACCGTTTCCAACATCAGGAATCTCTAAACACACATACACTTTGGAAAGCCCAGCAGGGTACTGAGGTGTCCACTGGCGACAGTCAGATAACAAAGCAAGATTTGAAAAGAAGCAAGTGTGGCCATTCCCACTCTTTGAGGTACCAAGTCAATTTAGGTAGTTAAATTCTTTGTCTGACTCAGCAGTGCCTTGGTGTGTGTCTATTACAGGAAAGTATAGCCCTTTTACACAGAGACTTACAAGTAAGGGTCTGATTCTACTTCGGTTATGCTGAATGACAATTTCTAGTGGTCTTGTATACCACTGCCAGATTCTGAAAAAAATAACATTGACACATACAAACACATCATCATTCAAAAACAAGTAGCAGTTATTAGCTAACAAATAGGTAAGCCATGGGAATCTCGACTATGGGACTTGGTGAGGACATGGGATTGACATGCCTGAGCACCGATATCTACAGATACTTAAAACTGGGTCTTGGCAGGCATCTTTACCATTGATTCAATTTTGTTTGTCAGATCTGAAAAATGCCTAAAGCATCTGCTATGGTGTCAAATGCCTGTGGTGAGGCAAACCAATTCCACTTAGGTCCTTGCTTATAGAAGTAACCGGTGACACTGAAGGAATGCCAGCCCTATTTCACGCTGTCAACAGAGGTAGATTACCCCAGCTCTCTGAGCTCATGTACAAGAACAACGTGACAAACGTTTTCGACAGTAACACTTCTAAACACACACCACCACTATCCCCCGTCTTCAGTATTTTGCATAGAATCTAACCCAGTAACCTATGTAGTCCGTTTGCCTCTTCTTAGATATGTGCACAATGACAAAGAAAAATACGGGAACATGGTGTGGCATTAGTATATTACTCTTTGTTTTCCTACAGTACCAAATGTAATTTTCAATGCAAGAAGTCCAATTCAATGCAAACCCACTATTATATATATATTGGTGAATAAATTCAAAATGTCAAGTTTTGTTGTTCATATTGTTAATGGCATTTAAGTCACATACTCCCACAATTTCTGATTTGAAATAACTAAAAAAAGTTAGCCTTTACTTTTTTGAAACAGAATTAGAAGCCTTGATTTAAGATTTGTACTCACTCAAATATTATTGAAAGCACATTACAATGCAGCTGGTATGTGCATTACAAGACCAATGAACAAATTTATATGAAAATTGGCAGGTACTCGCTAAGTGGATTGCTTTTGGAAAGTGATTTGGACTGAGAAAAAATATCACAGTTAATTTTTGTATACTGGTAATACTGATCAGTTTAAATACAATTGTTCCTTTTTATAATGTGGATTGCACTGACACTCAAGTTTAAGTATTGTCAAAAATTTTTACATTAAATCAAACTCTGGTAGGGTTCCGTACTGAATTTTATTATATAGTATCACAGTCCTGCCAAGCTGATGGGTAGTCATTGGAGAAATGAGAAGTGCTTGAATATTATTACTTGACCTTGCATTTACTATAAAAAACCCCAACTGTTCAAAATCACTGCAAATTTAAAAAACCAACCAACCAACCAACCAATCAACCAACAAACAACAAAAACAGACCGTAAGTATTTTGCTTTGTTCAGTTGCGATGGAGATATTCTTCAAGGTCAGCTCAAATGTACATCACCCCTGTAACTCTGAACTGGTGTCAGCTGAGATGAACAACCTCATGCACGGAGTGCTAGCAGAACAAGTGAAAACAGCTCAAAAGAAAGATACTACTCGAACCCTTCCTCTTAAAATATGTTGGTTTAGTAAGTGGTGTTACTCAATTGCTGTGCTAATTCCTCTGTTTTTTTTCCTTCTATACCCAGGGAAAAATTCAGATTTGTTATAACATACTTTTACAGAAGCTACATTGCATTGTTGTTCTGTACAAATTACGAGAAAATCAGTTTTAATACATGGTCTTCCAAAGAAGCTTGATTATGAATGTGTAAGGATCACCTCTGCTATTTCTTTTCAAGCAATCTGCTTTCCATATTTTTTCCTCTATCAGCTGCACTGGGTTACCTACAGAGTTAACAGCAGGTAGCAAAAAATTGACAAGATGAAGAATGCATTTGCTAACAGGGAATTTACATACCCCAAGCTCATGCATCACCACAGCTTACACAAGTTTTAATGACTCTTCTGAACTGACAAGATGAGGATGCTCCCACTCTGTGGGACTAATCAGAATCAGTAAAATGCTTCAGTGACCAAAATTGGACAGAAAGTTGCATAAGTTGCATAATCTTGCCTTAAAGACAAATGGGGATAGCGGGGGTTCATTTAGTTTCTCTCAATTACAACATCCACTGAAACAGAAAACCCTTTTAAGAAAGCAATGAAGGCATGAGGAATTCAAATGGAACAACGGAAAAATAATCTTAGTGGAAAAGACATCTGAACTTTCTACAGATGTACTATATATTATGTAGGAATGTACTGCTTCTGCATTCATCCTCCTGTATTAACAAGGGATCGTTATACAAGATGGAAATTTCTATGAAATGACAGAATGTGACGGACTACTTGTCAACAAATCTTTCTAGGTTCAAAAGTGAATGAGGACAGTTTATTCTTGTTCTATCAGTTGAGCTTATCAAGTGCAGAAAATTGTATCTTTATTTCTACAAAATGAAACTATAATGCATTTGGTATAACCAAGAAGGGAATAAGAAGTATGTCAAGAAGAGGTTCCTAAAAATATATTAAAAAAGATACGACTTTCAAGGTTAGTAACTGCTCAGTGGATTAGTCTGCTTGGGAGAAAATGAATTATTTTAGTAGGCTTAAAAAGCAGGAATCGCAAGCTGTGTGGCCAAGAGTCACGAAACTGCTCAGAGGATGGGGAATTCATGTTAATGGCTTCTCTCAACCAAGTATAATATCTCTATAGCCACATCGTCATTTTCTCTTTGATCTGCCCTGCTTAGAAAGGCAGGGACTTTTCAAGTCACAAAATCTTTATGGGGCACTGAACTGCACAGATAATTTTTTGGCTGACCTCAGTTTCAGAGGGCATATAGACTAAACCCATTCGGGTGCACCTTGAGCAGACATCAGTGCAAATTGCAGGTGCAGTTCAGAAGTGGCATATGGCCCCTTATTATCTCCACAAATATGCTGCTGCTGCAACAATAAGTCGCTAACTCTGTTTGAGGTCTTAAATGTATCGATTGTTTATAAATCCATAGGGTTTGATTGAATGAAATACACCATTGCTCTAATCTCCAGCCCACAAATTACTTCCCATTGAAGCAATATAGTGATTTCTGTTCCCTTACGAAGAATAAAGCGTATCAAAATCTTATACAGAAATTTGAACACTTTTTTCCCCCTTCTTTCTAATCCAAAAAGAAACAATACCAAATGTCGTTCCCCCTCCCTGGGAGAGCATAGTTTATCTGCCTAAGAACACTTGTTTAATCATTACGGAATTAAAAGGGAAAAAACTAAGGAGAGAAAGAATAAAAAAAATCCAGACTGATTAAAAAATGGAGAAGTGGGTAGAGCGAACAGCTCCATGTCACATCCCCCTCACCCTGACCACTGCCAGGTGTTAAGATGCCTTCTGGTAATGCTAAATAGATCCATTTTTTATCCGTATTTCCCTACACAAACTGATCTAGTCACGTTGCAAAAAAACAGTTCTTAAGTCATCTAATGGACGCTGAGGAGTATCCTGCAGTGACAACACAGATGTCTGGTACTTCCCTCCTGTGTGTGTTTAACTCACTTGCACAGTAAGTGTAGGGAAGACAGACAAAAAATCCTCTGAGCTCAACATGAAAAGATGCAGCTATAGTATATCATTCTGCAGTATAAAAGCATTCTTGTAACAATTTAAGACCAAAAGTGCATTAGAGAGACTGATATAAAGACAAACACAGACTCATTGCATGTACTGTACCATCTAAATTAATATAAAATTAAAGATACAAATCAAAACAATTATAAATAATAAAATAAAATAAAATAAAATAAAATAAAATAAAATAAAATAAAATACCAATCCCACGAGCATAATGCATAGCCTTACATTTTATAATGCTTTTCATAGATTTTTCTGCAACAATTTTCCACTAATAATCCCAAAAAGACATATTTAATTACACTAATTATTTGCATGGTTAAGTGCATGTGAGGTTTTTTCCATTGCATTTATTTAATTTCCTGTGTTTTAAGTGAATGAACGTCAGTTAAACTGGTAATGTACTGGTAATGCAGATCCTCTTCTAATGAATTTATGAAGTTAGTGTTGTTTTAAGGAGCCTGTTAGTATTGACATAGGTAGTGAAGATACACAGTTATTGTCTACAAGCAACAGAACAATGCTTGGAGGAAGGCATCCTCAGGACACCCATATGCTTGGCTGAAAGAATAACTAGTTCTTGATGTGTTATCTGACACAGCAGGAATAGGCCAAGAAGAAAGTAGGATTTCTTGGGAAGAAAAGAGCAGTTTCTGAACATACAGGATTTTAACGCCAAGGATGTAACGCACAGGATACAACCCTAATGGTCACAGTGGCTTCTGTCTGCAGGACCTAATGCACTATCCTACACACAGTTTGACCAGACGCCCTCAAAATGCCAAATTTGCAAGGGTTATGTTCGCAAAATAGTTTTAGTATCTTTTTAAAATTAAATTTTGAAGAAAATTGTGTCAAAAAGACATTCTGGCAGGGAATACTTCACTTTCATTGCCAATTTATACAGTTTACATTGTATATGGGGGGGGGGCAGATTTTTGAATAACTAATTGGTGACAAGCCTCTACGTGAAGAGAAGGATGAGGGAAGTGAGGAATTATTAAGAATGAAAGAAGACATTCATCTCTCTGGGGTCTGAGAATGGCAAACCCAGGTATGCACAGAGTATCAACAAAAGTTAGAGACCAACATTTAAGCTTCTGTACAAGTTAACTGTATTTTTTACTTTCTTGACTTGTTTGTTCTGTATAATTACTATGCATTTCCTCAGAACATTAACAAGAGACAACTCTCTTACTAGAGTGATAAATACGATGTATGTGACTCTATCACCTCATGATTAATAGGGTATTTTTTATTCATGAAGTTAGATGTCAGACTCAGCTGAAAAATGTGTATCATCATATATGTATTTATTCCAAAGCCTAGTAAAATTGCTTTACACTGCTACAGATGGATACAATAACAACCACTTTTCATTGTTTTTCGAATTAACACAAGATGTATGTCAAATGATGACCTTAAACTTCCTGCGTTGGAAATTTCATTTAAAACTTGACAAATACACTGGATGCCAAAATAACAGAGTAATAACAATTCCCATGAAATCTACTACATCTTCTAACCACACTCCTAAAAAAATAATCCTTGACGCTTCAAAATAACCATTGGCCTTCGGTACCCTGGAAAGAAAAACTGTATGATACCTTTTTTGTTTTCTCATCATCTTTTCAGTCCTCCTCTCACTAGACGAGAAATTTACTTTTAATTTAAGACCAGGATACTCTTTTCCTTTAAGACTTACTGCAAAGTTAGTCGATAGTAATTGTTGGAAGTACTGTTACTGCTATTCTTCTGTAAGTTTCAGAGAATACTCCTCCTTTCATACAGAAAAAAGAATTAAGATGTGTCCATGGGCAGCACCCCACCAAAACAGAGTACCTCATTCCCCCTGTAAGTTATATAACAGTGTAATAATGAGTGTTATGGGAAGATTTTAATTGAAAATTCCCTAAAAATCAAAAGGGACAGTTAATAGGTATATTACAGTATCTCCTGAGTCCTATGCTTGCTAGTTTTCATTGTAAGCCATTGCGTTGGATGATAAACCTCCAGCTTTACCTAAGCTCATTTCTTGAATAATTAATAGACTCCAGAGGCCACGAAATCAAGTAATGTAAAAGTGAAAAAAAGTGAAGTTGTACATTAGTGAATCAAATCCTATATATTTTCACCATTCAAGCCCTGAAAGGAACATTTGATATTTCTGACACACCTGTTACAGAATCATAGAATTGTCTAGGTGGGAAGGGACCTTTAAGATCATTGAGTCCAACCATAACATTAACTACTATATACATACAATAACATTAACTACCATAACATACTATATGCAGCTATTGTACCAGACTGAAATAGCCCATGTTTTCTTTTTATTTTCCTAGTTATAAAAGTATGTGGAAGTCAATTATTCAGAAAATGAGAAACAGCATACTAACTGAAAAAAATAAAAATAATCGCGTTAGAGACTGTATTTTTCAACAGATTTCAAGTTACTTGAGGTAACTTGAAGGCCTCGCTGCTACAGTCATTTATTTCCAGGCTGAAATTAACTGTTGAAGAGAATATGTTCATGATAAGCTTGAACAGTACCTTAATGTGTATGATTTTAGGAAAGAAGGTTTGTGTAGATATTTTTTCAGGCACAGACTCTACAATATAACTCTTTTTCTTTTTTTACTTTCCTTGCTATAAGTGAAGTCTTTATTCTAAAAAGAAATTTCTATTTTAATGCATCCTAAGAAAACGTTCACTGTCTTCAGTAAAACTAAACAGAGTATGTAAAAACCTAAAATATGACACTTGACCTTTACCCACATCAAAGTCACTACTGCCAGAGTACTAAAAAATATTTCACTTAACAGCTGAAGCTAACAGTGACTACTGGAAAAGATCAGACCAAGTATGAGTGCTGCTGGTGCAACAACACAGTAACATGAGTTAAAGATCTCCACAACTCTTTAGTCTGTTCTGAGCCTTGGTTGTAGCAGTTGTAATATGACTCATGCGCCTTTCTTAAATGCATGAACTAGCTTGTTCTACACCCCATCAGCATATCCCCATCATTCTAGATCAGGAAATTAGCCTATAAGCAAAACTGACTTTTATTTTCTCACTGTCACAAGAAAAAGCCATATATATATGCCTTTTTGGGGGTAAGACAGGGGAGCTGAAAGTGATCCAGCTTTCTAGATATAAGGATATTTGGTTTTACAGTAAAAACTTTGGAGCATATTTCTTTTAGAAAATACAATCTATCTTGTCATAAAAGCCTAATGTAATGTACGGTTTAGCGTGAATTCTTTTTTTTTTTTGGTACAGGATAGCACTAGACATGAATAAGCCAGTTTTCTTATGATAATCTCTTTGGTAGTTTGTGCAGCCTTTGCCTACTGTCTCTGTGCAACTCAAATCTTTCCCAGGCTGATGCTGGTAAAATTAGCCATATTTTGTCAGTTGATCTGTCATGTGAATTGCTCATCTTAAAAGGTGGTTGTATGTGTGTGCGCCCATGTGCTTGCTTTATACAACAAACATTTGGTTTTCAGTATCTTTTATCCCATAGTAACTTTCTTTAACGTTACGTAGAAATTTGGAAAGAAAAGCGGACCTATGAGGTGTTGCCTTCAGAAGATGTGCAAATACCAGGGAATAAAACCTCTTCTTCTAAGGTGTAAGAAGATACATGGGTCAAGAGAGCTAGCATCTTCAAAAGAACACCTTTAGAGAAACAACTGAACTGGAGAGACTTTTCCAATGGCTTTCAATGTTTTTGATCAGGTTCTATATTTTGGTGGTACTTCCAAGAGTGCAGTAACTACTTTTTCTTAGGTGGCTTCATTTCACTAACTTTAGAGTTGAAGTTATCATAGAATCATAGAATTGTTAGAGGTGTAAGGAAGCTTAAAGATCATCTAGTTCCAACCCCCTGCCACGGGCAGGGAGACCTCCCACTGGATCAGGTTGTCTGCTTTCTAGCCAAAAAAGACCAAATGGTGCTTTTAGGAAACCTATTTACATGTGCCGGGTCCTGCACTTGGGTCACAACAACCCCATGCAGTGCTACAGGATTGGGGCAGAATGGCTTGAAAGCAGCTCGACAGAAAAGGACTTGGGAGTGTTGGTTGACAGCCGGCTGAATATGAGCCAGCAGTGTGCCCAGGTGGCCAAGAAGGCCAACAGCATCCTAGCCTGTATCAGGAATAGTGTGGTGAGCCGGACTAGGGAAGTGATCATCCCCCTGTACTCGGCACTGGTGAGGCCCCACCTCGAGTACTGCGTTCAGTTTTGGGCCCCTCGCTACAGGAGGGACATTGAGGTGTTGGAGCGTGTCCAGAGAAGGGCTACAAAGCTGGTGAGGGGCCTGGAGGACAAACCTTATGAGGAACGACTGAGGGAGCTGGGGTTGTTTAGCCTGGAGAAGAGGAGGCTGAGGGGAGACCTTATCACCCTCTACAACTACCTGAAAGGAGGTTGTAGAGAGATGGGGGCTGACCTCTTCTCCCTGGTGACAAGTGATAGGACGAGGGGAAACGGGTTCAAGTTACGTCAGGGGAGGTTTAGATTGGATATTAGGAGACATTTTTACACTGAAAGGGTTATTAAACATTGGAATAGGCTGCCCAGGGAGGTGGTGGATTCACCATCTCTGGAGGTGTTTAAAAAAAGGGTAGATGGGGCACTGAGGGACATGGTTTAGAAGTGGCTCTTGTCAGGGTAGGCTAAAGGTTGGACTCGATGATCTTAAAGGTCCCTTCCAACCTCAACAATTCTATGATTCTATGATTCTATGATTAGATTAATCGCCCTGGAAGAGCCTGTTTTTCTCTTTCTCTAAGTAGTCTTATGAGGATGAGGTAGCATTTTAACCCCAATCATCTACAACCAATGCAAGTGTTCTCAGTAAAAAAAAAAGTGCTCTTTTACTGAGTGGCTCCCTCTAAAATTGTACATCATACAGTCTGCAGACATGTGCGTTTCGGCAGATGCAGGGGACATAGTTGAGATGGAATCCTTTCTAGGAAGATCCCTTCTCTGCTTTTCCTTCCCTCTCTGATTGGAGTGAAGGGACTTGTCCCACTGTTATTCCAGCATTACCTTTAGCCAAACTTGACAAGCATGAAAAGGCAATGCATTCACAGAATCTTTTACAGTTTCCAAAGCACTTTAATGATTGATCACTTTGTTCCGTGATAAATTCAAAGTCAAACTGTTATCTCAAAAATGACTTCTGAATCTCCTTCCCCAGAACATAACTATCTTCCTCTGTGGTACTAGTTAATTCATCCCTTATGATCCCATTTGCAGTAGAAAGCTCACATGCATAGATGCCTCATGTTATTAGCATTCATTTTCTTGTCTGACTAAATAGGCGGTTTGAGATTACAGTACTCCTAATACATCAGAAATGCAAATAAAAAAGTCATATATTATTTAAAAATAGTCTTGTTTCTTCATTCCACTGAACATCTACCATGAAAAGTGATTTGTTTGCCAGTTTTCTCTTGCCAGCTGTTATATGAAAGTAACCAAGTCTCTGCAACTGCATATGTAATAAGGCTCTTCTTATACTGGTATCTCTTTCATTAGTTTCTCTCCGTATTCTGAATGCTACTTTTTGACAGTGGAAGAAAAGATTTTTTTTTTCTTTTCTTCATTTCTTTGGATCATATGCTGAGCCTCTTGTATACACTAAAACCACAGTAACATTATCCCGGACGGAATTAAGAGTATTTCTAAGTATGCAACAGCTATGGGCACTTTTGGCCATACCTAAATTACCTTTAAATTCACGAAGATACAGGAGCACTGAAGGTGACCTGAACTACTCAGCCCACTCAGAAGTCTCGGTCTGCAGTTGGCAATCCCCTACTGAACTCTGAGGTATTGCAACTAGATTACTAGGGCGAACAAAAAGGAAAACGTACTGAAAAAAAATCCAACAAGCTAATTTAAAGATAGTTTGTACGTTTCAATGAGCTGCAGTCAAATACCATCTGAATGTCTTCTATCTGTACAACCCCTCTAGGCAACCTGCTCCGCAGCTTCATGGTCCTCATGCTGATGAAGTTTCTCCTTTTATCCAGTCTGAACATTTCTTGTTTCAAGCTATGCCTACTGTCTCTTATCCTCCCACTATGCACCACTGTGAAGAACGTCTGCAACATCCTCCCCGCAGACACTAGCAAGGCTGCTCTTAGGTTTCCTGGAGCCAACTCTTCTCCTGACTTGTTCAGACCCAGCTCCCTCAGCCTTTCCACACAGGGAAAGTGCTCCATTCCCTGATGATTTTGGTGACCCCTCCGCTGAACTTCCTCCAGTTTGTTCATGTCTTTCTTGCATTTGAGAACTAAAGCTGGACATAGGCACGTAGGTAAACATTTTGTATTGCCAGCAGATGGACATGTTGATTGCCCCATCATCGTTCCCTTCCCAGCCTACATATCCCTTACTTTGAATGTGAAGAAAATCTTGGTACTCTCGCTCTGGAGCAGATTGAGTCAACGTGCTTACTAAGCAGACAAACTCATCATTGTGGAGCGCTGATGTGCGCCTAGCTCTGCGCCTGCAGATATAACTGACTCCATGTACTTGGAGCTTGATCCTAAGCCTACTACCAAAACACATCGTTGACGAGACATGGCAAGCTCTGGGAACCATCTCCCAGGAAAAAAACAGAATTTTCTCCCTTCATTGAGGGAACAATCATTAGAGTATTCATAGAGATTCCCTCTTCCCTATATCTCATCCTTCAGGCATATCCAAGGGAGAAAACATTTTCTGTTCCCACTATCCTATAAACTCTTCAGAAAAGAAATCCTTAAAGAAAAGGGGCAGAAGACAGAGGAATTATCTGAAAAGTAGAAAGCTCTGTTTTCCACCTATCATCTCTTCACTCTAATGATATTATGAACAATGTGATGTTAAGTGCTCTGAAAGTCATCTTGCCTTTTTACGCTAGTATGATTTTTGCAATCTCAAAAAATGTGACAAATGTAATTATGCCTGAAAAGAAATAAACCATCTCTTCTTGCAGAGGCTGAAAAGAATACTAAAACATGATCTGTACTAGCAGTAAGCTAATTACAGTGACACCACTCATGCCTCTAGAATTCTGTTAGTGTCAGTGCTTACATTATGAACCCCTCATTTCAGGGGTTTATAACTCTGTTTTGCATGAGCTAGCTGCTCTTATGGGAATGCACAACACGGTAGTTAATGGCTTTATTAGTGACATTTTCCTAAAAATGCCTTAAATTTCAGTTTGAAATTTTGTAACTCCCTTGTCTTTTACATGGTGCAAATCACAAGCAACTTGTGACTAAAGTAAGACAACGCAGTACGACAATGCAGTAAGACAAAACCCATGCGAAATGTGATTTCTAAGCTTGAATCTTAAAATGTATATTTTGAAAAGTTTGGAGACAAGAGTTGCTGTATATACTAACCACCTTCAGTATCTTCACCCTCAGACATGATATTGGGGATTTCTGGAAAAAGAAGTGAGGTTCTCATGAAAAAAACCTTAATACAATCATGAGTAAGAAGGGATTTTTATAAACACTAGATGTCAAACAAAGTTTTGGCAATATAATCATCATACTTCAGTGTTATAAGTTCCAAATGTGAACACAGTCATTCAGCAAATATCTGGTGTGCTTTCTGGTACCTGTAAAAGTACTTACAGACCCCGGAAATCTGCAGATAATCTACCTACTTAAGTATGTTGATTATTTTAGGCAACATGACAAATTCACTGGACACTCTTGAGAATCCAGACTCTGAGGTCTGAAAACCAGCAAAATAAAAAAGTGCTGTCTTGCATCATGCTGAGACGTGACATAGAATGTGGTCTTACACTATAGCCACATTTTGATTGATATATAAAGCTATGTATTTACAGTATCTAGTACCTATATGAGTAATTGAGCTAAAGTTTTATAGCTTACACAAAAAAATTTCTATTTCTTCCAAAGGCTGCTTTCACTCAATCAAAAAATCACTATTTAAAGCAAGAGATAAGGAGTAGCCTAAGACAGGGTTCTCTTTTACCCAATCTGAAATAATATTGACAGAATATCAGGAAAAGAAAAAAGACAAAAAGCCAGAAAGAATTCCTGGCCAGTAAAAGCAGTAACAAATT
The DNA here is from genome assembly GCF_963924245.1 of Chroicocephalus ridibundus. Lineage (NCBI taxonomy): Eukaryota > Metazoa > Chordata > Aves > Charadriiformes > Laridae > Chroicocephalus > Chroicocephalus ridibundus. Next base: position 100,788,221 of record NC_086286.1, on the reverse strand, counting down.
GTTCTCTTTCAGAAAGAACTTTTTTTCTGGCTCTCTGCTATTCACCAGTTTGTTTCTCAATAAATGGTGGAGAAATACCTTGTTCCAAACTAAAACTAAATTTCTTTAATTTCTAAGAAACAGGTTCATTATTACTATCATTATTGAAGGATTCTCTAGACCCTGTATCACTTTTCTTTTAATATTTCATTAAGTATTGCTCCAGTGAATTTTCCTTGGTTAAAAATAACCAGCTGAAGAAGATTTAATTCTCTCTTGCTGAGTTGACATAAACAATAAACAGTTTCTTTCATCAGACAGTAGATGGTCTATCAGCTTGGAAACCTGTGATTAGTGAGCAAATGGTGTGCAATCACGCTATATATGCCATGGGGTACATTTCCTGCATCAGAGTAATTCATATGGGATAGTATTTACCTTAGTGCTACTTACTCCTTACCTAAATAAAAGGACTATAATCTCACTAAGTAAATGGAAACATATCTTTGCTATATTCGTCACTCATTCTAAATCCATTCTGTTGGAACAAAACTATGATTTCATATCTAGGAAAAGTGACGGAAGAATTCTCCCCTCCCCCTTGCCTTCTTAAGAATGTATGAGTGACAGCACTGTGAATTGCTACATTTCTTCAAATAAAAGAGGGAGAACATGTTTTCCTCACAGTTTGTGGTATTTTCCTTCTGACTCACAATCCCAAACCGTGGAAACATAATAGTTTCTGAATAAACCTGTGGTTCTCCTATTAATTGAAAATATAAAACTATCAACTGAACAGGCTTGCAAGTCATTCTTTGAATTCCTGAGAATTTTTATATACTGATGCTACTACTGGGCTATAAAGGCTGAAAATAGGAGACATATTTTTAGTAAGTCTTAATAAAATACAATAAAATATATATTCTAATAAACCCTTGAAAGCTGTATTTATGAAACCGAATTCTTCAAAATTAGCACACATCCTTTGCATGCTTATCATATGAAAGCATCACCTGTTTATTTTGTTTGCTCAACGTAAATAAAAACAAAATAGGAAAGTAGTAGGTTGAGGTCAAACAGACTCCAGGCTAAACAGCTGCAATTCAGCAAGTAAGAGGGCGTTCTGAACCTAAATTCCTTTCATCATCATAGCCCTCTATATAGCAACACAGAATTATATTTTAAAGATCTCTGATGATATGTGGGAAGCTTGAGAAATAGGGAAGAAGCCACCAAAATCAATGGCAAATTGCAATGGAGTTACAAAACCATTCAAATGACAATCTTAAAATGTGAGAAAACACTTGTCGCCGAACTAACTGGCCCAGATAGACTCACATTCACATTGCTTGGGGGTGACTGACTCTGGAGAAGGTTGCTTGTATGTCTCTGTCACCGTACTTGTCCTAGGCTTTCTCCGTGCCCTGTGCGAGGAGAGAAATGACCTGCAGATTTTCAGCCCATGTCCCTTCCAAGCCTTTCATAGGAAACCAAGGCAAGGTAACCATGTGTCTTGTGTAGTCTTTTTCCCAAGTAACTATTTTGAAGACAGGTAAGATCTTTGAAGTTTGGGGAGAGCATGGAGCTGGATAGAAGGACACATCCAAACTAAAAGGAAGCCTGTGCCATAAGCTCACATCATAGGAGGTCTGAAGTTCCAAAGAAGAGAAAGCTTTTGTCACCATATAGCCATGGGAATAATGTCAAATCAGAGCTCACAGCTAACCACATGGCATAGATGTGCAGAAAGAGGTTCCTTAGCTCTGGTGTTCAACGAACTGCTTGTGTCTTTAGGTACTGCTGAAACTTGAATTGTTCCATGGGGAGCTGTGTTACCTCTTGACTAATGATTAGGTCTATTGCAAAGGGATCAAAGCAGAGTATTAGCTTTTGTGTTAACAAATTTCATAAGGAATTTTCAAAATTTTTAGCTAACTTTAGCTGAGAGTTATTATAAATTACATTAATAACTATTTTGAAGTGACCTCATAACCCACTTGAGCAGAGGAAAAAAGCCCAAAGAGACATAAAACAGATTTCATCTTCAGCTTCAAGAGGCAGAAACATTCTTCAGGAGTGTTTGTGTAAGACAAAAGAGTACATTTGATTTCAAGAACTGCAGATTCTGCAGTTACAGCACATTTGACCAGTTTAGACTAGAACAGCAGAGGCATATAAAAAATGACATGCAACTACCTGTTGCATTAATTCTCAAGTGCCCCTTGTGAATTTTTTCCCTTAAATATATTTTTTTTCATTGTTTGTAAGAAAGTAAATATTTATTTTAATAGCTTTAGCAAGTTGCTAAGACACTCCTTAAACTCTACTACTGAACTTAAAATTACCAGTTCATTGTTCTTTATTTCTCTGCTAACACCCAAGTAGACTGTCTATAAGAGAAAAAAATTCAGCATATGATATTCATACTGCAGTAGATTCCCCTATTAAAAACATTACTAGTATTACTAACAATATCTATATGAAACAGTACCACATAAAAGAAAGTAAATCTCATATCCTATATGATAGTACCATTTCAAAGTGAAAAGCTGTATTGGATCTTGCTGGCTGGAGTTAATTTTCTTCATAGCAGACGGTATGGTGCTGTGTTTTGGATTTGTGACCAAACCAGTGCTGATAACACACCAATGTCCTAGCTATTGCTTGCACAGCTTCAAGGCCATCTGTGTTTGTAACTCTGCCCTGCCAGCAAGTAGGCTGGCGGTGAGCAAGAAGCTGGGAGGGGACACACGTGGGACAGCTGACCCCAACTGACCAAAGGGATATCCCATACCATGTGACACCATGCAAAAAAAGCTGGAGGAAAAGAGGAGGAAATTTTGGAGTGATGGTGTTTGTCTTCCCAAGTAGCTATTATGCGTGACAGAGCCCTGCTTTCCTGGAGATGGCTGAACACCTGGCTGCCGATGGGAAGCAGTGAATGAATTCCTTTTTTGGTTTGTGCAAATTAACTCCGTGTTTGCTTCCGCATGCAGCTTTTGCTTTACCTGTTAAACTGTCTTTACCTCAACCCACAGGATTGCTCTTTTACCCTCCCGATTCTCTCCCCCATCCCACTGTGGGGGAGTGAGCATGTGGCTTAGGTGCCTACCAGGGTTAACCCACCACAACAGCCTTTTCATCTGCTTTAACCTTCTTGCAACAAGTATTTTGTTTTGCACTCCTAGGAAAAGCATCTTTCTCTTTCATCAAGGTGTAGCATAATATATATCGTATACATTCTGTTCTTACCTAACTTACCATATTATACAAACTGTCTTCCACAGGATACATTTCTTTCTCATTGCCCATGAAAAGAGAATAGACTTCTGTGTATTTTTTTTAAACTTGCCATTTTTAACATTATAAAAAAAAAACATGCAAAAGAACCAGTTTATCATAAAGTATTTTCTTCTATTCCCCTGCAACTTTAAGATATTAATGTTATAAATATACCTGGAGTACTGCGACCCCACCTGGAGTACTGCATCCAGTTCTGGAGCCCCTACCACAAGAAAGATACAGACGTGCTGGAACGTGTCCAGAGAAGGGTCACAAGGATGATCAGAGGGCTGGAGCATCTCTCCTATGAGGACAGACTGAGAGAGTTGGGGTTGTTCAGTCTGGGGAAAAGAAGGCTCTGAGGAGACCTTGTAGTGGCCTACCAGTACCTTAAGGGGGCCTGCAAGAAAGTTGGCGAGGGACGATGTCGGGTAATGGCAGGACTAGAGGGAACGGATTAAAATAGAGATGGGACGATTCAGACTGGACGTTAGGAAGAAGTTCTTCACCATGAGGGTGGTGAGACCCAGGAACAGGTTGCCCAGAGAGGTGGTGGAAGCCCCATCCCTGGAAGTGTTCAAGGCCAGGCTGGATGGGGCTCTGAGCAACCTGGTCTAGTGGGAGGTGTCCCTGCCCACGGCAGGGGGGTTGGACTAGATGATCTGTAAGGTCTCTTCCAACCCTAACAATTCTATGATTCTATGATTCTAAATGCTAACATAACTGCTAACTCATTCTCTTAAAAGCTAGAAGGAAAAAAGGAAATAACAAGTCATCCAAAACTGATCACAGAGTAGATGAGCTTTTTAATCAGGGCACATCATTGTCTTAGTTCTGCTCTGACTGAGGTCAACAGTACTTTGATAAATCCCACCCTAACTAACCGTTTGCTTTATTTTTCTCATGAAACATAGGTCCAATTTGAAAGTTTTACTAGATCTGACTCACGGTGTATTTAGAGACAAAATTCAATTTTTACTGTTCACTACCCTTTTTAGTCCTTAAGCAGCAACACAGGTAAGTGGAAGCGAGCTAGATTCTATTTCTTTTCACAAACCACCAACAGACTTGCTTGTGGAACACTCCTCAGATTCGAAAAGCCAGGGCCTCTGAAAATGTTGAACTTGCACTCGTGATACTGAAGGCAGATTTTAGTCCCCAAATCCTCAATTAATACAAATAGCAGAGGAACAAACAACGCTGCTGTAATTGTAAACAAAACCCCAAATATCTTTTGGTGTAAGTGGAGCACACCTCTGCAATCAATCATACACAATCCGTGTACCATTAACACAAAGTCAGGCTCCTGATTACAATTGTCTGTTAATGCAGGCTGAATTCCTGTCTGCTCTCAAACTTATTTATAAAAGTCGTGTTAAGAAGTATATTTTGCCTCTTCCCCCCCTGCCCCCAAATAGGAATAACAGAAGAATAGAGAGGAACGCAAGAGTTTTGGTGGCTTAGAAAACAAGAAACATGACCAATGTTCCCACTGGCGAGTGGCTAGGACTTGTCTGTGTTCCACCCTGCTGCTACTTGACGATTTTTTTATTTGTCTCATTTCCTAGTTATGTTGAATTTTCCAGCCTGACAACTCCTTGGAGCAAGGCTAGTTTACTTATTGAACATGTTGAGTACAAAGGGTGTCTCCAACTCAGTGTTGGGCTTTGAGTGCCCTGCAATACAAAATGTTAAATTATAACTACTCTAAAAGCCTACCTTGAAATATGGAAAGCAATACTGCGTTCCACTATAATAGCACAGAGTTAAGTTCTTGTAAATCACAAAGCGGCAATTTAGTTCCCCTGTTCATAATTTTAAGGATGAGTTCAAGGAAGAAAACAGTAAAAGCTGGAGGCTGAACTATATATCTGAATGTATAAATAAAGGAAAGATATCCTGCGAAAAATCCTTCAAAAATCACATAATCAAAGCAGAAAAAATGTTTAATGTTGGGAATATCTTTTGTGCCATTTGTTTTTAATTATGTCGCTGCTGTATTAATTACCTTCCTAAAGATTTATACAGCCATGGATGGTTAAATGACACAGAGAGACTAATCTCTATGATGTCTTCTGGAATACATGTTATTCTCTGCATTCAGGAACTATTTTATGACGCAATTTCTACAGAGCAAAATTTCTCAGCATGACAAAGAGATTAGCTGATGTTGTGGGAGCTGATTTCAACATCAGTGTTATGAAAACAAATAAATCATTAACAAAAATGGGGGACTATTAAAATCAAGCTACTTTCTGTATCCACTGAAGAGTTCTGCAAGATTGGCATAGGCCCTGGAAACACTGGAGTCCGGGTTCATCCCCTGATGGAGAAGATAAGTACAGAGAGACGGATGAAAGGTCAGGTCCTAAATAAGGCAGAAAAGAAAAATGCGTGTGATGCTTTATTTGTGTATTTTACTTAAAATACACCTAAAGTATTTGTCCAAATTTTCCAAATACCTGTTGTCATTAAATGCAGGACAGAAGATTCATGTGTCTTTTGGTTTTTGAGTACAGTTGGAAATAATGAAAAACGGTACTGAATAGCAGAATTACATCACTTGTAATAAAATTTTGGAGAGGTGGAATGAGGTTTTGAGGTTTGAGAGGTTTTGTCTTTTCAGCTGGAATGCAGGAAGATATCGAGAAAAAGAAAAATAAAGATACTGCTTTTTCTCTAGTCAAGTGTTCACACACTTGATTTCATTTTTCAGAATTAATTGGACAGTTCATACAGAAGTGATTTAAAGCAAATACCTTGGTTACAAACAGCTATTTGTTTGTAGCAAAGAAGTCAACAATACCGAAAAACTATAATTTGAATTTTGAAATACTTCTGCTACTGTATTTGAAATGAAATTATTGCTCAGGATGGAAAATATAGATTAATAGGAAATTTGGTATGGAAACAGAAACGAAATAGTGTACAACTCAAAGATGCTTTTTCTAATATCTGAGCAACTTAATTAGGGCCTGGTCTTTCATCACTGAATCATTTTTATTCAGGTATGTTTTCAAGAGATTTTTCTGAACCTTAAGTACTAAACACTTTATTTGATTATAAAATGTAAATTTTCTTTAATACTTTTCTGTATATCAGTGACTCTAAGAACCAGAGGTTTAATGAAAGTATCAAATACTATTAAATTCCAGATTAAACACAGAATGTAAGCAATTTTTTGCCCCTGTTATTCCTGGTGGTGTGTGGATGAAAGATTATGGGCAACAATTACACTTGAATATGAAAATGAAAATGGCTTTAATTTAAAAGGAAGTTTGAATCTCCCTCCATAAATTTATAAAATAAAAAGTGGTATTTTGTTACAAAGATGCACATTCAGTTACTTCATCAAGACCTGGTAGGGGTAGAAGTCTTTCAAGATATATGAGAAAGAATTTATTTAAACAACTGTTCACAGCAGCAATTTCAGTGTGCTACACTTTATCTAAATTATTAATTTTCTGCCTCCCATTGTTCAGGCTTCTCTTTAAAGAATTCAGTTGAAAGACAGAACAAGCATAACCTTTAGATTTAATTTGGCATCAGTCTAAGTTCTAGTATCCTTCCAAGTATAAAGGCTTTTCTTGTCTTACACAGGAGAAAAAAACGCTCGTCGGGAAGGTAAAAAATTGCTATTCTATAGTTAGACACTTAGCTCTGTTTCTTTTTTATTAAAAATATTGGAGGTTTTTTTCCAGTCTCCTGAAACATCTCCACGACTGAGTGACAGATCAAATTTTCCTTTCGCCTTATGCATCAACAAGGTACTCATTTCATTACACCAATATAAATCACAGTTTGAAGTCCTGGCTACTCACGGAACTGAGAGACCAGGTCCCATTTTCCCTAGAAATTTTATATTTTCTTGTCCATCCATCTAATGGACTATCACTGTAACTGTTTCCTCCTGTCTTACTTAAACGGGAACTAAACACACAAATCACCTGGAGATGATTAATATGACAATTGCTTTGAAAGCAGAATAGCAACTGTCAGGTTTGAGAGAAACAAAACATAAAAGAAGGTGGATGCTAAATAAAAATAAAAATCACCATATTAATTGTCTGAGCCCAACGTTAAAGACAGAACAAAATCAGAAAAGCTCACTCTTCACAATGAATTCTTTAGCACTGGTGAGTTTGTATGAGTTACTTGCTTGAAGTCACGGGTTTATGAAGTATAAAATGATGTAAACAAAGATTATTCAGAGCTGTGAATTTTTTTGTATTTTTATTTGAATCTTAAAAATAGTAAGAGATGCACTGCAATTTAAAGATGTTTTTTATATCCTTACTGTTTATTTTTCTGACTTGTCAGACGCTTTATGTACTACCCTTATCGAAAGCAAAAGTAATGAACAAAACGAGCCACGCGTTAAAGGCTGAAATCCAGCTAAACTGAAGCTAAGCACAAAGGGGGCAGAATTTCATGAAAGTCAACACCATTTTAATTTACACTGTGCACCAGACGAGCTTGCAAACAATTTCTATATTATGTGCTACATAAAGCTAAGGTTTTAAACAAGGTCTCATATTCTTAAATAGTACAAAGGAACAAATTTGCAAAGCCAGGTTTATAAGCTCCTTAAGCGTGTTATCACAAAACAAGGCGATGACTCTACAAAATAATGAAAGCTCAACTATCAGTTAGCAAATGGCAGAGGCTTAGGTATATAAAGCTGCTTAAGTCATATACTGTTTTTACAACCAGCACGCTTGGATGAATTTATCTTACATGAGAGAAGTAAATGATCAGACCAAATAAATTCTTAATATATACAGAGAAACATACACACTTGAAAATACTAACAGGCAACTGAACTGCCTCTACTCTAGATCTTATTAATTTGCTCACCCACTTGCATCAAGAACTATGTATGTAATAAATTTTGTTTTCATACTTAAAAATAATTCACAAATTCATGCCAAGAGAAAAGTAGTTCACTTATTTCTCAAAAGGCTTTGTACAAGGAACTAAAAACAAAAAACAAAGGAGGTCCAATATGTTGGAAAATAGCATTTTCTTTAGCAACAGATATCAATCAATAGATAACTGCTTGACAGAGAACCAGCATATCCACCAGTTCAGACTGGCCCCTGCCTCCACACCCACTCCTGAACATTCTTTTAAAGCATTTATGAATGGCTCATTTGCCTTGCCTTTGAGTTCAATCATTTAATTTCTCTTACACTTCCTTTTACCTCTTTTATGTTCCTCTTTCTAATTATTTCCCCAAGTAATGAAACATCACTGCACATACAGTATTTCCTTTTTGTGCATTGAACTTTCTGTCTTCCCTGTGTCTGAGGCATGACTATCCTTTTTCACTCTCTCCTCATTAATGAGAGTCTTTTTCTACTTATACCGTGCCTTTCATTAATACAACCTCTGTGTTCAAACCCATTGGAATTATTTGTAATTCCATAGGGGAGTATGTAAAACAAATAAAATAATCCCATTGATTTATGCTACATTTAGTAGAAAGAAGAAAAGTACAAAACAAATTCTTCTCCTGCAAATGTTTATATAATCCAAAAATTGTTGAAAATGTCCTCTAAGAAAGTTTTTAGTGGAGAGATTCACTCTGAGGTGTAAAATATACAAAAGAAATACAGTACTTTGTCATTCAAATCACCTGTGAATTCTGTTTTAATACATCACAGAGATTAAAATACCTTACAAGAATTTAGTTGAACAAATAAATTTCATTTCAAGAGCATTGTATTCAACCTGGCATGTTATATACAACATAACCAGTTTAAAAAATGACCAAGAATGAGAAAGGTGAATTCATTCAATTCTTTCATTTTTCAAAGAACTGTCTTGAGACAGGCAAAACAAAGAATATCAAGAATCTGGAATTTAACTTAATTTACAGTATTCACCAGCACTAGCTTAAGTCTCTTCCCCAGAAACACAGACTCTAAAGCAGGGTGCCAGCCTATCAAAGGAAGGGGCTGGATTCTATTCTTTTTTTTCCCCAAAAAAAATGTAGTTAAACATCCAGGAGAAAGCCAGCAGGAGTTAGGAAGCTCAGCTGAAGCCAGACCATATTTCTGAATGAGACCATTACTGACCATCAGCTAAACCCTTTGTGCAGGGAGGAGGCTTTATTACACTGCATCCTCTGGAGACAGCGCCTCAAAGTTTATAACTCTACATCACAGAAGTCATTCAGAAGAATCAACCTGCTTGTCATCTTTGTCACCCCTACCAGATCCTGGTAGTTAGCAGGACATGCTTCCAGTATCTTATATTTCAATAGTTTTCATTATCTAAGAAACCAGCAGAGGGAAAATCGAAATGTAATTCTGTACTTAAACTGAGATTTTTTTAAAAAACTTTCTAACTTTATGACTCACTCTAGCATCAGAGCAAATTGTAATTAATTTCATTTAGTATTATACATATATAATTATATTTATGTAATATATCCTGTTCTCATTTATAGACAAATCTGTCTAATTTCAATAATCATATCATTAGAAAATTATTAAACACAGTATTTTCTTCAGAAGACAGACATTGTACTGATTTCTGTCCCTCACTGAAAAAAAGGAGTGTTCATTATTTCCAGGTGTCATCACCTCCAACTTCACTGCACCTCCCCATCTTCAGTAACTAAGTAACTTGGAAAATTTCTTCCTTACTTAACTGTTGTTTGGGTTTTTTCCAGAATGTGCAATTTCAATGTAACTGAAATTTGATAAAACTGGAAATTATTTAACTTGAAAGTGAACTGTCATACAGCTAAACAACTGCATTTTGGATCTAAATTTGTGCATGTTATTTCAACTCCATTAAATTTAGACTAATTTACCTGTTGCTAGATCAGAAGGAAAAGAAATACCCAAAAGCAGATTTAACCAAATAAATACTTAATTTCTAGAATGAACAACTGGAAAGAAATCATAAAATCTATTTATTTCAACTGAGTTCCTTCATCTTGAACATACAATAGTGGTTTGGGGAGTTGATGAGGTAGTAACTCGAACCAAAGTAACTCTTTTTTTTAAATTCAAATGAAGAGAAAACGCTTACTAAAAATCAGAGGTTTTCCGGAAAAAATTTCACGACAATGAGTGAAGGTGCAAGTTACATTTGTTTCGGTGTTTTGACCCTAAGCCCATACAGTAACACAGACTCTCTGATCACTAGGTATTGGAATGCAAATGACAAAGTTGCCCATCAAGCCTCTAAATTGTGGCTTTTGATTTTCAGCAACAAGATCATTTCAGAGTCTGTTAGCTTCTTTCTTTTTTTTTTTTAAATAACCCACTCTTTTCCCTTATTTGATATATTCAAAATACAACATTCAACTGATAAATGTCGAAGTTTTTATATACAAGCCCTAGGTATTTTCATGCAAGTTTTAAGTTGAACAGCTACAAAAGCTGGAAAATGGAAAGTCAGGAACAAATAGTCTTCTGAGTATTTTTGTTAGTCTGCCTTAGCTGTAATTCACGTATCATGAACGTAAAAAAAATGGCAGTATGGGACGGGGAAAAGGATCAACGAACACAGGACACTGCATCACTGTTTCAGAAGAAATTTTGAGGGCATTAACCATATCTGCTGCATAGAGGAGTATGTGTAAATGAGACGCTGTTTTTACTTGGGCTGCTGAGATTTAAAATAATTAATCTCAGAAAAGATCACCGCTGAACTATCAAGTAACACCCTTATCTCTTTTTTAGATCCTTGTTTAACAGAAGAGGAGAGAGGCCTGTATCTTTAACAGAGCCGGTAACATAAGACAGCTGTTGCTAATCACAGTCTTTGATTTTATTTTCCTGTTGTCTGCACCAGCAATTTCAGAAATCAGACCACAGACACTTGAGTAGAGACAATTTTATAATACGTATTCTGCAACTTCAAGAGCTCTTTAGCCACTAGAAGCCTTTTGTGTTCAGTTAACTTTTGCTTAAAGCTAAAATGCAGCAGCATTTGACTCTACAGCTGTCACTGAAGGGATCTACCCTCACTGCAGCTAAACCTACTGACCGTAGTAAACCTTTAGGCCAAGGGTTCCCTTGAAGCAATTTATATTTCTACATGTAGTTAAAATAAGAGCAAATGTCTTTAAAGGATTGATCTCATTCCTAAATAGAGAGTCTGTAAACCACATAATTTTTTTTTTAATTAGTCAGATTTTTTTTCCCAAAATTTTATACTCATTACTCATAGACACTTTATTCAGATTTACAGAACCCTGCACACCCAGCACTTCCCAAAAAAGCTTATCAGCAAACACTGAATGAATAATTTAAAATAACGTTCTTTAAAATATGAATGCCTCTCAGATGAAATCATATGGCAATGTCCCTAGCTGTTAATAAGTACAGGTCTGATCAACTGCTCTTATTACCATATTCAGCTAAATATATAAAATTACCGTGGGGTCTTTTTATGCGATTTCTAGATTTTTTTCGTATTTATAAAGCAATTTGAAGCAAACTTTGTGTACTAATTTTGATTAACCTAGTGTCTACTATTCATCAAGAAAAGATAAGACAGTAGAACCCAGCAATCAGTGGTTTGACACAAATGGCAAATGCAGTCCTTGAAGGATTGTTACTACCTGCAGTCCTGGGAATAATTCCATGCTAAGCACGGAATATTGCTAGCAAATCAACTACTGAAACTTTCCAAGAGTATATTTTGCATTACTGAATATGTATTTCATTTCCACAACACTGATTTTTTTTATTTCACTGCTCAACACCTGTAGAAATGCTTTATATTTTTTACTACTCATTAATATAACAAGCTCATTAAAGTAAATGAAGGTTAATTTAATCATATTCATGCACTATATTGGATAGATTACATTTGTCTTTTAAATAGTTTGTCTTTCATTCTACTATCTTCATCAAATAGTATTCTGAATAATTATCACATTGCCGTTATAAAGTTACAGCACTGTTACATTCTTATTAAGAACTTCAGGTCACCTATAGCTTTTACACAAAATACCACAAATCTAGTCAAAGCACCTCAGGCTATGTAGCAAGAAAGTAATTCCCTATAGCACTATGTGCATTTCTCAGGTCTTTACCATTTAGATGATTACATTATCTCAGTTTTATATTCACTAGTCAGGAGGTAAATGTCAGCTGGAATCATAGAATCTCAATTTTATTTTTTTTTACACCTCTCATTTTGTTTGACAGGCTTTTTACTCACTGTAATTTAGTGCTCTTACTGATGAAAGTATAAAGCAAAAAGCTGAGAGTGTAATCAAGGCTAATGGTGAACCAAATACCATGTAATAATAAATCAGCAAGAAAAAAAATAGATATAAAAGGAGATGTTTACTATTTCAATTTGAATACTATTAGAACAACTGTTTATATAAAATACAACACTGTACACACACAAAAAAAACCCCCAAAACATTCTCTTCTTTCATGCAAAATAAAAACTAAAACTTCACCCAAGCTGCTGAATTTAGGGCTCTTTTGCAAGAAAAAAAAAATGCTTTTTTAATCATAGTATGTAGCAGTGTGGAGAACAATACACAATATGAACAAAGTATGTGGCAGAAAGACATCTGTATTTTATAAACAGGGACAAACGTTGTCAAAGTCATAGCCTGCAGTAGCCCTGCTGCTTTATCTTTTAAAACTTACTACACTCGAGAAAATCCCCCAACTCCTACACGAAGAAGCTGCAGCACACTTAAGTTGGCTTTTCAGAGTTACTGAAACTTTTTTTCTTTATTCTGATAGAATATATTTTTTTGTTAACTGGTCTTTTACTTTCTAAAAAGATAGTACATGTGAAAAAAACAACTATAAGAAAACACCTCAACAGTTTGCCAAAGGATCAGCTACAAAACCTACTTGAAGTAAAAAAAAAAACAAACAACTCATTCACTTCAATAGTTTTTCTGAAAAGCCCCAAGACAGGAGTTAGAACATATAATAGCTAGTAACAGGTAAATTCAAATAGGAGCTTCATTTTTAGTTTGTTTGGCTTTTTTTAATAACGTGAAGCCTGTATACGAAGAGTCAATAAAAAATGTTTAAGTGTATGACTTTTTCATCATGCCATTAAGAAAGATTAAACAAGCGTTAGACTATAGTTACAGTACCTTTGGATACTGTTTGACAGGAATCAGAACTCTTTCTGACAGCTTTATGTTTTTGTTGCTGATCACATCAAGGTATTTCTTTTCTTCATCTTCCTTCTTGCCTTCAGAACCCTGAAATTTTTCAATTTCTGAAAAACATTAAAAAAGAGAGCAATCAGTGACACCATATTTGTCATCCTCAGAAACTTTAAACTTACACACTGTAATACAGACTGTGCACTGAACACCTGTGCTGTTCGCACTCATGTGACATGTACTGTCATCTTTGAAGAAATGTGGACTGTCACCTCTGCCTCTCAGCGCTGGCGACAGTCCACAGGTTCTCCTCCACTAATTCTTCCCCACCTGAAACTGAAGCCGAATGAATTCAGTGGGAGATGGAACAGATGAGGCTTATGAATCGGTCTATCAGTCTTTTAGAGAGGATCACATCATCACAGCCTGATGCTATTTTGTACACGTGACCTGCGAGAATTAAGTCAGATTCTAATTGCAATGGCTAACTTTCAGTAAAAATAGTAAAAAACTGAAGAAACTTCTTGTTGTTACTGAGTTTCATTTCAAATGCATCAGAATTATTTAAAGGTTGTACAAAATAATAGAAGAAATAAAGTTAACTTGCACAAAAAGGTGCTTCATCAAAGAAATGCAGTAAGTAATTATAATATACATAATAATGATGCTATGTGTAACATCTGATAGAATTTACAAAAACAACCCCAAAATAAATTCAGGTTGTGTTGGAGGATTTTTAGTACAAAGGGGTCATCCTGTGAACACTCCAAGCACCGAAGAATTGCTAACAACTATGTAGGCTTTGTTAGTTTGAAGGCTATGTGAAAACATTGTAGCGATGTTAGAAATGCTGAGAACAACAAGATATGAGAAAGTGTGCTGAATTCAGCCTGCGAAATGTAGAACTTCAGCCAGGATATAGGAGGGGTGATTGTCTGCGTGGACAGATGCTTTAAGCCAATTATAATATGTTGCTTACCGCATGCACAGCTCGTGCAACCAATCAGCAAATTGTCGGTACGTGATGCGGAATCAGAACGTCTATAATAACTGAGCTATCTGTGCAATAAACTGGCATTAACCTGATCACATTGGTCGTTATGTTATTGTCCGAGCCTTCCGCGTCGACAAGGTTGAGTAGGTTTTTGCTCTTTGTTCCCTACAGCTCTATAAGCAACAGATAATAACGAATGATTGAATTTATTACCCTGCAAAGAATACCTAATGCAGTGCCAGAGAGCTCCCTGATACTACAGGTACTATTGAAAAAGCTGCATTTGCAGCAGTGTCATTATTAACAGCAAAGAAAATGGCAATGCTTATAAAGAGTTAATTATAATTGAATCATAGCTGTAAAGGGACAGCTGTGGCTATGAGAAACATGCAGTTTCAAGGCACAGAAAACAAGCATGGAAAAAAGTAACACAGTGACAGAAATCTCTAACACATATACAAATCACTTTGACTTAAAACAAGCATTATGAAAAATGTACGTAAGGAAACAGCCCGCATCACAATTTGTTAATAAATGTTTATGCAGCATCTTCTAGATCAAATAATTTATTTAAAGCCTGCAAGAGCAGACAGATCTCAAACGCCACTGTTATAAGCTCTTCTGAAACAACTCAGAGAACACACCTAAAGGAACTCACATGGGATACACCTTCCCTAATTTAACATTAAAAACTTATTTTAATAGTAACTAAAAGCATAAGGAAGAGAAGTTTCATTTCTATAAAATATCTTAATATGTCTGGAAAATATGTGGTATGTTGCATCCAGTGGGAGAAACCATCAATTAAGCATGAGCTTAAAAAGCAATATTCTGTAGTAAAATACACAGTTAAAGCAGGTTAAACAGATGTGAAGTTCTTTTAAGATAGCTCCGACACAATTATACAAAGGTTTCTGCTTTTGGGGTACAGAGGGAAGAGACAAAGGTGAACGATGGAAGGAAACGTGTTGTGTTGGAATGTAATGAAATGAAGGAATGAATTTCACAGATCCATTGTGAACACTAATAAGTGAGTAATTCTCAAAGGCAAGTGAAAAAAGTGTGAATCTATCTGTATGTATATATTAAATCAGAATCATAGGATCCTAGAATCATTTCAATCGAAAAACACCCTTAAGATCAAGATCAACCGTTAAGATAACACTGGCAGGTCCACCATTAAACCATGTACCTAAACACCACGGCCTCATTTTTTTAAAATATCTCTACGGATGATGATTCAACCACTTTCTTGGGAAGCCTGTTCCAATCCTTGACAAAACTTCTGGGAAAGAAACTTTCAAATTAAACCTCTCCTGGCGCCACTTCAGTCCCAAAGGGTTTGAGATATCACCAGGGAGTCACTGTGATGCCCAGAGCCTCACGTTGAATGCCCGCAGTGGGAAGACATGTTACAGACCCTTAAGACCACCTCCAAAGACTACCAACGTCATTAGAAAACAACGGCGCACCAAGAACATTCTGACTTTCTAGTAAGACTGGTGGCAAGAGGAGCTTTCTCAAAAGACAGAGGTGATACAATAAATCAATTACCAGACCCCAACAAAATGGAGTAAATGGCTGTGTTTAACTGAAGTCGCCCTCCTTCCCCACGCTCCGTGTGTCACTCCACGACTATGCTTTCTCGACTTGCACAAAGTGTGCTTTGAGGCACAGATTCACACAACGGTTGAGGTGGGAAGGGACCTCCGGAGGTCATCTCGCCCAAGCTCCCCTGCTCAAGCAGAGTCGCCTACGGACGGTGGCCCAGGACCGCAGCCAGACAGCTTTGGAGTATCTCCAAGGAGGGAGACTCCACAAGCTGCCTGGCGTGGCATATCTGTGCCAGTGCTCAGTCACCCTCACGGTAAAAAAGGGGTTCCTGATGGTCAGAGGGAACCTCCTGGGTTTCGGTTTGTGCCCCATGCCACTGCGCGCCCCTGAAAAGAGCCTGGCTCTCTCTTCTTTGCGCTCACTCTTTGGCTACTGATATGCTTTGAAAATTATTTCCCCCAAAGTCTTCTCTTCTCCAGGCTGAACTGCCTGCAGGCAGCTTTCTCAGCCCTCCCTCACAGGAGAGGTGCTCCAGTCCCCTCATCATCCTGATGGACCTTTACAGGACTCTCCCCACTATGTCCATCTCTCTCTTGTGCTGGGCGGGCAGCCCAGCACCGGACACAGTACTCCAGCTGTGGCCTCACCGGTGCTAAGCAGAGGGGGAAGGACCACCTCCCTCCACCTGCAAGGACGGACAAGGAGTAAGAAATGCCTTGAGCTGCTTTATTTCTAAAACAGAACGTAGTGCTGCATCTGAACACTGAGACCTGGTGTCCAAATTGCTATGAAAAATACGGCAACGGGGTTCTGCTGGACAGGGGGGCAGTCGCGGGAGATGAGAGCTGTCGGGGAAATTGTTGTTCCCCGAGGCCACGGCTTGTGTCTCCTGGGTGTGGTCCCCAAAAGCTCTGTGATGTCACCAGGGAGTCGTCGTGACGCCCGCGACATCAATCTTTTTGGGGCGTGGGGCAGCCCCGAAGGCCCACAGTGCTGTCCTCGTCCGCCGGGGATAGGCGTCTGCAGCTGAGGGGACGAAGAACCCCTAGTCCTGCAGGCTCCCTTCTGAAGCCACAGAGAGGATCTGCCGGACAGGGACACCGGCAGGGCCCAGGGCGTTGGGCCTCACCTGCCGCCACCCCAGGCTCGGACTGCTGTTGACGAGAGGCCAGCAACCGCTTCCCGGCCTTCCCAGTTCCTCTCTGCACCTGGCGTAGAGGTGAGACACCACCCTGCCCTGACAGCAGCAACATCCAAAGATGCCTCTGGTGTCACTCCTCTGCCCGGGGACAGTCCCTGCTGTTTGCGGCAGCACAAGCACAGCCCCGAGGCAGAGGGGGCAACTCTTGAGCGCTCCACTTCCACAGCTTTGCCGCTTCGTGCAGGTTGCATCTCCAGGGCAGGTCATGAGTTTTGTATCTCTTTTGCTTGCAGTGCGAGATGGCGTTGGAAGAGGACGTGGCAGAAGACAACACCTCCTCCCCTGCTGCCAGCAACACTCAGGTGCCCCAGGCCACGGCAACGGATGCTGCGGAGGACCTACAATGCCCAATATGCTTGGACAGGATTAGCGACCAAGGCTCCATGGCCTGCTGCAGACACGTTTTCTGTTTTCCCTGCATATTCAACTGGGCGCGCATAAGATCTGTGTGCCCCATCTGTCAGGAGCCTTTCCACCACATCTACCGCAAGGTGGGACCCAGTAACTACGAGGTCTACCACATCGCGCAGGAGAACGCCTCCGCCAGCCGGGCAGCAAGAAGGAGGAGATCTCGGGCCCGACCTGCGGAAAGGAGGCGGCGCCACTCCTCAGGCCGCCAGCGACGCAGCTCCTCCAGCAGAGCCCGTGGCAGGGGCCATGCCGGGGCCTCAGACAGAGGCCGAAGCGGGACCCCGAGGCGACACCGTGGTGGCCACAGCAGGGCTCAGCACGACCCCTCGAGCACCAGGAGACGGCAGCAGAGCAGGGCTCAGGACACTGCTCGTGACGAGGGCCGAGCTCCAAGGGCTGAACGGGACGCCCCGGCCTCCTCGCGGAGGGGCGAGCACCGTCAGCGGGGAGGCCGGGTTTCCTCCAGGGACCGCCAGGCCACACGGAGCCCGTCCCAGAGGAGATCCCGCAGCACTCACCGCCGAACACAGCCGGGGCACCAAAGGAGAAGGGATCGCGACGAGGGCCGAGCTCTCAGCCCTGAACGGCGAGTCTCAGCTTCTCCCGGAAGGAGCGACCGCCGACAGCGACGAAGTCGCCTTCCCTCCACAGAACGGCGGGCCACCAGGAGCCAATCGCGGCGGAGGTCCCGCAGCTGAAAATCTACAGGGACTCTTACAAGGCCTTTTAGGGGTAGGATGATAATAGGATAGAAACTTGGGTGTTGGTTTTCTCATACTGTTCTATCTTACACTTGTCTATTAAAAGTTGGAGTGAACATTTCATAGAGGTGTGCTTTTTCTCCTTCTGTTGCGTTTCCACAGTACCATCAAGGGAAGATGTTAGCGCTTTTTCGCCAGTCTGCCCTGCTACCAATGATGCCAGCGGCGTAGTAGAAAACCTCTTGTCCTTCCACATCACCCCTTTTCTCACAGTTCACCCCAAATACTCCCCAGAAGAACTTTTCCTGTTACCACTCTTCTCACAAGGCGGCACTGAGAAGTGAAGTCAATTTACGATTGCTCTGCTCTATGGCAAAGGGACCGCGCACAATGCCAGTCCAAGTTTAAGGGCCGGTAGCAAGCCTTTGAAATGCTTACTTTCTTCTCCCTCCTCCTCAGAGACTTGAAAAGTAACCCCCAAAGCCTTATGGAGAAATTTGCCCCCGTACAGAGCCTCACGTTGAATGCCCGCAGTGGGAAGACATGTTACAGACCCTTAAGACCACCTCCAAAGACTACCAACGTCATTAGAAAACAACGGCGCACCAAGAACATTCTGACTTTCTAGTAAGACTGGTGGCAAGAGGAGCTTTCTCAAAAGACAGAGGTGATACAATAAACCAATTACCAGACCCCAACAAAATGGAGTAAATGGCTGTGTTTAACTGAAGTCGCCCTCCTTCCCCACGCTCCGTGTGTCACTCCACGACTATGCTTTCTCGACTTGCACAAAGTGTGCTTTGAGGCACAGATTCACACAATGGTTGAGGTGGGAAGGGACCTCCGGAGGTCATCTCGCCCAAGCTCCCCTGCTCAAGCAGAGTCGCCTACGGACGGTGGCCCAGGACCGCAGCCAGACAGCTTTGGAGTATCTCCAAGGAGGGAGACTCCACAAGCTGCCTGGCGTGGCATATCTGTGCCAGTGCTCAGTCACCCTCACGGTAAAAAAGGGGTTCCTGATGGTCAGAGGGAACCTCCTGGGTTTCGGTTTGTGCCCAATGCCACTGCGCGCCCCTGAAAAGAGCCTGGCTCTCTCTTCTTTGCGCTCACTCTTTGGCTACTGATATGCTTTGAAAATGATTTCCCCCAAAGTCTTCTCTTCTCCAGGCTGAACTGCCTGCAGGCAGCTTTCTCAGCCCTCCCTCACAGGAGAGGTGCTCCAGTCCCCTCATCATCCTGATGGACCTTTAGAGGACTCTCCCCACTATGTCCATCTCTCTCTTGTGCTGGGCGGGCAGCCCAGCACCGGACACAGTACTCCAGCTGTGGCCTCACCGGTGCTAAGCAGAGGGGGAAGGACCACCTCCCTCCACCTGCAAGGACGGACAAGGAGTAAGAAATGCCTTGAGCTGCTTTATTTCTAAAACAGAACGTAGTGCTGCATCTGAACACTGAGACCTGGTGTCCAAATTGCTATGAAAAATACGGCAACGGGGTTCTGCTGGACAGGGGGGCGGTCGCGTGAGATGAGAGCTGTCGGGGAAATTGTTGTTCCCCGAGGCCACGGCTTGTGTCTCCTGGGTGTGGTCCCCAAAAGCTCTGTGATGTCACCAGGGAGTCATCGTGACGCCCGCGACATCAATCTTTTTGGGGCGTGGGGCAGCCCCGAAGGCCCACAGTGCTGTCCTCGTCCGCCGGGGATAGGCGTCTGCAGCTGAGGGGACGAAGAACCCCTAGTCCTGCAGGCTCCCTTCTGAAGCCACAGAGAGGATCTGCCGGACAGGGACACCGGCAGGGCCCAGGGCGTTGGGCCTCACCTGCCGCCACCCCAGGCTCGGACTGCTGTTGACGAGAGGCCAGCAACCGCTTCCCGGCCTTCCCAGTTCCTCTCTGCACCTGGCGTAGAGGTGAGACACCACCCTGCCCTGACAGCAGCAACATCCAAAGATGCCTCTGGTGTCACTCCTCTGCCCGGGGACAGTCCCTGCTGTTTGCGGCAGCACAAGCACAGCCCCGAGGCAGAGGGGACAACTCTTGAGCGCTCCACTTCCACAGCTTTGCCGCTTCGTGCAGGTTGCATCTCCAGGGCAGGTCATGAGTTTTGTATCTCTTTTGCTTGCAGTGCGAGATGGCGTTGGAAGAGGACGTGCCAGAAGACAACACCTCCTCCCCTGCTGCCAGCAACACTCAGGTGCCCCAGGCCACGGCAACGGATGCTGCGGAGGACCTACAATGCCCAATATGCTTGGACAGGATTAGCGACCAAGGCTCCATGGCCTGCTGCAGACACGTTTTCTGTTTTCCCTGCATATTCAACTGGGCGCGCATAAGATCTGTGTGCCCCATCTGTCAGGAGCCTTTCCACCACATCTACCGCAAGGTGGGACCCAGTAACTACGAGGTCTACCACATCGCGCAGGAGAACGCCTCCGCCTGCCGGGCAGGAAGAAGGAGGAGATCTCGGGCCCGACCTGCGGAAAGGAGGCGGCGCCACTCCTCAGGCCGCCAGCGACGCAGCTCCTCCAGCAGAGCCCGTGGCAGGGGCCATGCCGGGGCCTCAGACAGAGGCCGAAGCGGGACCCCGAGGCGACACCGTGGTGGCCACAGCAGGGCTCAGCACGACCCCTCGAGCACCAGGAGACGGCAGCAGAGCAGGGCTCAGGACACTGCTCGTGACGAGGGCCGAGCTCCAAGGGCTGAACGGGACGCCCCGGCCTCCTCGCGGAGGGGCGAGCACCGTCAGCGGGGAGGCCGGGTTTCCTCCAGGGACCGCCAGGCCACACGGAGCCCGTCCCAGAGGAGATCCCGCAGCACTCACCGCCGAACACAGCCGGGGCACCAAAGGAGAAGGGATCGCGACGAGGGCCGAGCTCTCAGCCCTGAACGGCGAGTCTCAGCTTCTCCCGGAAGGAGCGACCGCCGACAGCGACGAAGTCGCCTTCCCTCCACAGAACGGCGGGCCACCAGGAGCCAATCGCGGCGGAGGTCCCGCAGCTGAAAATCTACAGGGACTCTTACAAGGCCTTTTAGGGGTAGGATGATAATAGGATAGAAACTTGGGTGTTGGTTTTCTCATACTGTTCTATCTTACACTTGTCTATTAAAAGTTGGAGTGAACATTTCATAGAGGTGTGCTTTTTCTCCTTCTGTTGCGTTTCCACAGTACCATCAAGGGAAGATGTTAGCGCTTTTTCGCCAGTCTGCCCTGCTACCAATGATGCCAGCGGCGTAGTAGAAAACCTCTTGTCCTTCCACATCACCCCTTTTCTCACAGTTCACCCCAAATACTCCCCAGAAGAACTTTTCCTGTTACCACTCTTCTCACAAGGCGGCACTGAGAAGTGAAGTCAATTTACGATTGCTCTGCTCTATGGCAAAGGGACCGCGCACAATGCCAGTCCAAGTTTAAGGGCCGGTAGCAAGCCTTTGAAATGCTTACTTTCTTCTCCCTCCTCCTCAGAGACTTGAAAAGTAACCCCCAAAGCCTTATGGAGAAATTTGCCCCCGTACAGAGCCTCACGTTGAATGCCCGCAGTGGGAAGACATGTTACAGACCCTTAAGACCACCTCCAAAGACTACCAACGTCATTAGAAAACAACGGCGCACCAAGAACATTCTGACTTTCTAGTAAGACTGGTGGCAAGAGGAGCTTTCTCAAAAGACAGAGGTGATACAATAAACCAATTACCAGACCCCAACAAAATGGAGTAAATGGCTGTGTTTAACTGAAGTCGCCCTCCTTCCCCACGCTCCGTGTGTCACTCCACGACTATGCTTTCTCGACTTGCACAAAGTGTGCTTTGAGGCACAGATTCACACAATGGTTGAGGTGGGAAGGGACCTCCGGAGGTCATCTCGCCCAAGCTCCCCTGCTCAAGCAGAGTCGCCTACGGACGGTGGCCCAGGACCGCAGCCAGACAGCTTTGGAGTATCTCCAAGGAGGGAGACTCCACAAGCTGCCTGGCGTGGCATATCTGTGCCAGTGCTCAGTCACCCTCACGGTAAAAAAGGGGTTCCTGATGGTCAGAGGGAACCTCCTGGGTTTCGGTTTGTGCCCAATGCCACTGCGCGCCCCTGAAAAGAGCCTGGCTCTCTCTTCTTTGCGCTCACTCTTTGGCTACTGATATGCTTTGAAAATTATTTCCCCCAAAGTCTTCTCTTCTCCAGGCTGAACTGCCTGCAGGCAGCTTTCTCAGCCCTCCCTCACAGGAGAGGTGCTCCAGTCCCCTCATCATCCTGATGGACCTTTACAGGACTCTCCCCACTATGTCCATCTCTCTCTTGTGCTGGGCGGGCAGCCCAGCACCGGACACAGTACTCCAGCTGTGGCCTCACCGGTGCTAAGCAGAGGGGGAACGACCACCTCCCTCCACCTGCAAGGACGGACAAGGAGTAAGAAATGCCTTGAGCTGCTTTATTTCTAAAACAGAACATGGTGCTGCATCTGAACACTGAGACCTGGTGTCCAAATTGCTATGAAAAATACGGCAACGGGGTTCTGCTGGACAGGGGGGCGGTCGCGGGAGATGAGAGCTGTCGGGGAAATTGTTGTTCCCCGAGGCCACGGCTTGTGTCTCCTGGGTGTGGTCCCCAAAAGCTCTGGGATGTCACCAGGGAGTCGTCGTGACGCCCGCGACATCAATCCTTTTGGGGCTTGGGGCAGCCCCGAAGGCCCACAGTGCTGTCCTCGTCCGCCGGGGATAGACGTCTGCAGCTGAGGGGACGAAGAACCCCTAGTCCTGCAGGCTCCCTTCTGAAGCCACAGAGAGGATCTGCCGGACAGGGACACCGGCAGGGCCCAGGGTGTTGGGCCTCACCTGCCGCCACCCCAGGCTCGGACTGCTGTTGACGAGAGGCCAGCAACCGCTTCCCGGCCTTCCCAGTTCCTCTCTGCACCTGGTGTAGAGGTGAGACACCACCCTGCCCTGACAGCAGCAACATCCAAAGATGCCTCTGGTGTCACTCCTCTGCCCGGGGACAGTCCCTGCTGTTTGCGGCAGCACAAGCACAGCCCCGAGGCAGAGGGGGCAACTCTTGAGCGCTCCACTTCCACAGCTTTGCCGCTTCGTGCAGGTTGCATCTCCAGGGCAGGTCATGAGTTTTGTATCTCTTTTGCTTGCAGTGCGAGATGGCGTTGGAAGAGGACGTGCCAGAAGACAACACCTCCTCCCCTGCTGCCAGCAACACTCAGGTGCCCCAGGCCACGGCAACGGATGCTGCGGAGGACCTACAATGCCCAATATGCTTGGACAGGATTAGCGACCAAGGCTCCATGGCCTGCTGCAGACACGTTTTCTGTTTTCCCTGCATATTCAACTGGGCGCGCATAAGATCTGTGTGCCCCATCTGTCAGGAGCCTTTCCACCACATCTACCGCAAGGTGGGACCCAGTAACTACGAGGTCTACCACATCGCGCAGGAGAACACCTCCGCCAGCCGGGCAGCAAGAAGGAGGAGATCTCGGGCCCGACCTGCGGAAAGGAGGCGGCGCCACTCCTCAGGCCGCCAGCGCCGCAGCTCCTCCAGCAGAGCCCGTGGCAGGGGCCATGCCGGGGCCTCAGACAGAGGCCGAAGCGGGACCCCGAGGCGACACCGTGGTGGCCACAGCAGGGCTCAGCACGACCCCTCGAGCACCAGGAGACGGCAGCAGAGCAGGGCTCAGGACACTGCTCGTGACGAGGGCCGAGCTCCAAGGGCTGAACGGGACGCCCCGGCCTCCTCGCGGAGGGGCGAGCACCGTCAGCGGGGAGGCCGGGTTTCCTCCAGGGACCGCCAGGCCACACGGAGCCCGTCCCAGAGGAGATCCCGCAGCACTCACCGCCGAACACAGCCGGGGCACCAAAGGAGAAGGGATCGCGACGAGGGCCGAGCTCTCAGCCCTGAACGGCGAGTCTCAGCTTCTCCCGGAAGGAGCGACCGCCGACAGCGACGAAGTCGCCTTCCCTCCACAGAACGGCGGGCCACCAGGAGCCAATCGCGGCGGAGGTCCCGCAGCTGAAAATCTACAGGGACTCTTACAAGGCCTTTTAGGGGTAGGATGATAATAGGATAGAAACTTGGGTGTTGCTTTTCTCATACTGTTCTATCTTACACTTGTCTATTAAAAGTTGGAGTGAACATTTCATAGAGGTGTGCTTTTTCTCCTTCTGTTGCGTTTCCACAGTACCATCAAGGGAAGATGTTAGCGCTTTTTCTCCAGTCTGCCCTGCTACCAATGACGCCAGCGGCGTAGTAGAAAACCTCTTGTCCTTCCACATCACCCCTTTTCTCACAGTTCACCCCAAATACTCCCCAGAAGAACTTTTCCTGTTACCACTCTTCTCACAAGGCGGCACTGAGAAGTGAAGTCAATTTACGATTGCTCTGCTCTATGGCAAAGGGACCGCGCACAATGCCAGTCCAAGTTTAAGGGCCGGTAGCAAGCCTTTGAAATGCTTACTTTCTTCTCCCTCCTCCTCAGAGACTTGAAAAGTAACCCCCAAAGCCTTATGGAGAAATTTGCCCCCGTACAGAGCCTCACGTTGAATGCCCGCAGTGGGAAGACATGTTACAGACCCTTAAGACCACCTCCAAAGACTACCAACGTCATTAGAAAACAACGGCGCACCAAGAACATTCTGACTTTCTAGTAAGACTGGTGGCAAGAGGAGCTTTCTCAAAAGACAGAGGTGATACAATAAATCAATTACCAGACCCCAACAAAATGGAGTAAATGGCTGTGTTTAACTGAAGTCGCCCTCCTTCCCCACGCTCCGTGTGTCACTCCACGACTATGCTTTCTCGACTTGCACAAAGTGTGCTTTGAGGCACAGATTCACACAATGGTTGAGGTGGGAAGGGACCTCCGGAGGTCATCTCGCCCAAGCTCCCCTGCTCAAGCAGAGTCGCCTACGGACGGTGGCCCAGGACCGCAGCCAGACAGCTTTGGAGTATCTCCAAGGAGGGAGACTCCACAAGCTGCCTGGCGTGGCATATCTGTGCCAGTGCTCAGTCACCCTCACGGTAAAAAAGGGGTTCCTGATGGTCAGAGGCAACCTCCTGGGTTTCGGTTTGTGCCCAATGCCACTGCGCGCCCCTGAAAAGAGCCTGGCTCTCTCTTCTTTGCGCTCACTCTTTGGCTACTGATATGCTTTGAAAATTATTTCCCCCAAAGTCTTCTCTTCTCCAGGCTGAACTGCCTGCAGGCAGCTTTCTCAGCCCTCCCTCACAGGAGAGGTGCTCCAGTCCCCTCATCATCCTGATGGACCTTTAGAGGACTCTCCCCACTATGTCCATCTCTCTCTTGTGCTGGGTGGGCAGCCCAGCACCGGACACAGTACTCCAGCTGTGGCCTCACCGGTGCTAAGCAGAGGGGGAACGACCATCTCCCTCCACCTGCAAGGACGGACAAGGAGTAAGAAATGCCTTGAGCTGCTTTATTTCTAAAACAGAACGTAGTGCTGCATCTGAACACTGAGACCTGGTGTCCAAATTGCTATGAAAAATACGGCAACGGGGTTCTGCTGGACAGGGGGGCGGTCGCGGGAGATGAGAGCTGTCGGGGAAATTGTTGTTCCCCGAGGCCACGGCTTGTGTCTCCTGGGTGTGGTCCCCAAAAGCTCTGGGATGTCACCAGGGAGTCGTCGTGACGCCCGCGACATCAATCCTTTTGGGGCTTGGGGCAGCCCCGAAGGCCCACAGTGCTGTCCTCGTCCGCCGGGGATAGACGTCTGCAGCTGAGGGGACGAAGAACCCCTAGTCCTGCAGGCTCCCTTCTGAAGCCACAGAGAGGATCTGCCGGACAGGGACACCGGCAGGGCCCAGGGTGTTGGGCCTCACCTGCCGCCACCCCAGGCTCGGACTGCTGTTGACGAGAGGCCAGCAACCGCTTCCCGGCCTTCCCAGTTCCTCTCTGCACCTGGCGTAGAGGTGAGACACCACCCTGCCCTGACAGCAGCAACATCCAAAGATGCCTCTGGTGTCACTCCTCTGCCCGGGGACAGTCCCTGCTGTTTGCGGCAGCACAAGCACAGCCCCGAGGCAGAGGGGACAACTCTTGAGCGCTCCACTTCCACAGCTTTGCCGCTTCGTGCAGGTTGCATCTCCAGGGCAGGTCATGAGTTTTGTATCTCTTTTGCTTGCAGTGCGAGATG
Organism: Chroicocephalus ridibundus; assembly: GCF_963924245.1. Taxonomy (NCBI): domain Eukaryota; kingdom Metazoa; phylum Chordata; class Aves; order Charadriiformes; family Laridae; genus Chroicocephalus; species Chroicocephalus ridibundus. Next base: position 100,761,852 of record NC_086286.1, on the reverse strand, counting down.
GCGTTGGAAGAGGACGTGCCAGAAGACAACACCTCCTCCCCTGCTGCCAGCAACACTCAGGTGCCCCAGGCCACGGCAACGGATGCTGCGGAGGACCTACAATGCCCAATATGCTTGGACAGGATTAGCGACCAAGGCTCCATGGCCTGCTGCAGACACGTTTTCTGTTTTCCCTGCATATTCAACTGGGCGCGCATAAGATCTGTGTGCCCCATCTGTCAGGAGCCTTTCCACCACATCTACCGCAAGGTGGGACCCAGTAACTACGAGGTCTACCACATCGCGCAGGAAAACACCTCCGCCAGCCGGGCAGCAAGAAGGAGGAGATCTCGGGCCCGACCTGCGGAAAGGAGGCGGCGCCACTCCTCAGGCCGCCAGCGCCGCAGCTCCTCCAGCAGAGCCCGTGGCAGGGGCCATGCCGGGGCCTCAGACAGAGGCCGAAGCGGGACCCCGAGGCGACACCGTGGTGGCCACAGCAGGGCTCAGCACGACCCCTCGAGCACCAGGAGACGGCAGCAGAGCAGGGCTCAGGACACTGCTCGTGACGAGGGCCGAGCTCCAAGGGCTGAACGGGACGCCCCGGCCTCCTCGCGGAGGGGCGAGCACCGTCAGCGGGGAGGCCGGGTTTCCTCCAGGGACCGCCAGGCCACACGGAGCCCGTCCCAGCGGAGATCCCGCAGCACTCGCCGCCGAACACAGCCGGGGCACCAAAGGAGAAGGGATCGCGACGAGGGCCGAGCTCTCAGCCCTGAACGGCGAGTCTCAGCTTCTCCCGGAAGGAGCGACCGCCGACAGCGACGAAGTCGCCTTCCCTCCACAGAACGGCGGGCCACCAGGAGCCAATCGCGGCGGAGGTCCCGCAGCTGAAAATCTACAGGGACTCTTACAAGGCCTTTTAGGGGTAGGATGATAATAGGATAGAAACTTGGGTGTTGCTTTTCTCATACTGTTCTATCTTACACTTGTCTATTAAAAGTTGGAGTGAACATTTCATAGAGGTGTGCTTTTTCTCCTTCTGTTGCGTTTCCACAGTACCATCAAGGGAAGATGTTAGCGCTTTTTCTCCAGTCTGCCCTGCTACCAATGACGCCAGCGGCGTAGTAGAAAACCTCTTGTCCTTCCACATCACCCCTTTTCTCACAGTTCACCCCAAATACTCCCCAGAAGAACTTTTCCTGTTACCACTCTTCTCACAAGGCGGCACTGAGAAGTGAAGTCAATTTACGATTGCTCTGCTCTATGGCAAAGGGACCGCGCACAATGCCAGTCCAAGTTTAAGGGCCGGTAGCAAGCCTTTGAAATGCTTACTTTCTTCTCCCTCCTCCTCAGAGACTTGAAAAGTAACCCCCAAAGCCTTATGGAGAAATTTGCCCCCGTACAGAGCCTCACGTTGAATGCCCGCAGTGGGAAGACATGTTACAGACCCTTAAGACCACCTCCAAAGACTACCAACGTCATTAGAAAACAACGGCGCACCAAGAACATTCTGACTTTCTAGTAAGACTGGTGGCAAGAGGAGCTTTCTCAAAAGACAGAGGTGATACAATAAACCAATTACCAGACCCCAACAAAATGGAGTAAATGGCTGTGTTTAACTGAAGTCGCCCTCCTTCCCCACGCTCCGTGTGTCACTCCACGACTATGCTTTCTCGACTTGCACAAAGTGTGCTTTGAGGCACAGATTCACACAATGGTTGAGGTGGGAAGGGACCTCCGGAGGTCATCTCGCCCAAGCTCCCCTGCTCAAGCAGAGTCGCCTACGGACGGTGGCCCAGGACCGCAGCCAGACAGCTTTGGAGTATCTCCAAGGAGGGAGACTCCACAAGCTGCCTGGCGTGGCATATCTGTGCCAGTGCTCAGTCACCCTCACGGTAAAAAAGGGGTTCCTGATGGTCAGAGGGAACCTCCTGGGTTTCGGTTTGTGCCCAATGCCACTGCGCGCCCCTGAAAAGAGCCTGGCTCTCTCTTCTTTGCGCTCACTCTTTGGCTACTGATATGCTTTGAAAATTATTTCCCCCAAAGTCTTCTCTTCTCCAGGCTGAACTGCCTGCAGGCAGCTTTCTCAGCCCTCCCTCACAGGAGAGGTGCTCCAGTCCCCTCATCATCCTGATGGACCTTTAGAGGACTCTCCCCACTATGTCCATCTCTCTCTTGTGCTGGGCGGGCAGCCCAGCACCGGACACAGTACTCCAGCTGTGGCCTCACCGGTGCTAAGCAGAGGGGGAACGACCACCTCCCTCCACCTGCAAGGACGGACAACGAGTAAGAAATGCCTTGAGCTGCTTTATTTCTAAAACAGAACGTAGTGCTGCATCTGAACACTGAGACCTGGTGTCCAAATTGCTATGAAAAATACGGCAACGGGGTTCTGCTGGACAGGGGGGCGGTCGCGTGAGATGAGAGCTGTCGGGGAAATTGTTGTTCCCCGAGGCCACGGCTTGTGTCTCCTGGGTGTGGTCCCCAAAAGCTCTGTGATGTCACCAGGGAGTCATCGTGACGCCCGCGACATCAATCCTTTTGGGGCTTGGGGCAGCCCCGAAGGCCCACAGTGCTGTCCTCGTCCGCCGGGGATAGACGTCTGCAGCTGAGGGGACGAAGAACCCCTAGTCCTGCAGGCTCCCTTCTGAAGCCACAGAGAGGATCTGCCGGACAGGGACACCGGCAGGGCCCAGGGTGTTGGGCCTCACCTGCCGCCACCCCAGGCTCGGACTGCTGTTGACGAGAGGCCAGCAACCGCTTCCCGGCCTTCCCAGTTCCTCTCTGCACCTGGCGTAGAGGTGAGACACCACCCTGCCCTGACAGCAGCAACATCCAAAGATGCCTCTGGTGTCACTCCTCTGCCCGGGGACAGTCCCTGCTGTTTGCGGCAGCACAAGCACAGCCCCGAGGCAGAGGGGACAACTCTTGAGCGCTCCACTTCCACAGCTTTGCCGCTTCGTGCAGGTTGCATCTCCAGGGCAGGTCATGAGTTTTGTATCTCTTTTGCTTGCAGTGCGAGATGGCGTTGGAAGAGGACGTGGCAGAAGACAACACCTCCTCCCCTGCTGCCAGCAACACTCAGGTGCCCCAGGCCACGGCAACGGATGCTGCGGAGGACCTACAATGCCCAATATGCTGGGACAGGATTAGCGACCAAGGCTCCATGGCCTGCTGCAGACACGTTTTCTGTTTTCCCTGCATATTCAACTGGGCGCGCATAAGATCTGTGTGCCCCATCTGTCAGGAGCCTTTCCACCACATCTACCGCAAGGTGGGACCCAGTAACTACGAGGTCTACCACATCGCGCAGGAAAACACCTCCGCCAGCCGGGCAGCAAGAAGGAGGAGATCTCGGGCCCGACCTGCGGAAAGGAGGCGGCGCCACTCCTCAGGCCGCCAGCGCCGCAGCTCCTCCAGCAGAGCCCGTGGCAGGGGCCATGCCGGGGCCTCAGACAGAGGCCGAAGCGGGACCCCGAGGCGACACCGTGGTGGCCACAGCAGGGCTCAGCACGACCCCTCGAGCACCAGGAGACGGCAGCAGAGCAGGGCTCAGGACACTGCTCGTGACGAGGGCCGAGCTCCAAGGGCTGAACGGGACGCCCCGGCCTCCTCGCGGAGGGGCGAGCACCGTCAGCGGGGAGGCCGGGTTTCCTCCAGGGACCGCCAGGCCACACGGAGCCCGTCCCAGAGGAGATCCCGCAGCACTCACCGCCGAACACAGCCGGGGCACCAAAGGAGAAGGGATCGCGACGAGGGCCGAGCTCTCAGCCCTGAACGGCGAGTCTCAGCTTCTCCCGGAAGGAGCGACCGCCGACAGCGACGAAGTCGCCTTCCCTCCACAGAACGGCGGGCCACCAGGAGCCAATCGCGGCGGAGGTCCCGCAGCTGAAAATCTACAGGGACTCTTACAAGGCCTTTTAGGGGTAGGATGATAATAGGATAGAAACTTGGGTGTTGCTTTTCTCATACTGTTCTATCTTACACTTGTCTATTAAAAGTTGGAGTGAACATTTCATAGAGGTGTGCTTTTTCTCCTTCTGTTGCGTTTCCACAGTACCATCAAGGGAAGATGTTAGCGCTTTTTCTCCAGTCTGCCCTGCTACCAATGACGCCAGCGGCGTAGTAGAAAACCTCTTGTCCTTCCACATCACCCCTTTTCTCACAGTTCACCCCAAATACTCCCCAGAAGAACTTTTCCTGTTACCACTCTTCTCACAAGGCGGCACTGAGAAGTGAAGTCAATTTACGATTGCTCTGCTCTATGGCAAAGGGACCGCGCACAATGCCAGTCCAAGTTTAAGGGCCGGTAGCAAGCCTTTGAAATGCTTACTTTCTTCTCCCTCCTCCTCAGAGACTTGAAAAGTAACCCCCAAAGCCTTATGGAGAAATTTGCCCCCGTACAGAGCCTCACGTTGAATGCCCGCAGTGGGAAGACATGTTACAGACCCTTAAGACCACCTCCAAAGACTACCAACGTCATTAGAAAACAACGGCGCACCAAGAACATTCTGACTTTCTAGTAAGACTGGTGGCAAGAGGAGCTTTCTCAAAAGACAGAGGTGATACAATAAACCAATTACCAGACCCCAACAAAATGGAGTAAATGGCTGTGTTTAACTGAAGTCGCCCTCCTTCCCCACGCTCCGTGTGTCACTCCACGACTATGCTTTCTCGACTTGCACAAAGTGTGCTTTGAGGCACAGATTCACACAATGGTTGAGGTGGGAAGGGACCTCCGGAGGTCATCTCGCCCAAGCTCCCCTGCTCAAGCAGAGTCGCCTACGGACGGTGGCCCAGGACCGCAGCCAGACAGCTTTGGAGTATCTCCAAGGAGGGAGACTCCACAAGCTGCCTGGCGTGGCATATCTGTGCCAGTGCTCAGTCACCCTCACGGTAAAAAAGGGGTTCCTGATGGTCAGAGGGAACCTCCTGGGTTTCGGTTTGTGCCCAATGCCACTGCGCGCCCCTGAAAAGAGCCTGGCTCTCTCTTCTTTGCGCTCACTCTTTGGCTACTGATATGCTTTGAAAATTATTTCCCCCAAAGTCTTCTCTTCTCCAGGCTGAACTGCCTGCAGGCAGCTTTCTCAGCCCTCCCTCACAGGAGAGGTGCTCCAGTCCCCTCATCATCCTGATGGACCTTTACAGGACTCTCCCCACTATGTCCATCTCTCTCTTGTGCTGGGCGGGCAGCCCAGCACCGGACACAGTACTCCAGCTGTGGCCTCACCGGTGCTAAGCAGAGGGGGAACGACCACCTCCCTCCACCTGCAAGGACGGACAACGAGTAAGAAATGCCTTGAGCTGCTTTATTTCTAAAACAGAACGTGGTGCTGCATCTGAACACTGAGACCTGGTGTCCAAATTGCTATGAAAAATACGGCAACGGGGTTCTGCTGGACAGGGGGGCGGTCGCGTGAGATGAGAGCTGTCGGGGAAATTGTTGTTCCCTGAGGCCACGGCTTGTGTCTCCTGGGTGTGGTCCCCAAAAGCTCTGGGATGTCACCAGGGAGTCATCGTGACGCCCGCGACATCAATCCTTTTGGGGCTTGGGGCAGCCCCGAAGGCCCACAGTGCTGTCCTCGTCCGCCGGGGATAGACGTCTGCAGCTGAGGGGACGAAGAACCCCTAGTCCTGCAGGCTCCCTTCTGAAGCCACAGAGAGGATCTGCCGGACAGGGACACCGGCAGGGCCCAGGGTGTTGGGCCTCACCTGCCGCCACCCCAGGCTCGGACTGCTGTTGACGAGAGGCCAGCAACCGCTTCCCGGCCTTCCCAGTTCCTCTCTGCACCTGGCGTAGAGGTGAGACACCACCCTGCCCTGACAGCAGCAACATCCAAAGATGCCTCTGGTGTCACTCCTCTGCCCGGGGACAGTCCCTGCTGTTTGCGGCAGCACAAGCACAGCCCCGAGGCAGAGGGGGCAACTCTTGAGCGCTCCACTTCCACAGCTTTGCCGCTTCGTGCAGGTTGCATCTCCAGGGCAGGTCGTGAGTTTTGTATCTCTTTTGCTTGCAGTGCGAGATGGCGTTGGAAGAGGACGTGGCAGAAGACAACACCTCCTCCCCTGCTGCCAGCAACACTCAGGTGCCCCAGGCCACGGCAACGGATGCTGCGGAGGACCTACAATGCCCAATATGCTTGGACAGGATTAGCGACCAAGGCTCCATGGCCTGCTGCAGACACGTTTTCTGTTTTCCCTGCATATTCAACTGGGCGCGCATAAGATCTGTGTGCCCCATCTGTCAGGAGCCTTTCCACCACATCTACCGCAAGGTGGGACCCAGTAACTACGAGGTCTACCACATCGCGCAGGAGAACACCTCCGCCAGCCGGGCAGCAAGAAGGAGGAGATCTCGGGCCCGACCTGCGGAAAGGAGGCGGCGCCACTCCTCAGGCCGCCAGCGCCGCAGCTCCTCCAGCAGAGCCCGTGGCAGGGGCCATGCCGGGGCCTCAGACAGAGGCCGAAGCGGGACCCCGAGGCGACACCGTGGTGGCCACAGCAGGGCTCAGCACGACCCCTCGAGCACCAGGAGACGGCAGCAGAGCAGGGCTCAGGACACTGCTCGTGACGAGGGCCGAGCTCCAAGGGCTGAACGGGACGCCCCGGCCTCCTCGCGGAGGGGCGAGCACCGTCAGCGGGGAGGCCGGGTTTCCTCCAGGGACCGCCAGGCCACACGGAGCCCGTCCCAGAGGAGATCCCGCAGCACTCACCGCCGAACACAGCCGGGGCACCAAAGGAGAAGGGATCGTGACGAGGGCCGAGCTCTCAGCCCTGAACGGCGAGTCTCAGCTTCTCCCGGAAGGAGCGACCGCCGACAGCGACGAAGTCGCCTTCCCTCCACAGAACGGCGGGCCACCAGGAGCCAATCGCGGCGGAGGTCCCGCAGCTGAAAATCTACAGGGACTCTTACAAGGCCTTTTAGGGGTAGGATGATAATAGGATAGAAACTTGGGTGTTGCTTTTCTCATACTGTTCTATCTTACACTTGTCTATTAAAAGTTGGAGTGAACATTTCATAGAGGTGTGCTTTTTCTCCTTCTGTTGCGTTTCCACAGTACCATCAAGGGAAGATGTTAGCGCTTTTTCTCCAGTCTGCCCTGCTACCAATGACGCCAGCGGCGTAGTAGAAAACCTCTTGTCCTTCCACATCACCCCTTTTCTCACAGTTCACCCCAAATACTCCCCAGAAGAACTTTTCCTGTTACCACTCTTCTCACAAGGCGGCACTGAGAAGTGAAGTCAATTTACGATTGCTCTGCTCTATGGCAAAGGGACCGCGCACAATGCCAGTCCAAGTTTAAGGGCCGGTAGCAAGCCTTTGAAATGCTTACTTTCTTCTCCCTCCTCCTCAGAGACTTGAAAAGTAACCCCCAAAGCCTTATGGAGAAATTTGCCCCCGTACAGAGCCTCACGTTGAATGCCCGCAGTGGGAAGACATGTTACAGACCCTTAAGACCACCTCCAAAGACTACCAACGTCATTAGAAAACAACGGCGCACCAAGAACATTCTGACTTTCTAGTAAGACTGGTGGCAAGAGGAGCTTTCTCAAAAGACAGAGGTGATACAACAAATCAATTACCAGACCCCAACAAAATGGAGTAAATGGCTGTGTTTAACTGAAGTCGCCCTCCTTCCCCACGCTCCGTGTGTCACTCCACGACTATGCTTTCTCGACTTGCACAAAGTGTGCTTTGAGGCACAGATTCACACAACGGTTGAGGTGGGAAGGGACCTCCGGAGGTCATCTCGCCCAAGCTCCCCTGCTCAAGCAGAGTCGCCTACGGACGGTGGCCCAGGACCGCAGCCAGACAGCTTTGGAGTATCTCCAAGGAGGGAGACTCCACAAGCTGCCTGGCGTGGCATATCTGTGCCAGTGCTCAGTCACCCTCACGGTAAAAAAGGGGTTCCTGATGGTCAGAGGGAACCTCCTGGGTTTCGGTTTGTGCCCAATGCCACTGCGCGCCCCTGAAAAGAGCCTGGCTCTCTCTTCTTTGCGCTCACTCTTTGGCTACTGATATGCTTTGAAAATTATTTCCCCCAAAGTCTTCTCTTCTCCAGGCTGAACTGCCTGCAGGCAGCTTTCTCAGCCCTCCCTCACAGGAGAGGTGCTCCAGTCCCCTCATCATCCTGATGGACCTTTACAGGACTCTCCCCACTATGTCCATCTCTCTCTTGTGCTGGGCGGGCAGCCCAGCACCGGACACAGTACTCCAGCTGTGGCCTCACCGGTGCTAAGCAGAGGGGGAACGACCACCTCCCTCCACCTGCAAGGACGGACAACGAGTAAGAAATGCCTTGAGCTGCTTTATTTCTAAAACAGAACGTAGTGCTGCATCTGAACACTGAGACCTGGTGTCCAAATTACTATGAAAAATACGGCAACGGGGTTCTGCTGGACAGGGGGGCGGTTGCGTGAGATGAGAGCTGTCGGGGAAATTGTTGTTCCCCGAGGCCACGGCTTGTGTCTCCTGGGTGTGGTCCCCAAAAGCTCTGTGATGTCACCAGGGAGTCATCGTGACGCCCGCGACATCAATCCTTTTGGGGCTTGGGGCAGCCCCGAAGGCCCACAGTGCTGTCCTCGTCCGCCGGGGATAGGCGTCTGCAGCTGAGGGGACGAAGAACCCCTAGTCCTGCAGGCTCCCTTCTGAAGCCACAGAGAGGATCTGCTGGACAGGGACACCGGCAGGGCCCAGGGCGTTGGGCCTCACCTGCCGCCACCCCAGGCTCGGACTGCTGTTGACGAGAGGCCAGCAACCGCTTCCCGGCCTTCCCAGTTCCTCTCTGCACCTGGCGTAGAGGTGAGACACCACCCTGCCCTGACAGCAGCAACATCCAAAGATGCCTCTGGTGTCACTCCTCTGCCCGGGGACAGTCCCTGCTGTTTGCGGCAGCACAAGCACAGCCCCGAGGCAGAGGGGACAACTCTTGAGCGCTCCACTTCCACAGCTTTGCCGCTTCGTGCAGGTTGCATCTCCAGGGCAGGTCATGAGTTTTGTATCTCTTTTGCTTGCAGTGCGAGATGGCGTTGGAAGAGGACGTGGCAGAAGACAACACCTCCTCCCCTGCTGCCAGCAACACTCAGGTGCCCCAGGCCACGGCAACGGATGCTGCGGAGGACCTACAATGCCCAATATGCTTGGACAGGATTAGCGACCAAGGCTCCATGGCCTGCTGCAGACACGTTTTCTGTTTTCCCTGCATATTCAACTGGGCGCGCATAAGATCTGTGTGCCCCATCTGTCAGGAGCCTTTCCACCACATCTACCGCAAGGTGGGACCCAGTAACTACGAGGTCTACCACATCGCGCAGGAAAACACCTCCGCCAGCCGGGCAGCAAGAAGGAGGAGATCTCGGGCCCGACCTGCGGAAAGGAGGCGGCGCCACTCCTCAGGCCGCCAGCGCCGCAGCTCCTCCAGCAGAGCCCGTGGCAGGGGCCATGCCGGGGCCTCAGACAGAGGCCGAAGCGGGACCCCGAGGCGACACCGTGGTGGCCACAGCAGGGCTCAGCACGACCCCTCGAGCACCAGGAGACGGCAGCAGAGCAGGGCTCAGGACACTGCTCGTGACGAGGGCCGAGCTCCAAGGGCTGAACGGGACGCCCCGGCCTCCTCGCGGAGGGGCGAGCACCGTCAGCGGGGAGGCCGGGTTTCCTCCAGGGACCGCCAGGCCACACGGAGCCCGTCCCAGCGGAGATCCCGCAGCACTCGCCGCCGAACACAGCCGGGGCACCAAAGGAGAAGGGATCGCGACGAGGGCCGAGCTCTCAGCCCTGAACGGCGAGTCTCAGCTTCTCCCGGAAGGAGCGACCGCCGACAGCGACGAAGTCGCCTTCCCTCCACAGAACGGCGGGCCACCAGGAGCCAATCGCGGCGGAGGTCCCGCAGCTGAAAATCTACAGGGACTCTTACAAGGCCTTTTAGGGGTAGGATGATAATAGGATAGAAACTTGGGTGTTGCTTTTCTCATACTGTTCTATCTTACACTTGTCTATTAAAAGTTGGAGTGAACATTTCATAGAGGTGTGCTTTTTCTCCTTCTGTTGCGTTTCCACAGTACCATCAAGGGAAGATGTTAGCGCTTTTTCTCCAGTCTGCCCTGCTACCAATGACGCCAGCGGCGTAGTAGAAAACCTCTTGTCCTTCCACATCACCCCTTTTCTCACAGTTCACCCCAAATACTCCCCAGAAGAACTTTTCCTGTTACCACTCTTCTCACAAGGCGGCACTGAGAAGTGAAGTCAATTTACGATTGCTCTGCTCTATGGCAAAGGGACCGCGCACAATGCCAGTCCAAGTTTAAGGGCCGGTAGCAAGCCTTTGAAATGCTTACTTTCTTCTCCCTCCTCCTCAGAGACTTGAAAAGTAACCCCCAAAGCCTTATGGAGAAATTTGCCCCCGTACAGAGCCTCACGTTGAATGCCCGCAGTGGGAAGACATGTTACAGACCCTTAAGACCACCTCCAAAGACTACCAACGTCATTAGAAAACAACGGCGCACCAAGAACATTCTGACTTTCTAGTAAGACTGGTGGCAAGAGGAGCTTTCTCAAAAGACAGAGGTGATACAACAAATCAATTACCAGACCCCAACAAAATGGAGTAAATGGCTGTGTTTAACTGAAGTCGCCCTCCTTCCCCACGCTCCGTGTGTCACTCCACGACTATGCTTTCTTGACTTGCACAAAGTGTGCTTTGAGGCACAGATTCACACAATGGTTGAGGTGGGAAGGGACCTCCGGAGGTCATCTCGCCCAAGCTCCCCTGCTCAAGCAGAGTCGCCTACGGACGGTGGCCCAGGACCGCAGCCAGACAGCTTTCGAGTATCTCCAAGGAGGGAGACTCCACAAGCTGCCTGGCGTGGCATATCTGTGCCAGTGCTCAGTCACCCTCACGGTAAAAAAGGGGTTCCTGATGGTCAGAGGCAACCTCCTGGGTTTCGGTTTGTGCCCAATGCCACTGCGCGCCCCTGAAAAGAGCCTGGCTCTCTCTTCTTTGCGCTCACTCTTTGGCTACTGATATGCTTTGAAAATGATTTCCCCCAAAGTCTTCTCTTCTCCAGGCTGAACTGCCTGCAGGCAGCTTTCTCAGCCCTCCCTCACAGGAGAGGTGCTCCAGTCCCCTCATCATCCTGATGGACCTTTACAGGACTCTCCCCACTATGTCCATCTCTCTCTTGTGCTGGGCGGGCAGCCCAGCACCGGACACAGTACTCCAGCTGTGGCCTCACCGGTGCTAAGCAGAGGGGGAACGACCACCTCCCTCCACCTGCAAGGACGGACAACGAGTAAGAAATGCCTTGAGCTGCTTTATTTCTAAAACAGAACGTAGTGCTGCATCTGAACACTGAGACCTGGTGTCCAAATTGCTATGAAAAATACGGCAACGGGGTTCTGCTGGACAGGGGGGCGGTCGCGTGAGATGAGAGCTGTCGGGGAAATTGTTGTTCCCCGAGGCCACGGCTTGTGTCTCCTGGGTGTGGTCCCCAAAAGCTCTGGGATGTCACCAGGGAGTCATCGTGACGCCCGCGACATCAATCCTTTTGGGGCTTGGGGCAGCCCCGAAGGCCCACAGTGCTGTCCTCGTCCGCCGGGGATAGGCGTCTGCAGCTGAGGGGACGAAGAACCCCTAGTCCTGCAGGCTCCCTTCTGAAGCCACAGAGAGGATCTGCCGGACAGGGACACCGGCAGGGCCCAGGGCGTTGGGCCTCACCTGCCGCCACCCCAGGCTCGGACTGCTGTTGACGAGAGGCCAGCAACCGCTTCCCGGCCTTCCCAGTTCCTCTCTGCACCTGGCGTAGAGGTGAGACACCACCCTGCCCTGACAGCAGCAACATCCAAAGATGCCTCTGGTGTCACTCCTCTGCCCGGGGACAGTCCCTGCTGTTTGCGGCAGCACAAGCACAGCCCCGAGGCAGAGGGGACAACTCTTGAGCGCTCCACTTCCACAGCTTTGCCGCTTCGTGCAGGTTGCATCTCCAGGGCAGGTCATGAGTTTTGTATCTCTTTTGCTTGCAGTGCGAGATGGCGTTGGAAGAGGACGTGGCAGAAGACAACACCTCCTCCCCTGCTGCCAGCAACACTCAGGTGCCCCAGGCCACGGCAACGGATGCTGCGGAGGACCTACAATGCCCAATATGCTTGGACAGGATTAGCGACCAAGGCTCCATGGCCTGCTGCAGACACGTTTTCTGTTTTCCCTGCATATTCAACTGGGCGCGCATAAGATCTGTGTGCCCCATCTGTCAGGAGCCTTTCCACCACATCTACCGCAAGGTGGGACCCAGTAACTACGAGGTCTACCACATCGCGCAGGAGAACACCTCCACCAGCCGGGCAGCAAGAAGGAGGAGATCTCGGGCCCGACCTGCGGAAAGGAGGCGGCGCCACTCCTCAGGCCGCCAGCGCCGCAGCTCCTCCAGCAGAGCCCGTGGCAGGGGCCATGCCGGGGCCTCAGACAGAGGCCGAAGCGGGACCCCGAGGCGACACCGTGGTGGCCACAGCAGGGCTCAGCACGACCCCTCGAGCACCAGGAGACGGCAGCAGAGCAGGGCTCAGGACACTGCTCGTGACGAGGGCCGAGCTCCAAGGGCTGAACGGGACGCCCCGGCCTCCTCGCGGAGGGGCGAGCACCGTCAGCGGGGAGGCCGGGTTTCCTCCAGGGACCGCCAGGCCACACGGAGCCCGTCCCAGCGGAGATCCCGCAGCACTCGCCGCCGAACACAGCCGGGGCACCAAAGGAGAAGGGATCGCGACGAGGGCCGAGCTCTCAGCCCTGAACGGCGAGTCTCAGCTTCTCCCGGAAGGAGCGACCGCCGACAGCGACGAAGTCGCCTTCCCTCCACAGAACGGCGGGCCACCAGGAGCCAATCGTGGCGGAGGTCCCGCAGCTGAAAATCTACAGGGACTCTTACAAGGCCTTTTAGGGGTAGGATGATAATAGGATAGAAACTTGGGTGTTGGTTTTCTCATACTGTTCTATCTTACACTTGTCTATTAAAAGTTGGAGTGAACATTTCATAGAGGTGTGCTTTTTCTCCTTCTGTTGCGTTTCCACAGTACCATCAAGGGAAGATGTTAGCGCTTTTTCTCCAGTCTGCCCTGCTACCAATGACGCCAGCGGCGTAGTAGAAAACCTCTTGTCCTTCCACATCACCCCTTTTCTCACAGTTCACCCCAAATACTCCCCAGAAGAACTTTTCCTGTTACCACTCTTCTCACAAGGCGGCACTGAGAAGTGAAGTCAATTTACGATTGCTCTGCTCTATGGCAAAGGGACCGCGCACAATGCCAGTCCAAGTTTAAGGGCCGGTAGCAAGCCTTTGAAATGCTTACTTTCTTCTCCCTCCTCCTCAGAGACTTGAAAAGTAACCCCCAAAGCCTTATGGAGAAATTTGCCCCCGTACAGAGCCTCACGTTGAATGCCCGCAGTGGGAAGACATGTTACAGACCCTTAAGACCACCTCCAAAGACTACCAACGTCATTAGAAAACAACGGCGCACCAAGAACATTCTGACTTTCTAGTAAGACTGGTGGCAAGAGGAGCTTTCTCAAAAGACAGAGGTGATACAACAAATCAATTACCAGACCTCAACAAAATGGAGTAAATGGCTGTGTTTAACTGAAGTCGCCCTCCTTCCCCACGCTCCGTGTGTCACTCCACGACTATGCTTTCTCGACTTGCACAAAGTGTGCTTTGAGGCACAGATTCACACAATGGGTGAGGTGGGAAGGGACCTCCGGAGGTCATCTCGCCCAAGCTCCCCTGCTCAAGCAGAGTCGCCTACGGACGGTGGCCCAGGACCGCAGCCAGACAGCTTTGGAGTATCTCCAAGGAGGGAGACTCCACAAGCTGCCTGGCGTGGCATATCTGTGCCAGTGCTCAGTCACCCTCACGGTAAAAAAGGGGTTCCTGATGGTCAGAGGGAACCTCCTGGGTTTCGGTTTGTGCCCAATGCCACTGCGCGCCCCTGAAAAGAGCCTGGCTCTCTCTTCTTTGCGCTCACTCTTTGGCTACTGATATGCTTTGAAAATGATTTCCCCCAAAGTCTTCTCTTCTCCAGGCTGAACTGCCTGCAGGCAGCTTTCTCAGCCCTCCCTCACAGGAGAGGTGCTCCAGTCCCCTCATCATCCTGATGGACCTTTACAGGACTCTCCCCACTATGTCCATCTCTCTCTTGTGCTGGGCGGGCAGCCCAGCACCGGACACAGTACTCCAGCTGTGGCCTCACCGGTGCTAAGCAGAGGGGGAACGACCACCTCCCTCCACCTGCAAGGACGGACAACGAGTAAGAAATGCCTTGAGCTGCTTTATTTCTAAAACAGAACGTAGTGCTGCATCTGAACACTGAGACCTGGTGTCCAAATTGCTATGAAAAATACGGCAACGGGGTTCTGCTGGACAGGGGGGCGGTCGCGGGAGATGAGAGCTGTCGGGGAAATTGTTGTTCCCCGAGGCCACGGCTTGTGTCTCCTGGGTGTGGTCCCCAAAAGCTCTGGGATGTCACCAGGGAGTCGTCGTGACGCCCGCGACATCAATCCTTTTGGGGCGTGGGGCAGCCCCGAAGGCCCACAGTGCTGTCCTCGTCCGCCGGGGATAGACGTCTGCAGCTGAGGGGACGAAGAACCCCTAGTCCTGCAGGCTCCCTTCTGAAGCCACAGAGAGGATCTGCCGGACAGGGACACCGGCAGGGCCCAGGGTGTTGGGCCTCACCTGCCGCCACCCCAGGCTCGGACTGCTGTTGACGAGAGGCCAGCAACCGCTTCCCGGCCTTCCCAGTTCCTCTCTGCACCTGGCGTAGAGGTGAGACACCACCCTGCCCTGACAGCAGCAACATCCAAAGATGCCTCTGGTGTCACTCCTCTGCCCGGGGACAGTCCCTGCTGTTTGCGGCAGCACAAGCACAGCCCCGAGGCAGAGGGGACAACTCTTGAGCGCTCCACTTCCACAGCTTTGCCGCTTCGTGCAGGTTGCATCTCCAGGGCAGGTCATGAGTTTTGTATCTCTTTTGCTTGCAGTGCGAGATGGCGTTGGAAGAGGACGTGCCAGAAGACAACACCTCCTCCCCTGCTGCCAGCAACACTCAGGTGCCCCAGGCCACGGCAACGGATGCTGCGGAGGACCTACAATGCCCAATATGCTTGGACAGGATTAGCGACCAAGGCTCCATGGCCTGCTGCAGACACGTTTTCTGTTTTCCCTGCATATTCAACTGGGCGCGCATAAGATCTGTGTGCCCCATCTGTCAGGAGCCTTTCCACCACATCTACCGCAAGGTGGGACCCAGTAACTACGAGGTCTACCACATCGCGCAGGAGAACACCTCCGCCAGCCGGGCAGCAAGAAGGAGGAGATCTCGGGCCCGACCTGCGGAAAGGAGGCGGCGCCACTCCTCAGGCCGCCAGCGCCGCAGCTCCTCCAGCAGAGCCCGTGGCAGGGGCCATGCCGGGGCCTCAGACAGAGGCCGAAGCGGGACCCCGAGGCGACACCGTGGTGGCCACAGCAGGGCTCAGCACGACCCCTCGAGCACCAGGAGACGGCAGCAGAGCAGGGCTCAGGACACTGCTCGTGACGAGGGCCGAGCTCCAAGGGCTGAACGGGACGCCCCGGCCTCCTCGCGGAGGGGCGGGCACCGTCAGCGGGGAGGCCGGGTTTCCTCCAGGGACCGCCAGGCCACACGGAGCCCGTCCCAGAGGAGATCCCGCAGCACTCACCGCCGAACACAGCCGGGGCACCAAAGGAGAAGGGATCGCGACGAGGGCCGAGCTCTCAGCCCTGAACGGCGAGTCTCAGCTTCTCCCGGAAGGAGCGACCGCCGACAGCGACGAAGTCGCCTTCCCTCCACAGAACGGCGGGCCACCAGGAGCCAATCGCGGCGGAGGTCCCGCAGCTGAAAATCTACAGGGACTCTTACAAGGCCTTTTAGGGGTAGGATGATAATAGGATAGAAACTTGGGTGTTGCTTTTCTCATACTGTTCTATCTTACACTTGTCTATTAAAAGTTGGAGTGAACATTTCATAGAGGTGTGCTTTTTCTCCTTCTGTTGCGTTTCCACAGTACCATCAAGGGAAGATGTTAGCGCTTTTTCTCCAGTCTGCCCTGCTACCAATGACGCCAGCGGCGTAGTAGAAAACCTCTTGTCCTTCCACATCACCCCTTTTCTCACAGTTCACCCCAAATACTCCCCAGAAGAACTTTTCCTGTTACCACTCTTCTCACAAGGCGGCACTGAGAAGTGAAGTCAATTTACGATTGCTCTGCTCTATGGCAAAGGGACCGCGCACAATGCCAGTCCAAGTTTAAGGGCCGGTAGCAAGCCTTTGAAATGCTTACTTTCTTCTCCCTCCTCCTCAGAGACTTGAAAAGTAACCCCCAAAGCCTTATGGAGAAATTTGCCCCCGTACAGAGCCTCACGTTGAATGCCCGCAGTGGGAAGACATGTTACAGACCCTTAAGACCACCTCCAAAGACTACCAACGTCATTAGAAAACAACGGCGCACCAAGAACATTCTGACTTTCTAGTAAGACTGGTGGCAAGAGGAGCTTTCTCAAAAGACAGAGGTGATACAATAAATCAATTACCAGACCCCAACAAAATGGAGTAAATGGCTGTGTTTAACTGAAGTCGCCCTCCTTCCCCACGCTCCGTGTGTCACTCCACGACTATGCTTTCTCGACTTGCACAAAGTGTGCTTTGAGGCACAGATTCACACAATGGGTGAGGTGGGAAGGGACCTCCGGAGGTCATCTCGCCCAAGCTCCCCTGCTCAAGCAGAGTCGCCTACGGACGGTGGCCCAGGACCGCAGCCAGACAGCTTTGGAGTATCTCCAAGGAGGGAGACTCCACAAGCTGCCTGGCGTGGCATATCTGTGCCAGTGCTCAGTCACCCTCACGGTAAAAAAGGGGTTCCTGATGGTCAGAGGGAACCTCCTGGGTTTCGGTTTGTGCCCAATGCCACTGCGCGCCCCTGAAAAGAGCCTGGCTCTCTCTTCTTTGCGCTCACTCTTTGGCTACTGATATGCTTTGAAAATGATTTCCCCCAAAGTCTTCTCTTCTCCAGGCTGAACTGCCTGCAGGCAGCTTTCTCAGCCCTCCCTCACAGGAGAGGTGCTCCAGTCCCCTCATCATCCTGATGGACCTTTACAGGACTCTCCCCACTATGTCCATCTCTCTCTTGTGCTGGGCGGGCAGCCCAGCACCGGACACAGTACTCCAGCTGTGGCCTCACCGGTGCTAAGCAGAGGGGGAAGGACCACCTCCCTCCACCTGCAAGGACGGACAACGAGTAAGAAATGCCTTGAGCTGCTTTATTTCTAAAACAGAACGTAGTGCTGCATCTGAACACTGAGACCTGGTGTCCAAATTGCTATGAAAAATACGGCAACGGGGTTCTGCTGGACAGGGGGGCGGTCGCGTGAGATGAGAGCTGTCGGGGAAATTGTTGTTCCCCGAGGCCACGGCTTGTGTCTCCTGGGTGTGGTCCCCAAAAGCTCTGTGATGTCACCAGGGAGTCGTCGTGACGCCCGCGACATCAATCCTTTTGGGGCTTGGGGCAGCCCCGAAGGCCCACAGTGCTGTCCTCGTCCGCCGGGGATAGGCGTCTGCAGCTGAGGGGACGAAGAACCCCTAGTCCTGCAGGCTCCCTTCTGAAGCCACAGAGAGGATCTGCCGGACAGGGACACCGGCAGGGCCCAGGGCGTTGGGCCTCACCTGCCGCCACCCCAGGCTCGGACTGCTGTTGACGAGAGGCCAGCAACCGCTTCCCGGCCTTCCCAGTTCCTCTCTGCACCTGGCGTAGAGGTGAGACACCACCCTGCCCTGACAGCAGCAACATCCAAAGATGCCTCTGGTGTCACTCCTCTGCCCGGGGACAGTCCCTGCTGTTTGCGGCAGCACAAGCACAGCCCCGAGGCAGAGGGGACAACTCTTGAGCGCTCCACTTCCACAGCTTTGCCGCTTCGTGCAGGTTGCACCTCCAGGGCAGGTCATGAGTTTTGTATCTCTTTTGCTTGCAGTGCGAGATGGCGTTGGAAGAGGACGTGGCAGAAGACAACACCTCCTCCCCTGCTGCCAGCAACACTCAGGTGCCCCAGGCCACAGCAACGGATGCTGCGGAGGACCTACAATGCCCAATATGCTTGGACAGGATTAGCGACCAAGGCTCCATGGCCTGCTGCAGACACGTTTTCTGTTTTCCCTGCATATTCAACTGGGCGCGCATAAGATCTGTGTGCCCCATCTGTCAGGAGCCTTTCCACCACATCTACCGCAAGGTGGGACCCAGTAACTACGAGGTCTACCACATCGCGCAGGAGAACACCTCCGCCAGCCGGGCAGCAAGAAGGAGGAGATCTCGGGCCCGACCTGCGGAAAGGAGGCGGCGCCACTCCTCAGGCCGCCAGCGCCGCAGCTCCTCCAGCAGAGGCCGTGGCAGGGGCCATGCCGGGGCCTCAGACAGAGGCCGAAGCGGGACCCCGAGGCGACACCGTGGTGGCCACAGCAGGGCTCAGCACGACCCCTCGAGCACCAGGAGACGGCAGCAGAGCAGGGCTCAGGACACTGCTCGTGACGAGGGCCGAGCTCCAAGGGCTGAACGGGACGCCCCGGCCTCCTCGCGGAGGGGCGAGCACCGTCAGCGGGGAGGCCGGGTTTCCTCCAGGGACCGCCAGGCCACACGGAGCCCGTCCCAGCGGAGATCCCGCAGCACTCGCCGCCGAACACAGCCGGGGCACCAAAGGATAAGGGATCGCGACGAGGGCCGAGCTCTCAGCCCTGAACGGCGAGTCTCAGCTTCTCCCGGAAGGAGCGACCGCCGACAGCGACGAAGTCGCCTTCCCTCCACAGAACGGCGGGCCACCAGGAGCCAATCGCGGCGGAGGTCCCGCAGCTGAAAATCTACAGGGACTCTTACAAGGCCTTTTAGGGGTAGGATGATAATAGGATAGAAACTTGGGTGTTGGTTTTCTCATACTGTTCTATCTTACACTTGTCTATTAAAAGTTGGAGTGAACATTTCATAGAGGTGTGCTTTTTCTCCTTCTGTTGCGTTTCCACAGTACCATCAAGGGAAGATGTTAGCGCTTTTTCTCCAGTCTGCCCTGCTACCAATGACGCCAGCGGCGTAGTAGAAAACCTCTTGTCCTTCCACATCACCCCTTTTCTCACAGTTCACCCCAAATACTCCCCAGAAGAACTTTTCCTGTTACCACTCTTCTCACAAGGCGGCACTGAGAAGTGAAGTCAATTTACGATTGCTCTGCTCTATGGCAAAGGGACCGCGCACAATGCCAGTCCAAGTTTAAGGGCCGGTAGCAAGCCTTTGAAATGCTTACTTTCTTCTCCCTCCTCCTCAGAGACTTGAAAAGTAACCCCCAAAGCCTTATGGAGAAATTTGCCCCCGTACAGAGCCTCACGTTGAATGCCCGCAGTGGGAAGACATGTTACAGACCCTTAAGACCACCTCCAAAGACTACCAACGTCATTAGAAAACAACGGCGCACCAAGAACATTCTGACTTTCTAGTAAGACTGGTGGCAAGAGGAGCTTTCTCAAAAGACAGAGGTGATACAATAAATCAATTACCAGACCCCAACAAAATGGAGTAAATGGCTGTGTTTAACTGAAGTCGCCCTCCTTCCCCACGCTCCGTGTGTCACTCCACGACTATGCTTTCTCGACTTGCACAAAGTGTGCTTTGAGGCACAGATTCACACAATGGGTGAGGTGGGAAGGGACCTCCGGAGGTCATCTCGCCCAAGCTCCCCTGCTCAAGCAGAGTCGCCTACGGACGGTGGCCCAGGACCGCAGCCAGACAGCTTTGGAGTATCTCCAAGGAGGGAGACTCCACAAGCTGCCTGGCGTGGCATATCTGTGCCAGTGCTCAGTCACCCTCACGGTAAAAAAGGGGTTCCTGATGGTCAGAGGGAACCTCCTGGGTTTCGGTTTGTGCCCAATGCCACTGCGCGCCCCTGAAAAGAGCCTGGCTCTCTCTTCTTTGCGCTCACTCTTTGGCTACTGATATGCTTTGAAAATGATTTCCCCCAAAGTCTTCTCTTCTCCAGGCTGAACTGCCTGCAGGCAGCTTTCTCAGCCCTCCCTCACAGGAGAGGTGCTCCAGTCCCCTCATCATCCTGATGGACCTTTACAGGACTCTCCCCACTATGTCCATCTCTCTCTTGTGCTGGGCGGGCAGCCCAGCACCGGACACAGTACTCCAGCTGTGGCCTCACCGGTGCTAAGCAGAGGGGGAAGGACCACCTCCCTCCACCTGCAAGGACGGACAACGAGTAAGAAATGCCTTGAGCTGCTTTATTTCTAAAACAGAACGTAGTGCTGCATCTGAACACTGAGACCTGGTGTCCAAATTGCTATGAAAAATACGGCAACGGGGTTCTGCTGGACAGGGGGGCGGTCGCGTGAGATGAGAGCTGTCGGGGAAATTGTTGTTCCCCGAGGCCACGGCTTGTGTCTCCTGGGTGTGGTCCCCAAAAGCTCTGTGATGTCACCAGGGAGTCGTCGTGACGCCCGCGACATCAATCCTTTTGGGGCTTGGGGCAGCCCCGAAGGCCCACAGTGCTGTCCTCGTCCGCCGGGGATAGGCGTCTGCAGCTGAGGGGACGAAGAACCCCTAGTCCTGCAGGCTCCCTTCTGAAGCCACAGAGAGGATCTGCCGGACAGGGACACCGGCAGGGCCCAGGGCGTTGGGCCTCACCTGCCGCCACCCCAGGCTCGGACTGCTGTTGACGAGAGGCCAGCAACCGCTTCCCGGCCTTCCCAGTTCCTCTCTGCACCTGGCGTAGAGGTGAGACACCACCCTGCCCTGACAGCAGCAACATCCAAAGATGCCTCTGGTGTCACTCCTCTGCCCGGGGACAGTCCCTGCTGTTTGCGGCAGCACAAGCACAGCCCCGAGGCAGAGGGGACAACTCTTGAGCGCTCCACTTCCACAGCTTTGCCGCTTCGTGCAGGTTGCACCTCCAGGGCAGGTCATGAGTTTTGTATCTCTTTTGCTTGCAGTGCGAGATGGCGTTGGAAGAGGACGTGGCAGAAGACAACACCTCCTCCCCTGCTGCCAGCAACACTCAGGTGCCCCAGGCCACAGCAACGGATGCTGCGGAGGACCTACAATGCCCAATATGCTTGGACAGGATTAGCGACCAAGGCTCCATGGCCTGCTGCAGACACGTTTTCTGTTTTCCCTGCATATTCAACTGGGCGCGCATAAGATCTGTGTGCCCCATCTGTCAGGAGCCTTTCCACCACATCTACCGCAAGGTGGGACCCAGTAACTACGAGGTCTACCACATCGCGCAGGAGAACACCTCCGCCAGCCGGGCAGCAAGAAGGAGGAGATCTCGGGCCCGACCTGCGGAAAGGAGGCGGCGCCACTCCTCAGGCCGCCAGCGCCGCAGCTCCTCCAGCAGAGGCCGTGGCAGGGGCCATGCCGGGGCCTCAGACAGAGGCCGAAGCGGGACCCCGAGGCGACACCGTGGTGGCCACAGCAGGGCTCAGCACGACCCCTCGAGCACCAGGAGACGGCAGCAGAGCAGGGCTCAGGACACTGCTCGTGACGAGGGCCGAGCTCCAAGGGCTGAACGGGACGCCCCGGCCTCCTCGCGGAGGGGCGAGCACCGTCAGCGGGGAGGCCGGGTTTCCTCCAGGGACCGCCAGGCCACACGGAGCCCGTCCCAGCGGAGATCCCGCAGCACTCGCCGCCGAACACAGCCGGGGCACCAAAGGATAAGGGATCGCGACGAGGGCCGAGCTCTCAGCCCTGAACGGCGAGTCTCAGCTTCTCCCGGAAGGAGCGACCGCCGACAGCGACGAAGTCGCCTTCCCTCCACAGAACGGCGGGCCACCAGGAGCCAATCGCGGCGGAGGTCCCGCAGCTGAAAATCTACAGGGACTCTTACAAGGCCTTTTAGGGGTAGGATGATAATAGGATAGAAACTTGGGTGTTGGTTTTCTCATACTGTTCTATCTTACACTTGTCTATTAAAAGTTGGAGTGAACATTTCATAGAGGTGTGCTTTTTCTCCTTCTGTTGCGTTTCCACAGTACCATCAAGGGAAGATGTTAGCGCTTTTTCTCCAGTCTGCCCTGCTACCAATGACGCCAGCGGCGTAGTAGAAAACCTCTTGTCCTTCCACATCACCCCTTTTCTCACAGTTCACCCCAAATACTCCCCAGAAGAACTTTTCCTGTTACCACTCTTCTCACAAGGCGGCACTGAGAAGTGAAGTCAATTTACGATTGCTCTGCTCTATGGCAAAGGGACCGCGCACAATGCCAGTCCAAGTTTAAGGGCCGGTAGCAAGCCTTTGAAATGCTTACTTTCTTCTCCCTCCTCCTCAGAGACTTGAAAAGTAACCCCCAAAGCCTTATGGAGAAATTTGCCCCCGTACAGAGCCTCACGTTGAATGCCCGCAGTGGGAAGACATGTTACAGACCCTTAAGACCACCTCCAAAGACTACCAACGTCATTAGAAAACAACGGCGCACCAAGAACATTCTGACTTTCTAGTAAGACTGGTGGCAAGAGGAGCTTTCTCAAAAGACAGAGGTGATACAATAAATCAATTACCAGACCCCAACAAAATGGAGTAAATGGCTGTGTTTAACTGAAGTCGCCCTCCTTCCCCACGCTCCGTGTGTCACTCCACGACTATGCTTTCTCGACTTGCACAAAGTGTGCTTTGAGGCACAGATTCACACAATGGTTGAGGTGGGAAGGGACCTCCGGAGGTCATCTCGCCCAAGCTCCCCTGCTCAAGCAGAGTCGCCTACGGACGGTGGCCCAGGACCGCAGCCAGACAGCTTTCGAGTATCTCCAAGGAGGGAGACTCCACAAGCTGCCTGGCGTGGCATATCTGTGCCAGTGCTCAGTCACCCTCACGGTAAAAAAGGGGTTCCTGATGGTCAGAGGCAACCTCCTGGGTTTCGGTTTGTGCCCAATGCCACTGCGCGCCCCTGAAAAGAGCCTGGCTCTCTCTTCTTTGCGCTCACTCTTTGGCTACTGATATGCTTTGAAAATTATTTCCCCCAAAGTCTTCTCTTCTCCAGGATGAACTGCCTGCAGGCAGCTTTCTCAGCCCTCCCTCACAGGAGAGGTGCTCCAGTCCCCTCATCATCCTGATGGACCTTTAGAGGACTCTCCCCACTATGTCCATCTCTCTCTTGTGCTGGGCGGGCAGCCCAGCACCGGACACAGTACTCCAGCTGTGGCCTCACCGGTGCTAAGCAGAGGGGGAACGACCACCTCCCTCCACCTGCAAGGACGGACAACGAGTAAGAAATGCCTTGAGCTGCTTTATTTCTAAAACAGAACGTAGTGCTGCATCTGAACACTGAGACCTGGTGTCCAAATTGCTATGAAAAATACGGCAACGGGGTTCTGCTGGACAGGGGGGCGGTCGCGTGAGATGAGAGCTGTCGGGGAAATTGTTGTTCCCCGAGGCCACGGCTTGTGTCTCCTGGGTGTGGTCCCCAAAAGCTCTGTGATGTCACCAGGGAGTCATCGTGACGCCCGCGACATCAATCCTTTTGGGGCTTGGGGCAGCCCCGAAGGCCCACAGTGCTGTCCTCGTCCGCCGGGGATAGACGTCTGCAGCTGAGGGGACGAAGAACCCCTAGTCCTGCAGGCTCCCTTCTGAAGCCACAGAGAGGATCTGCCGGACAGGGACACCGGCAGGGCCCAGGGCGTTGGGCCTCACCTGCCGCCACCCCAGGCTCGGACTGCTGTTGACGAGAGGCCAGCAACCGCTTCCCGGCCTTCCCAGTTCCTCTCTGCACCTGGCGTAGAGGTGAGACACCACCCTGCCCTGACAGCAGCAACATCCAAAGATGCCTCTGGTGTCACTCCTCTGCCCGGGGACAGTCCCTGCTGTTTGCGGCAGCACAAGCACAGCCCCGAGGCAGAGGGGACAACTCTTGAGCGCTCCACTTCCACAGCTTTGCCGCTTCGTGCAGGTTGCACCTCCAGGGCAGGTCATGAGTTTTGTATCTCTTTTGCTTGCAGTGCGAGATGGCGTTGGAAGAGGACGTGCCAGAAGACAACACCTCCTCCCCTGCTGCCAGCAACACTCAGGTGCCCCAGGCCACGGCAACGGATGCTGCGGAGGACCTACAATGCCCAATATGCTTGGACAGGATTAGCGACCAAGGCTCCATGGCCTGCTGCAGACACGTTTTCTGTTTTCCCTGCATATTCAACTGGGCGCGCATAAGATCTGTGTGCCCCATCTGTCAGGAGCCTTTCCACCACATCTACCGCAAGGTGGGACCCAGTAACTACGAGGTCTACCACATCGCGCAGGAGAACACCTCCGCCAGCCGGGCAGCAAGAAGGAGGAGATCTCGGGCCCGACCTGCGGAAAGGAGGCGGCGCCACTCCTCAGGCCGCCAGCGCCGCAGCTCCTCCAGCAGAGCCCGTGGCAGGGGCCATGCCGGGGCCTCAGACAGAGGCCGAAGCGGGACCCCGAGGCGACACCGTGGTGGCCACAGCAGGGCTCAGCACGACCCCTCGAGCACCAGGAGACGGCAGCAGAGCAGGGCTCAGGACACTGCTCGTGACGAGGGCCGAGCTCCAAGGGCTGAACGGGACGCCCCGGCCTCCTCGCGGAGGGGCGGGCACCGTCAGCGGGGAGGCCGGGTTTCCTCCAGGGACCGCCAGGCCACACGGAGCCCGTCCCAGAGGAGATCCCGCAGCACTCACCGCCGAACACAGCCGGGGCACCAAAGGAGAAGGGATCGCGACGAGGGCCGAGCTCTCAGCCCTGAACGGCGAGTCTCAGCTTCTCCCGGAAGGAGCGACCGCCGACAGCGACGAAGTCGCCTTCCCTCCACAGAACGGCGGGCCACCAGGAGCCAATCGCGGCGGAGGTCCCGCAGCTGAAAATCTACAGGGACTCTTACAAGGCCTTTTAGGGGTAGGATGATAATAGGATAGAAACTTGGGTGTTGGTTTTCTCATACTGTTCTATCTTACACTTGTCTATTAAAAGTTGGAGTGAACATTTCATAGAGGTGTGCTTTTTCTCCTTCTGTTGCGTTTCCACAGTACCATCAAGGGAAGATGTTAGCGCTTTTTCTCCAGTCTGCCCTGCTACCAATGACGCCAGCGGCGTAGTAGAAAACCTCTTGTCCTTCCACATCACCCCTTTTCTCACAGTTCACCCCAAATACTCCCCAGAAGAACTTTTCCTGTTACCACTCTTCTCACAAGGCGGCACTGAGAAGTGAAGTCAATTTACGATTGCTCTGCTCTATGGCAAAGGGACCGCGCACAATGCCAGTCCAAGTTTAAGGGCCGGTAGCAAGCCTTTGAAATGCTTACTTTCTTCTCCCTCCTCCTCAGAGACTTGAAAAGTAACCCCCAAAGCCTTATGGAGAAATTTGCCCCCGTACAGAGCCTCACGTTGAATGCCCGCAGTGGGAAGACATGTTACAGACCCTTAAGACCACCTCCAAAGACTACCAACGTCATTAGAAAACAACGGCGCACCAAGAACATTCTGACTTTCTAGTAAGACTGGTGGCAAGAGGAGCTTTCTCAAAAGACAGAGGTGATACAATAAATCAATTACCAGACCCCAACAAAATGGAGTAAATGGCTGTGTTTAACTGAAGTCGCCCTCCTTCCCCACGCTCCGTGTGTCACTCCACGACTATGCTTTCTCGACTTGCACAAAGTGTGCTTTGAGGCACAGATTCACACAATGGGTGAGGTGGGAAGGGACCTCCGGAGGTCATCTCGCCCAAGCTCCCCTGCTCAAGCAGAGTCGCCTACGGACGGTGGCCCAGGACCGCAGCCAGACAGCTTTGGAGTATCTCCAAGGAGGGAGACTCCACAAGCTGCCTGGCGTGGCATATCTGTGCCAGTGCTCAGTCACCCTCACGGTAAAAAAGGGGTTCCTGATGGTCAGAGGGAACCTCCTGGGTTTCGGTTTGTGCCCAATGCCACTGCGCGCCCCTGAAAAGAGCCTGGCTCTCTCTTCTTTGCGCTCACTCTTTGGCTACTGATATGCTTTGAAAATTATTTCCCCCAAAGTCTTCTCTTCTCCAGGCTGAACTGCCTGCAGGCAGCTTTCTCAGCCCTCCCTCACAGGAGAGGTGCTCCAGTCCCCTCATCATCCTGATGGACCTTTAGAGGACTCTCCCCACTATGTCCATCTCTCTCTTGTGCTGGGCGGGCAGCCCAGCACCGGACACAGTACTCCAGCTGTGGCCTCACCGGTGCTAAGCAGAGGGGGAACGACCACCTCCCTCCACCTGCAAGGACGGACAACGAGTAAGAAATGCCTTGAGCTGCTTTATTTCTAAAACAGAACGTAGTGCTGCATCTGAACACTGAGACCTGGTGTCCAAATTGCTATGAAAAATACGGCAACGGGGTTCTGCTGGACAGGGGGGCGGTCGCGGGAGATGA
Organism: Chroicocephalus ridibundus; assembly: GCF_963924245.1. Lineage (NCBI taxonomy): Eukaryota > Metazoa > Chordata > Aves > Charadriiformes > Laridae > Chroicocephalus > Chroicocephalus ridibundus. The sequence continues at coordinate 100,735,444 of NC_086286.1, read as the reverse complement.
GAGCTGTCGGGGAAATTGTTGTTCCCCGAGGCCACGGCTTGTGTCTCCTGGGTGTGGTCCCCAAAAGCTCTGGGATGTCACCAGGGAGTCGTCGTGACGCCCGCGACATCAATCCTTTTGGGGCGTGGGGCAGCCCCGAAGGCCCACAGTGCTGTCCTCGTCCGCCGGGGATAGACGTCTGCAGCTGAGGGGACGAAGAACCCCTAGTCCTGCAGGCTCCCTTCTGAAGCCACAGAGAGGATCTGCCGGACAGGGACACCGGCAGGGCCCAGGGTGTTGGGCCTCACCTGCCGCCACCCCAGGCTCGGACTGCTGTTGACGAGAGGCCAGCAACCGCTTCCCGGCCTTCCCAGTTCCTCTCTGCACCTGGCGTAGAGGTGAGACACCACCCTGCCCTGACAGCAGCAACATCCAAAGATGCCTCTGGTGTCACTCCTCTGCCCGGGGACAGTCCCTGCTGTTTGCGGCAGCACAAGCACAGCCCCGAGGCAGAGGGGACAACTCTTGAGCGCTCCACTTCCACAGCTTTGCCGCTTCGTGCAGGTTGCATCTCCAGGGCAGGTCATGAGTTTTGTATCTCTTTTGCTTGCAGTGCGAGATGGCGTTGGAAGAGGACGTGGCAGAAGACAACACCTCCTCCCCTGCTGCCAGCAACACTCAGGTGCCCCAGGCCACGGCAACGGATGCTGCGGAGGACCTACAATGCCCAATATGCTTGGACAGGATTAGCGACCAAGGCTCCATGGCCTGCTGCAGACACGTTTTCTGTTTTCCCTGCATATTCAACTGGGCGCGCATAAGATCTGTGTGCCCCATCTGTCAGGAGCCTTTCCACCACATCTACCGCAAGGTGGGACCCAGTAACTACGAGGTCTACCACATCGCGCAGGAGAACACCTCCGCCAGCCGGGCAGCAAGAAGGAGGAGATCTCGGGCCCGACCTGCGGAAAGGAGGCGGCGCCACTCCTCAGGCCGCCAGCGCCGCAGCTCCTCCAGCAGAGCCCGTGGCAGGGGCCATGCCGGGGCCTCAGACAGAGGCCGAAGCGGGACCCCGAGGCGACACCGTGGTGGCCACAGCAGGGCTCAGCACGACCCCTCGAGCACCAGGAGACGGCAGCAGAGCAGGGCTCAGGACACTGCTCGTGACGAGGGCCGAGCTCCAAGGGCTGAACGGGACGCCCCGGCCTCCTCGCGGAGGGGCGGGCACCGTCAGCGGGGAGGCCGGGTTTCCTCCAGGGACCGCCAGGCCACACGGAGCCCGTCCCAGAGGAGATCCCGCAGCACTCACCGCCGAACACAGCCGGGGCACCAAAGGAGAAGGGATCGCGACGAGGGCCGAGCTCTCAGCCCTGAACGGCGAGTCTCAGCTTCTCCCGGAAGGAGCGACCGCCGACAGCGACGAAGTCGCCTTCCCTCCACAGAACGGCGGGCCACCAGGAGCCAATCGCGGCGGAGGTCCCGCAGCTGAAAATCTACAGGGACTCTTACAAGGCCTTTTAGGGGTAGGATGATAATAGGATAGAAACTTGGGTGTTGCTTTTCTCATACTGTTCTATCTTACACTTGTCTATTAAAAGTTGGAGTGAACATTTCATAGAGGTGTGCTTTTTCTCCTTCTGTTGCGTTTCCACAGTACCATCAAGGGAAGATGTTAGCGCTTTTTCTCCAGTCTGCCCTGCTACCAATGACGCCAGCGGCGTAGTAGAAAACCTCTTGTCCTTCCACATCACCCCTTTTCTCACAGTTCACCCCAAATACTCCCCAGAAGAACTTTTCCTGTTACCACTCTTCTCACAAGGCGGCACTGAGAAGTGAAGTCAATTTACGATTGCTCTGCTCTATGGCAAAGGGACCGCGCACAATGCCAGTCCAAGTTTAAGGGCCGGTAGCAAGCCTTTGAAATGCTTACTTTCTTCTCCCTCCTCCTCAGAGACTTGAAAAGTAACCCCCAAAGCCTTATGGAGAAATTTGCCCCCGTACAGAGCCTCACGTTGAATGCCCGCAGTGGGAAGACATGTTACAGACCCTTAAGACCACCTCCAAAGACTACCAACGTCATTAGAAAACAACGGCGCACCAAGAACATTCTGACTTTCTAGTAAGACTGGTGGCAAGAGGAGCTTTCTCAAAAGACAGAGGTGATACAATAAATCAATTACCAGACCCCAACAAAATGGAGTAAATGGCTGTGTTTAACTGAAGTCGCCCTCCTTCCCCACGCTCCGTGTGTCACTCCACGACTATGCTTTCTCGACTTGCACAAAGTGTGCTTTGAGGCACAGATTCACACAATGGGTGAGGTGGGAAGGGACCTCCGGAGGTCATCTCGCCCAAGCTCCCCTGCTCAAGCAGAGTCGCCTACGGACGGTGGCCCAGGACCGCAGCCAGACAGCTTTGGAGTATCTCCAAGGAGGGAGACTCCACAAGCTGCCTGGCGTGGCATATCTGTGCCAGTGCTCAGTCACCCTCACGGTAAAAAAGGGGTTCCTGATGGTCAGAGGGAACCTCCTGGGTTTCGGTTTGTGCCCAATGCCACTGCGCGCCCCTGAAAAGAGCCTGGCTCTCTCTTCTTTGCGCTCACTCTTTGGCTACTGATATGCTTTGAAAATTATTTCCCCCAAAGTCTTCTCTTCTCCAGGATGAACTGCCTGCAGGCAGCTTTCTCAGCCCTCCCTCACAGGAGAGGTGCTCCAGTCCCCTCATCATCCTGATGGACCTTTAGAGGACTCTCCCCACTATGTCCATCTCTCTCTTGTGCTGGGCGGGCAGCCCAGCACCGGACACAGTACTCCAGCTGTGGCCTCACCGGTGCTAAGCAGAGGGGGAACGACCACCTCCCTCCACCTGCAAGGACGGACAACGAGTAAGAAATGCCTTGAGCTGCTTTATTTCTAAAACAGAACGTAGTGCTGCATCTGAACACTGAGACCTGGTGTCCAAATTGCTATGAAAAATACGGCAACGGGGTTCTGCTGGACAGGGGGGCGGTCGCGTGAGATGAGAGCTGTCGGGGAAATTGTTGTTCCCCGAGGCCACGGCTTGTGTCTCCTGGGTGTGGTCCCCAAAAGCTCTGTGATGTCACCAGGGAGTCGTCGTGACGCCCGCGACATCAATCCTTTTGGGGCGTGGGGCAGCCCCGAAGGCCCACAGTGCTGTCCTCGTCCGCCGGGGATAGACGTCTGCAGCTGAGGGGACGAAGAACCCCTAGTCCTGCAGGCTCCCTTCTGAAGCCACAGAGAGGATCTGCCGGACAGGGACACCGGCAGGGCCCAGGGTGTTGGGCCTCACCTGCCGCCACCCCAGGCTCGGACTGCTGTTGACGAGAGGCCAGCAACCGCTTCCCGGCCTTCCCAGTTCCTCTCTGCACCTGGCGTAGAGGTGAGACACCACCCTGCCCTGACAGCAGCAACATCCAAAGATGCCTCTGGTGTCACTCCTCTGCCCGGGGACAGTCCCTGCTGTTTGCGGCAGCACAAGCACAGCCCCGAGGCAGAGGGGACAACTCTTGAGCGCTCCACTTCCACAGCTTTGCCGCTTCGTGCAGGTTGCATCTCCAGGGCAGGTCATGAGTTTTGTATCTCTTTTGCTTGCAGTGCGAGATGGCGTTGGAAGAGGACGTGGCAGAAGACAACACCTCCTCCCCTGCTGCCAGCAACACTCAGGTGCCCCAGGCCACGGCAACGGATGCTGCGGAGGACCTACAATGCCCAATATGCTTGGACAGGATTAGCGACCAAGGCTCCATGGCCTGCTGCAGACACGTTTTCTGTTTTCCCTGCATATTCAACTGGGCGCGCATAAGATCTGTGTGCCCCATCTGTCAGGAGCCTTTCCACCACATCTACCGCAAGGTGGGACCCAGTAACTACGAGGTCTACCACATCGCGCAGGAGAACACCTCCGCCAGCCGGGCAGCAAGAAGGAGGAGATCTCGGGCCCGACCTGCGGAAAGGAGGCGGCGCCACTCCTCAGGCCGCCAGCGCCGCAGCTCCTCCAGCAGAGCCCGTGGCAGGGGCCATGCCGGGGCCTCAGACAGAGGCCGAAGCGGGACCCCGAGGCGACACCGTGGTGGCCACAGCAGGGCTCAGCACGACCCCTCGAGCACCAGGAGACGGCAGCAGAGCAGGGCTCAGGACACTGCTCGTGACGAGGGCCGAGCTCCAAGGGCTGAACGGGACGCCCCGGCCTCCTCGCGGAGGGGCGGGCACCGTCAGCGGGGAGGCCGGGTTTCCTCCAGGGACCGCCAGGCCACACGGAGCCCGTCCCAGAGGAGATCCCGCAGCACTCACCGCCGAACACAGCCGGGGCACCAAAGGAGAAGGGATCGCGACGAGGGCCGAGCTCTCAGCCCTGAACGGCGAGTCTCAGCTTCTCCCGGAAGGAGCGACCGCCGACAGCGACGAAGTCGCCTTCCCTCCACAGAACGGCGGGCCACCAGGAGCCAATCGCGGCGGAGGTCCCGCAGCTGAAAATCTACAGGGACTCTTACAAGGCCTTTTAGGGGTAGGATGATAATAGGATAGAAACTTGGGTGTTGCTTTTCTCATACTGTTCTATCTTACACTTGTCTATTAAAAGTTGGAGTGAACATTTCATAGAGGTGTGCTTTTTCTCCTTCTGTTGCGTTTCCACAGTACCATCAAGGGAAGATGTTAGCGCTTTTTCTCCAGTCTGCCCTGCTACCAATGACGCCAGCGGCGTAGTAGAAAACCTCTTGTCCTTCCACATCACCCCTTTTCTCACAGTTCACCCCAAATACTCCCCGGAAGAACTTTTCCTGTTACCACTCTTCTCACAAGGCGGCACTGAGAAGTGAAGTCAATTTACGATTGCTCTGCTCTATGGCAAAGGGACCGCGCACAATGCCAGTCCAAGTTTAAGGGCCGGTAGCAAGCCTTTGAAATGCTTACTTTCTTCTCCCTCCTCCTCAGAGACTTGAAAAGTAACCCCCAAAGCCTTATGGAGAAATTTGCCCCCGTACAGAGCCTCACGTTGAATGCCCGCAGTGGGAAGACATGTTACAGACCCTTAAGACCACCTCCAAAGACTACCAACGTCATTAGAAAACAACGGCGCACCAAGAACATTCTGACTTTCTAGTAAGACTGGTGGCAAGAGGAGCTTTCTCAAAAGACAGAGGTGATACAATAAATCAATTACCAGACCCCAACAAAATGGAGTAAATGGCTGTGTTTAACTGAAGTCGCCCTCCTTCCCCACGCTCCGTGTGTCACTCCACGACTATGCTTTCTCGACTTGCACAAAGTGTGCTTTGAGGCACAGATTCACACAATGGTTGAGGTGGGAAGGGACCTCCGGAGGTCATCTCGCCCAAGCTCCCCTGCTCAAGCAGAGTCGCCTACGGACGGTGGCCCAGGACCGCAGCCAGACAGCTTTGGAGTATCTCCAAGGAGGGAGACTCCACAAGCTGCCTGGCGTGGCATATCTGTGCCAGTGCTCAGTCACCCTCACGGTAAAAAAGGGGTTCCTGATGGTCAGAGGGAACCTCCTGGGTTTCGGTTTGTGCCCAATGCCACTGCGCGCCCCTGAAAAGAGCCTGGCTCTCTCTTCTTTGCGCTCACTCTTTGGCTACTGATATGCTTTGAAAATGATTTCCCCCAAAGTCTTCTCTTCTCCAGGCTGAACTGCCTGCAGGCAGCTTTCTCAGCCCTCCCTCACAGGAGAGGTGCTCCAGTCCCCTCATCATCCTGATGGACCTTTAGAGGACTCTCCCCACTATGTCCATCTCTCTCTTGTGCTGGGCGGGCAGCCCAGCACCGGACACAGTACTCCAGCTGTGGCCTCACCGGTGCTAAGCAGAGGGGGAACGACCACCTCCCTCCACCTGCAAGGACGGACAACGAGTAAGAAATGCCTTGAGCTGCTTTATTTCTAAAACAGAACGTAGTGCTGCATCTGAACACTGAGACCTGGTGTCCAAATTGCTATGAAAAATACGGCAACGGGGTTCTGCTGGACAGGGGGGCGGTCGCGTGAGATGAGAGCTGTCGGGGAAATTGTTGTTCCCCGAGGCCACGGCTTGTGTCTCCTGGGTGTGGTCCCCAAAAGCTCTGGGATGTCACCAGGGAGTCGTCGTGACGCCCGCGACATCAATCCTTTTGGGGCGTGGGGCAGCCCCGAAGGCCCACAGTGCTGTCCTCGTCCGCCGGGGATAGACGTCTGCAGCTGAGGGGACGAAGAACCCCTAGTCCTGCAGGCTCCCTTCTGAAGCCACAGAGAGGATCTGCCGGACAGGGACACCGGCAGGGCCCAGGGTGTTGGGCCTCACCTGCCGCCACCCCAGGCTCGGACTGCTGTTGACGAGAGGCCAGCAACCGCTTCCCGGCCTTCCCAGTTCCTCTCTGCACCTGGCGTAGAGGTGAGACACCACCCTGCCCTGACAGCAGCAACATCCAAAGATGCCTCTGGTGTCACTCCTCTGCCCGGGGACAGTCCCTGCTGTTTGCGGCAGCACAAGCACAGCCCCGAGGCAGAGGGGACAACTCTTGAGCGCTCCACTTCCACAGCTTTGCCGCTTCGTGCAGGTTGCATCTCCAGGGCAGGTCATGAGTTTTGTATCTCTTTTGCTTGCAGTGCGAGATGGCGTTGGAAGAGGACGTGCCAGAAGACAACACCTCCTCCCCTGCTGCCAGCAACACTCAGGTGCCCCAGGCCACGGCAACGGATGCTGCGGAGGACCTACAATGCCCAATATGCTTGGACAGGATTAGCGACCAAGGCTCCATGGCCTGCTGCAGACACGTTTTCTGTTTTCCCTGCATATTCAACTGGGCGCGCATAAGATCTGTGTGCCCCATCTGTCAGGAGCCTTTCCACCACATCTACCGCAAGGTGGGACCCAGTAACTACGAGGTCTACCACATCGCGCAGGAGAACACCTCCGCCAGCCGGGCAGCAAGAAGGAGGAGATCTCGGGCCCGACCTGCGGAAAGGAGGCGGCGCCACTCCTCAGGCCGCCAGCGCCGCAGCTCCTCCAGCAGAGCCCGTGGCAGGGGCCATGCCGGGGCCTCAGACAGAGGCCGAAGCGGGACCCCGAGGCGACACCGTGGTGGCCACAGCAGGGCTCAGCACGACCCCTCGAGCACCAGGAGACGGCAGCAGAGCAGGGCTCAGGACACTGCTCGTGACGAGGGCCGAGCTCCAAGGGCTGAACGGGACGCCCCGGCCTCCTCGCGGAGGGGCGGGCACCGTCAGCGGGGAGGCCGGGTTTCCTCCAGGGACCGCCAGGCCACACGGAGCCCGTCCCAGAGGAGATCCCGCAGCACTCACCGCCGAACACAGCCGGGGCACCAAAGGAGAAGGGATCGCGACGAGGGCCGAGCTCTCAGCCCTGAACGGCGAGTCTCAGCTTCTCCCGGAAGGAGCGACCGCCGACAGCGACGAAGTCGCCTTCCCTCCACAGAACGGCGGGCCACCAGGAGCCAATCGCGGCGGAGGTCCCGCAGCTGAAAATCTACAGGGACTCTTACAAGGCCTTTTAGGGGTAGGATGATAATAGGATAGAAACTTGGGTGTTGCTTTTCTCATACTGTTCTATCTTACACTTGTCTATTAAAAGTTGGAGTGAACATTTCATAGAGGTGTGCTTTTTCTCCTTCTGTTGCGTTTCCACAGTACCATCAAGGGAAGATGTTAGCGCTTTTTCTCCAGTCTGCCCTGCTACCAATGACGCCAGCGGCGTAGTAGAAAACCTCTTGTCCTTCCACATCACCCCTTTTCTCACAGTTCACCCCAAATACTCCCCAGAAGAACTTTTCCTGTTACCACTCTTCTCACAAGGCGGCACTGAGAAGTGAAGTCAATTTACGATTGCTCTGCTCTATGGCAAAGGGACCGCGCACAATGCCAGTCCAAGTTTAAGGGCCGGTAGCAAGCCTTTGAAATGCTTACTTTCTTCTCCCTCCTCCTCAGAGACTTGAAAAGTAACCCCCAAAGCCTTATGGAGAAATTTGCCCCCGTACAGAGCCTCACGTTGAATGCCCGCAGTGGGAAGACATGTTACAGACCCTTAAGACCACCTCCAAAGACTACCAACGTCATTAGAAAACAACGGCGCACCAAGAACATTCTGACTTTCTAGTAAGACTGGTGGCAAGAGGAGCTTTCTCAAAAGACAGAGGTGATACAATAAATCAATTACCAGACCCCAACAAAATGGAGTAAATGGCTGTGTTTAACTGAAGTCGCCCTCCTTCCCCACGCTCCGTGTGTCACTCCACGACTATGCTTTCTCGACTTGCACAAAGTGTGCTTTGAGGCACAGATTCACACAATGGTTGAGGTGGGAAGGGACCTCCGGAGGTCATCTCGCCCAAGCTCCCCTGCTCAAGCAGAGTCGCCTACGGACGGTGGCCCAGGACCGCAGCCAGACAGCTTTCGAGTATCTCCAAGGAGGGAGACTCCACAAGCTGCCTGGCGTGGCATATCTGTGCCAGTGCTCAGTCACCCTCACGGTAAAAAAGGGGTTCCTGATGGTCAGAGGGAACCTCCTGGGTTTCGGTTTGTGCCCAATGCCACTGCGCGCCCCTGAAAAGAGCCTGGCTCTCTCTTCTTTGCGCTCACTCTTTGGCTACTGATATGCTTTGAAAATTATTTCCCCCAAAGTCTTCTCTTCTCCAGGCTGAACTGCCTGCAGGCAGCTTTCTCAGCCCTCCCTCACAGGAGAGGTGCTCCAGTCCCCTCATCATCCTGATGGACCTTTAGAGGACTCTCCCCACTATGTCCATCTCTCTCTTGTGCTGGGCGGGCAGCCCAGCACCGGACACAGTACTCCAGCTGTGGCCTCACCGGTGCTAAGCAGAGGGGGAACGACCACCTCCCTCCACCTGCAAGGACGGACAACGAGTAAGAAATGCCTTGAGCTGCTTTATTTCTAAAACAGAACGTAGTGCTGCATCTGAACACTGAGACCTGGTGTCCAAATTGCTATGAAAAATACGGCAACGGGGTTCTGCTGGACAGGGGGGCGGTCGCGTGAGATGAGAGCTGTCGGGGAAATTGTTGTTCCCCGAGGCCACGGCTTGTGTCTCCTGGGTGTGGTCCCCAAAAGCTCTGTGATGTCACCAGGGAGTCGTCGTGACGCCCGCGACATCAATCCTTTTGGGGCTTGGGGCAGCCCCGAAGGCCCACAGTGCTGTCCTCGTCCGCCGGGGATAGGCGTCTGCAGCTGAGGGGACGAAGAACCCCTAGTCCTGCAGGCTCCCTTCTGAAGCCACAGAGAGGATCTGCCGGACAGGGACACCGGCAGGGCCCAGGGCGTTGGGCCTCACCTGCCGCCACCCCAGGCTCGGACTGCTGTTGACGAGAGGCCAGCAACCGCTTCCCGGCCTTCCCAGTTCCTCTCTGCACCTGGCGTAGAGGTGAGACACCACCCTGCCCTGACAGCAGCAACATCCAAAGATGCCTCTGGTGTCACTCCTCTGCCCGGGGACAGTCCCTGCTGTTTGCGGCAGCACAAGCACAGCCCCGAGGCAGAGGGGACAACTCTTGAGCGCTCCACTTCCACAGCTTTGCCGCTTCGTGCAGGTTGCATCTCCAGGGCAGGTCATGAGTTTTGTATCTCTTTTGCTTGCAGTGCGAGATGGCGTTGGAAGAGGACGTGCCAGAAGACAACACCTCCTCCCCTGCTGCCAGCAACACTCAGGTGCCCCAGGCCACGGCAACGGATGCTGCGGAGGACCTACAATGCCCAATATGCTTGGACAGGATTAGCGACCAAGGCTCCATGGCCTGCTGCAGACACGTTTTCTGTTTTCCCTGCATATTCAACTGGGCGCGCATAAGATCTGTGTGCCCCATCTGTCAGGAGCCTTTCCACCACATCTACCGCAAGGTGGGACCCAGTAACTACGAGGTCTACCACATCGCGCAGGAGAACACCTCCGCCAGCCGGGCAGCAAGAAGGAGGAGATCTCGGGCCCGACCTGCGGAAAGGAGGCGGCGCCACTCCTCAGGCCGCCAGCGCCGCAGCTCCTCCAGCAGAGCCCGTGGCAGGGGCCATGCCGGGGCCTCAGACAGAGGCCGAAGCGGGACCCCGAGGCGACACCGTGGTGGCCACAGCAGGGCTCAGCACGACCCCTCGAGCACCAGGAGACGGCAGCAGAGCAGGGCTCAGGACACTGCTCGTGACGAGGGCCGAGCTCCAAGGGCTGAACGGGACGCCCCGGCCTCCTCGCGGAGGGGCGGGCACCGTCAGCGGGGAGGCCGGGTTTCCTCCAGGGACCGCCAGGCCACACGGAGCCCGTCCCAGAGGAGATCCCGCAGCACTCACCGCCGAACACAGCCGGGGCACCAAAGGAGAAGGGATCGCGACGAGGGCCGAGCTCTCAGCCCTGAACGGCGAGTCTCAGCTTCTCCCGGAAGGAGCGACCGCCGACAGCGACGAAGTCGCCTTCCCTCCACAGAACGGCGGGCCACCAGGAGCCAATCGCGGCGGAGGTCCCGCAGCTGAAAATCTACAGGGACTCTTACAAGGCCTTTTAGGGGTAGGATGATAATAGGATAGAAACTTGGGTGTTGGTTTTCTCATACTGTTCTATCTTACACTTGTCTATTAAAAGTTGGAGTGAACATTTCATAGAGGTGTGCTTTTTCTCCTTCTGTTGCGTTTCCACAGTACCATCAAGGGAAGATGTTAGCGCTTTTTCTCCAGTCTGCCCTGCTACCAATGACGCCAGCGGCGTAGTAGAAAACCTCTTGTCCTTCCACATCACCCCTTTTCTCACAGTTCACCCCAAATACTCCCCAGAAGAACTTTTCCTGTTACCACTCTTCTCACAAGGCGGCACTGAGAAGTGAAGTCAATTTACGATTGCTCTGCTCTATGGCAAAGGGACCGCGCACAATGCCAGTCCAAGTTTAAGGGCCGGTAGCAAGCCTTTGAAATGCTTACTTTCTTCTCCCTCCTCCTCAGAGACTTGAAAAGTAACCCCCAAAGCCTTATGGAGAAATTTGCCCCCGTACAGAGCCTCACGTTGAATGCCCGCAGTGGGAAGACATGTTACAGACCCTTAAGACCACCTCCAAAGACTACCAACGTCATTAGAAAACAACGGCGCACCAAGAACATTCTGACTTTCTAGTAAGACTGGTGGCAAGAGGAGCTTTCTCAAAAGACAGAGGTGATACAATAAATCAATTACCAGACCCCAACAAAATGGAGTAAATGGCTGTGTTTAACTGAAGTCGCCCTCCTTCCCCACGCTCCGTGTGTCACTCCACGACTATGCTTTCTCGACTTGCACAAAGTGTGCTTTGAGGCACAGATTCACACAATGGTTGAGGTGGGAAGGGACCTCCGGAGGTCATCTCGCCCAAGCTCCCCTGCTCAAGCAGAGTCGCCTACGGACGGTGGCCCAGGACCGCAGCCAGACAGCTTTGGAGTATCTCCAAGGAGGGAGACTCCACAAGCTGCCTGGCGTGGCATATCTGTGCCAGTGCTCAGTCACCCTCACGGTAAAAAAGGGGTTCCTGATGGTCAGAGGGAACCTCCTGGGTTTCGGTTTGTGCCCAATGCCACTGCGCGCCCCTGAAAAGAGCCTGGCTCTCTCTTCTTTGCGCTCACTCTTTGGCTACTGATATGCTTTGAAAATGATTTCCCCCAAAGTCTTCTCTTCTCCAGGCTGAACTGCCTGCAGGCAGCTTTCTCAGCCCTCCCTCACAGGAGAGGTGCTCCAGTCCCCTCATCATCCTGATGGACCTTTAGAGGACTCTCCCCACTATGTCCATCTCTCTCTTGTGCTGGGCGGGCAGCCCAGCACCGGACACAGTACTCCAGCTGTGGCCTCACCGGTGCTAAGCAGAGGGGGAACGACCACCTCCCTCCACCTGCAAGGACGGACAACGAGTAAGAAATGCCTTGAGCTGCTTTATTTCTAAAACAGAACGTAGTGCTGCATCTGAACACTGAGACCTGGTGTCCAAATTGCTATGAAAAATACGGCAACGGGGTTCTGCTGGACAGGGGGGCGGTCGCGGGAGATGAGAGCTGTCGGGGAAATTGTTGTTCCCCGAGGCCACGGCTTGTGTCTCCTGGGTGTGGTCCCCAAAAGCTCTGGGATGTCACCAGGGAGTCGTCGTGACGCCCGCGACATCAATCCTTTTGGGGCGTGGGGCAGCCCCGAAGGCCCACAGTGCTGTCCTCGTCCGCCGGGGATAGACGTCTGCAGCTGAGGGGACGAAGAACCCCTAGTCCTGCAGGCTCCCTTCTGAAGCCACAGAGAGGATCTGCCGGACAGGGACACCGGCAGGGCCCAGGGTGTTGGGCCTCACCTGCCGCCACCCCAGGCTCGGACTGCTGTTGACGAGAGGCCAGCAACCGCTTCCCGGCCTTCCCAGTTCCTCTCTGCACCTGGCGTAGAGGTGAGACACCACCCTGCCCTGACAGCAGCAACATCCAAAGATGCCTCTGGTGTCACTCCTCTGCCCGGGGACAGTCCCTGCTGTTTGCGGCAGCACAAGCACAGCCCCGAGGCAGAGGGGACAACTCTTGAGCGCTCCACTTCCACAGCTTTGCCGCTTCGTGCAGGTTGCATCTCCAGGGCAGGTCATGAGTTTTGTATCTCTTTTGCTTGCAGTGCGAGATGGCGTTGGAAGAGGACGTGCCAGAAGACAACACCTCCTCCCTCCTCCCCTGCTGCCAGCAACACTCAGGTGCCCCAGGCCACGGCAACGGATGCTGCGGAGGACCTACAATGCCCAATATGCTTGGACAGGATTAGCGACCAAGGCTCCATGGCCTGCTGCAGACACGTTTTCTGTTTTCCCTGCATATTCAACTGGGCGCGCATAAGATCTGTGTGCCCCATCTGTCAGGAGCCTTTCCACCACATCTACCGCAAGGTGGGACCCAGTAACTACGAGGTCTACCACATCGCGCAGGAGAACACCTCCGCCAGCCGGGCAGCAAGAAGGAGGAGATCTCGGGCCCGACCTGCGGAAAGGAGGCGGCGCCACTCCTCAGGCCGCCAGCGCCGCAGCTCCTCCAGCAGAGCCCGTGGCAGGGGCCATGCCGGGGCCTCAGACAGAGGCCGAAGCGGGACCCCGAGGCGACACCGTGGTGGCCACAGCAGGGCTCAGCACGACCCCTCGAGCACCAGGAGACGGCAGCAGAGCAGGGCTCAGGACACTGCTCGTGACGAGGGCCGAGCTCCAAGGGCTGAACGGGACGCCCCGGCCTCCTCGCGGAGGGGCGGGCACCGTCAGCGGGGAGGCCGGGTTTCCTCCAGGGACCGCCAGGCCACACGGAGCCCGTCCCAGAGGAGATCCCGCAGCACTCACCGCCGAACACAGCCGGGGCACCAAAGGAGAAGGGATCGCGACGAGGGCCGAGCTCTCAGCCCTGAACGGCGAGTCTCAGCTTCTCCCGGAAGGAGCGACCGCCGACAGCGACGAAGTCGCCTTCCCTCCACAGAACGGCGGGCCACCAGGAGCCAATCGCGGCGGAGGTCCCGCAGCTGAAAATCTACAGGGACTCTTACAAGGCCTTTTAGGGGTAGGATGATAATAGGATAGAAACTTGGGTGTTGCTTTTCTCATACTGTTCTATCTTACACTTGTCTATTAAAAGTTGGAGTGAACATTTCATAGAGGTGTGCTTTTTCTCCTTCTGTTGCGTTTCCACAGTACCATCAAGGGAAGATGTTAGCGCTTTTTCTCCAGTCTGCCCTGCTACCAATGACGCCAGCGGCGTAGTAGAAAACCTCTTGTCCTTCCACATCACCCCTTTTCTCACAGTTCACCCCAAATACTCCCCAGAAGAACTTTTCCTGTTACCACTCTTCTCACAAGGCGGCACTGAGAAGTGAAGTCAATTTACGATTGCTCTGCTCTATGGCAAAGGGACCGCGCACAATGCCAGTCCAAGTTTAAGGGCCGGTAGCAAGCCTTTGAAATGCTTACTTTCTTCTCCCTCCTCCTCAGAGACTTGAAAAGTAACCCCCAAAGCCTTATGGAGAAATTTGCCCCCGTACAGAGCCTCACGTTGAATGCCCGCAGTGGGAAGACATGTTACAGACCCTTAAGACCACCTCCAAAGACTACCAACGTCATTAGAAAACAACGGCGCACCAAGAACATTCTGACTTTCTAGTAAGACTGGTGGCAAGAGGAGCTTTCTCAAAAGACAGAGGTGATACAATAAATCAATTACCAGACCCCAACAAAATGGAGTAAATGGCTGTGTTTAACTGAAGTCGCCCTCCTTCCCCACGCTCCGTGTGTCACTCCACGACTATGCTTTCTCGACTTGCACAAAGTGTGCTTTGAGGCACAGATTCACACAATGGGTGAGGTGGGAAGGGACCTCCGGAGGTCATCTCGCCCAAGCTCCCCTGCTCAAGCAGAGTCGCCTACGGACGGTGGCCCAGGACCGCAGCCAGACAGCTTTGGAGTATCTCCAAGGAGGGAGACTCCACAAGCTGCCTGGCGTGGCATATCTGTGCCAGTGCTCAGTCACCCTCACGGTAAAAAAGGGGTTCCTGATGGTCAGAGGGAACCTCCTGGGTTTCGGTTTGTGCCCAATGCCACTGCGCGCCCCTGAAAAGAGCCTGGCTCTCTCTTCTTTGCGCTCACTCTTTGGCTACTGATATGCTTTGAAAATGATTTCCCCCAAAGTCTTCTCTTCTCCAGGCTGAACTGCCTGCAGGCAGCTTTCTCAGCCCTCCCTCACAGGAGAGGTGCTCCAGTCCCCTCATCATCCTGATGGACCTTTAGAGGACTCTCCCCACTATGTCCATCTCTCTCTTGTGCTGGGCGGGCAGCCCAGCACCGGACACAGTACTCCAGCTGTGGCCTCACCGGTGCTAAGCAGAGGGGGAACGACCACCTCCCTCCACCTGCAAGGACGGACAACGAGTAAGAAATGCCTTGAGCTGCTTTATTTCTAAAACAGAACGTAGTGCTGCATCTGAACACTGAGACCTGGTGTCCAAATTGCTATGAAAAATACGGCAACGGGGTTCTGCTGGACAGGGGGGCGGTCGCGGGAGATGAGAGCTGTCGGGGAAATTGTTGTTCCCCGAGGCCACGGCTTGTGTCTCCTGGGTGTGGTCCCCAAAAGCTCTGGGATGTCACCAGGGAGTCGTCGTGACGCCCGCGACATCAATCCTTTTGGGGCGTGGGGCAGCCCCGAAGGCCCACAGTGCTGTCCTCGTCCGCCGGGGATAGACGTCTGCAGCTGAGGGGACGAAGAACCCCTAGTCCTGCAGGCTCCCTTCTGAAGCCACAGAGAGGATCTGCCGGACAGGGACACCGGCAGGGCCCAGGGTGTTGGGCCTCACCTGCCGCCACCCCAGGCTCGGACTGCTGTTGACGAGAGGCCAGCAACCGCTTCCCGGCCTTCCCAGTTCCTCTCTGCACCTGGCGTAGAGGTGAGACACCACCCTGCCCTGACAGCAGCAACATCCAAAGATGCCTCTGGTGTCACTCCTCTGCCCGGGGACAGTCCCTGCTGTTTGCGGCAGCACAAGCACAGCCCCGAGGCAGAGGGGACAACTCTTGAGCGCTCCACTTCCACAGCTTTGCCGCTTCGTGCAGGTTGCATCTCCAGGGCAGGTCATGAGTTTTGTATCTCTTTTGCTTGCAGTGCGAGATGGCGTTGGAAGAGGACGTGCCAGAAGACAACACCTCCTCCCTCCTCCCCTGCTGCCAGCAACACTCAGGTGCCCCAGGCCACGGCAACGGATGCTGCGGAGGACCTACAATGCCCAATATGCTTGGACAGGATTAGCGACCAAGGCTCCATGGCCTGCTGCAGACACGTTTTCTGTTTTCCCTGCATATTCAACTGGGCGCGCATAAGATCTGTGTGCCCCATCTGTCAGGAGCCTTTCCACCACATCTACCGCAAGGTGGGACCCAGTAACTACGAGGTCTACCACATCGCGCAGGAGAACACCTCCGCCAGCCGGGCAGCAAGAAGGAGGAGATCTCGGGCCCGACCTGCGGAAAGGAGGCGGCGCCACTCCTCAGGCCGCCAGCGCCGCAGCTCCTCCAGCAGAGCCCGTGGCAGGGGCCATGCCGGGGCCTCAGACAGAGGCCGAAGCGGGACCCCGAGGCGACACCGTGGTGGCCACAGCAGGGCTCAGCACGACCCCTCGAGCACCAGGAGACGGCAGCAGAGCAGGGCTCAGGACACTGCTCGTGACGAGGGCCGAGCTCCAAGGGCTGAACGGGACGCCCCGGCCTCCTCGCGGAGGGGCGGGCACCGTCAGCGGGGAGGCCGGGTTTCCTCCAGGGACCGCCAGGCCACACGGAGCCCGTCCCAGAGGAGATCCCGCAGCACTCACCGCCGAACACAGCCGGGGCACCAAAGGAGAAGGGATCGCGACGAGGGCCGAGCTCTCAGCCCTGAACGGCGAGTCTCAGCTTCTCCCGGAAGGAGCGACCGCCGACAGCGACGAAGTCGCCTTCCCTCCACAGAACGGCGGGCCACCAGGAGCCAATCGCGGCGGAGGTCCCGCAGCTGAAAATCTACAGGGACTCTTACAAGGCCTTTTAGGGGTAGGATGATAATAGGATAGAAACTTGGGTGTTGCTTTTCTCATACTGTTCTATCTTACACTTGTCTATTAAAAGTTGGAGTGAACATTTCATAGAGGTGTGCTTTTTCTCCTTCTGTTGCGTTTCCACAGTACCATCAAGGGAAGATGTTAGCGCTTTTTCTCCAGTCTGCCCTGCTACCAATGACGCCAGCGGCGTAGTAGAAAACCTCTTGTCCTTCCACATCACCCCTTTTCTCACAGTTCACCCCAAATACTCCCCAGAAGAACTTTTCCTGTTACCACTCTTCTCACAAGGCGGCACTGAGAAGTGAAGTCAATTTACGATTGCTCTGCTCTATGGCAAAGGGACCGCGCACAATGCCAGTCCAAGTTTAAGGGCCGGTAGCAAGCCTTTGAAATGCTTACTTTCTTCTCCCTCCTCCTCAGAGACTTGAAAAGTAACCCCCAAAGCCTTATGGAGAAATTTGCCCCCGTACAGAGCCTCACGTTGAATGCCCGCAGTGGGAAGACATGTTACAGACCCTTAAGACCACCTCCAAAGACTACCAACGTCATTAGAAAACAACGGCGCACCAAGAACATTCTGACTTTCTAGTAAGACTGGTGGCAAGAGGAGCTTTCTCAAAAGACAGAGGTGATACAATAAATCAATTACCAGACCCCAACAAAATGGAGTAAATGGCTGTGTTTAACTGAAGTCGCCCTCCTTCCCCACGCTCCGTGTGTCACTCCACGACTATGCTTTCTCGACTTGCACAAAGTGTGCTTTGAGGCACAGATTCACACAATGGTTGAGGTGGGAAGGGACCTCCGGAGGTCATCTCGCCCAAGCTCCCCTGCTCAAGCAGAGTCGCCTACGGACGGTGGCCCAGGACCGCAGCCAGACAGCTTTGGAGTATCTCCAAGGAGGGAGACTCCACAAGCTGCCTGGCGTGGCATATCTGTGCCAGTGCTCAGTCACCCTCACGGTAAAAAAGGGGTTCCTGATGGTCAGAGGGAACCTCCTGGGTTTCGGTTTGTGCCCAATGCCACTGCGCGCCCCTGAAAAGAGCCTGGCTCTCTCTTCTTTGCGCTCACTCTTTGGCTACTGATATGCTTTGAAAATTATTTCCCCCAAAGTCTTCTCTTCTCCAGGCTGAACTGCCTGCAGGCAGCTTTCTCAGCCCTCCCTCACAGGAGAGGTGCTCCAGTCCCCTCATCATCCTGATGGACCTTTAGAGGACTCTCCCCACTATGTCCATCTCTCTCTTGTGCTGGGCGGGCAGCCCAGCACCGGACACAGTACTCCAGCTGTGGCCTCACCGGTGCTAAGCAGAGGGGGAACGACCACCTCCCTCCACCTGCAAGGACGGACAACGAGTAAGAAATGCCTTGAGCTGCTTTATTTCTAAAACAGAACGTAGTGCTGCATCTGAACACTGAGACCTGGTGTCCAAATTGCTATGAAAAATACGGCAACGGGGTTCTGCTGGACAGGGGGGCGGTCGCGGGAGATGAGAGCTGTCGGGGAAATTGTTGTTCCCCGAGGCCACAGCTTGTGTCTCCTGGGTGTGGTCCCCAAAAGCTCTGTGATGTCACCAGGGAGTCGTCGTGACGCCCGCGACATCAATCCTTTTGGGGCTTGGGGCAGCCCCGAAGGCCCACAGTGCTGTCCTCGTCCGCCGGGGATAGACGTCTGCAGCTGAGGGGACGAAGAACCCCTAGTCCTGCAGGCTCCCTTCTGAAGCCACAGAGAGGATCTGCCGGACAGGGACACCGGCAGGGCCCAGGGTGTTGGGCCTCACCTGCCGCCACCCCAGGCTCGGACTGCTGTTGACGAGAGGCCAGCAACCGCTTCCCGGCCTTCCCAGTTCCTCTCTGCACCTGGCGTAGAGGTGAGACACCACCCTGCCCTGACAGCAGCAACATCCAAAGATGCCTCTGGTGTCACTCCTCTGCCCGGGGACAGTCCCTGCTGTTTGCGGCAGCACAAGCACAGCCCCGAGGCAGAGGGGACAACTCTTGAGCGCTCCACTTCCACAGCTTTGCCGCTTCGTGCAGGTTGCATCTCCAGGGCAGGTCATGAGTTTTGTATCTCTTTTGCTTGCAGTGCGAGATGGCGTTGGAAGAGGACGTGCCAGAAGACAACACCTCCTCCCCTGCTGCCAGCAACACTCAGGTGCCCCAGGCCACGGCAACGGATGCTGCGGAGGACCTACAATGCCCAATATGCTTGGACAGGATTAGCGACCAAGGCTCCATGGCCTGCTGCAGACACGTTTTCTGTTTTCCCTGCATATTCAACTGGGCGCGCATAAGATCTGTGTGCCCCATCTGTCAGGAGCCTTTCCACCACATCTACCGCAAGGTGGGACCCAGTAACTACGAGGTCTACCACATCGCGCAGGAGAACACCTCCGCCAGCCGGGCAGCAAGAAGGAGGAGATCTCGGGCCCGACCTGCGGAAAGGAGGCGGCGCCACTCCTCAGGCCGCCAGCGCCGCAGCTCCTCCAGCAGAGCCCGTGGCAGGGGCCATGCCGGGGCCTCAGACAGAGGCCGAAGCGGGACCCCGAGGCGACACCGTGGTGGCCACAGCAGGGCTCAGCACGACCCCTCGAGCACCAGGAGACGGCAGCAGAGCAGGGCTCAGGACACTGCTCGTGACGAGGGCCGAGCTCCAAGGGCTGAACGGGACGCCCCGGCCTCCTCGCGGAGGGGCGGGCACCGTCAGCGGGGAGGCCGGGTTTCCTCCAGGGACCGCCAGGCCACACGGAGCCCGTCCCAGAGGAGATCCCGCAGCACTCACCGCCGAACACAGCCGGGGCACCAAAGGAGAAGGGATCGCGACGAGGGCCGAGCTCTCAGCCCTGAACGGCGAGTCTCAGCTTCTCCCGGAAGGAGCGACCGCCGACAGCGACGAAGTCGCCTTCCCTCCACAGAACGGCGGGCCACCAGGAGCCAATCGCGGCGGAGGTCCCGCAGCTGAAAATCTACAGGGACTCTTACAAGGCCTTTTAGGGGTAGGATGATAATAGGATAGAAACTTGGGTGTTGCTTTTCTCATACTGTTCTATCTTACACTTGTCTATTAAAAGTTGGAGTGAACATTTCATAGAGGTGTGCTTTTTCTCCTTCTGTTGCGTTTCCACAGTACCATCAAGGGAAGATGTTAGCGCTTTTTCTCCAGTCTGCCCTGCTACCAATGACGCCAGCGGCGTAGTAGAAAACCTCTTGTCCTTCCACATCACCCCTTTTCTCACAGTTCACCCCAAATACTCCCCAGAAGAACTTTTCCTGTTACCACTCTTCTCACAAGGCGGCACTGAGAAGTGAAGTCAATTTACGATTGCTCTGCTCTATGGCAAAGGGACCGCGCACAATGCCAGTCCAAGTTTAAGGGCCGGTAGCAAGCCTTTGAAATGCTTACTTTCTTCTCCCTCCTCCTCAGAGACTTGAAAAGTAACCCCCAAAGCCTTATGGAGAAATTTGCCCCCGTACAGAGCCTCACGTTGAATGCCCGCAGTGGGAAGACATGTTACAGACCCTTAAGACCACCTCCAAAGACTACCAACGTCATTAGAAAACAACGGCGCACCAAGAACATTCTGACTTTCTAGTAAGACTGGTGGCAAGAGGAGCTTTCTCAAAAGACAGAGGTGATACAATAAATCAATTACCAGACCCCAACAAAATGGAGTAAATGGCTGTGTTTAACTGAAGTCGCCCTCCTTCCCCACGCTCCGTGTGTCACTCCACGACTATGCTTTCTCGACTTGCACAAAGTGTGCTTTGAGGCACAGATTCACACAATGGGTGAGGTGGGAAGGGACCTCCGGAGGTCATCTCGCCCAAGCTCCCCTGCTCAAGCAGAGTCGCCTACGGACGGTGGCCCAGGACCGCAGCCAGACAGCTTTGGAGTATCTCCAAGGAGGGAGACTCCACAAGCTGCCTGGCGTGGCATATCTGTGCCAGTGCTCAGTCACCCTCACGGTAAAAAAGGGGTTCCTGATGGTCAGAGGCAACCTCCTGGGTTTCGGTTTGTGCCCAATGCCACTGCGCGCCCCTGAAAAGAGCCTGGCTCTCTCTTCTTTGCGCTCACTCTTTGGCTACTGATATGCTTTGAAAATGATTTCCCCCAAAGTCTTCTCTTCTCCAGGCTGAACTGCCTGCAGGCAGCTTTCTCAGCCCTCCCTCACAGGAGAGGTGCTCCAGTCCCCTCATCATCCTGATGGACCTTTAGAGGACTCTCCCCACTATGTCCATCTCTCTCTTGTGCTGGGCGGGCAGCCCAGCACCGGACACAGTACTCCAGCTGTGGCCTCACCGGTGCTAAGCAGAGGGGGAACGACCACCTCCCTCCACCTGCAAGGACGGACAACGAGTAAGAAATGCCTTGAGCTGCTTTATTTCTAAAACAGAACGTAGTGCTGCATCTGAACACTGAGACCTGGTGTCCAAATTGCTATGAAAAATACGGCAACGGGGTTCTGCTGGACAGGGGGGCGGTCGCGGGAGATGAGAGCTGTCGGGGAAATTGTTGTTCCCCGAGGCCACGGCTTGTGTCTCCTGGGTGTGGTCCCCAAAAGCTCTGTGATGTCACCAGGGAGTCGTCGTGACGCCCGCGACATCAATCCTTTTGGGGCGTGGGGCAGCCCCGAAGGCCCACAGTGCTGTCCTCGTCCGCCGGGGATAGACGTCTGCAGCTGAGGGGACGAAGAACCCCTAGTCCTGCAGGCTCCCTTCTGAAGCCACAGAGAGGATCTGCCGGACAGGGACACCGGCAGGGCCCAGGGTGTTGGGCCTCACCTGCCGCCACCCCAGGCTCGGACTGCTGTTGACGAGAGGCCAGCAACCGCTTCCCGGCCTTCCCAGTTCCTCTCTGCACCTGGCGTAGAGGTGAGACACCACCCTGCCCTGACAGCAGCAACATCCAAAGATGCCTCTGGTGTCACTCCTCTGCCCGGGGACAGTCCCTGCTGTTTGCGGCAGCACAAGCACAGCCCCGAGGCAGAGGGGACAACTCTTGAGCGCTCCACTTCCACAGCTTTGCCGCTTCGTGCAGGTTGCATCTCCAGGGCAGGTCATGAGTTTTGTATCTCTTTTGCTTGCAGTGCGAGATGGCGTTGGAAGAGGACGTGCCAGAAGACAACACCTCCTCCCCTGCTGCCAGCAACACTCAGGTGCCCCAGGCCACGGCAACGGATGCTGCGGAGGACCTACAATGCCCAATATGCTTGGACAGGATTAGCGACCAAGGCTCCATGGCCTGCTGCAGACACGTTTTCTGTTTTCCCTGCATATTCAACTGGGCGCGCATAAGATCTGTGTGCCCCATCTGTCAGGAGCCTTTCCACCACATCTACCGCAAGGTGGGACCCAGTAACTACGAGGTCTACCACATCGCGCAGGAGAACACCTCCGCCAGCCGGGCAGCAAGAAGGAGGAGATCTCGGGCCCGACCTGCGGAAAGGAGGCGGCGCCACTCCTCAGGCCGCCAGCGCCGCAGCTCCTCCAGCAGAGCCCGTGGCAGGGGCCATGCCGGGGCCTCAGACAGAGGCCGAAGCGGGACCCCGAGGCGACACCGTGGTGGCCACAGCAGGGCTCAGCACGACCCCTCGAGCACCAGGAGACGGCAGCAGAGCAGGGCTCAGGACACTGCTCGTGACGAGGGCCGAGCTCCAAGGGCTGAACGGGACGCCCCGGCCTCCTCGCGGAGGGGCGGGCACCGTCAGCGGGGAGGCCGGGTTTCCTCCAGGGACCGCCAGGCCACATGGAGCCCGTCCCAGAGGAGATCCCGCAGCACTCACCGCCGAACACAGCCGGGGCACCAAAGGAGAAGGGATCGCGACGAGGGCCGAGCTCTCAGCCCTGAACGGCGAGTCTCAGCTTCTCCCGGAAGGAGCGACCGCCGACAGCGACGAAGTCGCCTTCCCTCCACAGAACGGCGGGCCACCAGGAGCCAATCGCGGCGGAGGTCCCGCAGCTGAAAATCTACAGGGACTCTTACAAGGCCTTTTAGGGGTAGGATGATAATAGGATAGAAACTTGGGTGTTGCTTTTCTCATACTGTTCTATCTTACACTTGTCTATTAAAAGTTGGAGTGAACATTTCATAGAGGTGTGCTTTTTCTCCTTCTGTTGCGTTTCCACAGTACCATCAAGGGAAGATGTTAGCGCTTTTTCTCCAGTCTGCCCTGCTACCAATGACGCCAGCGGCGTAGTAGAAAACCTCTTGTCCTTCCACATCACCCCTTTTCTCACAGTTCACCCCAAATACTCCCCAGAAGAACTTTTCCTGTTACCACTCTTCTCACAAGGCGGCACTGAGAAGTGAAGTCAATTTACGATTGCTCTGCTCTATGGCAAAGGGACCGCGCACAATGCCAGTCCAAGTTTAAGGGCCGGTAGCAAGCCTTTGAAATGCTTACTTTCTTCTCCCTCCTCCTCAGAGACTTGAAAAGTAACCCCCAAAGCCTTATGGAGAAATTTGCCCCCGTACAGAGCCTCACGTTGAATGCCCGCAGTGGGAAGACATGTTACAGACCCTTAAGACCACCTCCAAAGACTACCAACGTCATTAGAAAACAACGGCGCACCAAGAACATTCTGACTTTCTAGTAAGACTGGTGGCAAGAGGAGCTTTCTCAAAAGACAGAGGTGATACAATAAATCAATTACCAGACCCCAACAAAATGGAGTAAATGGCTGTGTTTAACTGAAGTCGCCCTCCTTCCCCACGCTCCGTGTGTCACTCCACGACTATGCTTTCTCGACTTGCACAAAGTGTGCTTTGAGGCACAGATTCACACAATGGTTGAGGTGGGAAGGGACCTCCGGAGGTCATCTCGCCCAAGCTCCCCTGCTCAAGCAGAGTCGCCTACGGACGGTGGCCCAGGACCGCAGCCAGACAGCTTTGGAGTATCTCCAAGGAGGGAGACTCCACAAGCTGCCTGGCGTGGCATATCTGTGCCAGTGCTCAGTCACCCTCACGGTAAAAAAGGGGTTCCTGATGGTCAGAGGGAACCTCCTGGGTTTCGGTTTGTGCCCAATGCCACTGCGCGCCCCTGAAAAGAGCCTGGCTCTCTCTTCTTTGCGCTCACTCTTTGGCTACTGATATGCTTTGAAAATTATTTCCCCCAAAGTCTTCTCTTCTCCAGGCTGAACTGCCTGCAGGCAGCTTTCTCAGCCCTCCCTCACAGGAGAGGTGCTCCAGTCCCCTCATCATCCTGATGGACCTTTAGAGGACTCTCCCCACTATGTCCATCTCTCTCTTGTGCTGGGCGGGCAGCCCAGCACCGGACACAGTACTCCAGCTGTGGCCTCACCGGTGCTAAGCAGAGGGGGAACGACCACCTCCCTCCACCTGCAAGGACGGACAACGAGTAAGAAATGCCTTGAGCTGCTTTATTTCTAAAACAGAATGTAGTGCTGCATCTGAACACTGAGACCTGGTGTCCAAATTGCTATGAAAAATACGGCAACGGGGTTCTGCTGGACAGGGGGGCGGTCGCGGGAGATGAGAGCTGTCGGGGAAATTGTTGTTCCCCGAGGCCACAGCTTGTGTCTCCTGGGTGTGGTCCCCAAAAGCTCTGTGATGTCACCAGGGAGTCGTCGTGACGCCCGCGACATCAATCCTTTTGGGGCTTGGGGCAGCCCCGAAGGCCCACAGTGCTGTCCTCGTCCGCCGGGGATAGACGTCTGCAGCTGAGGGGACGAAGAACCCCTAGTCCTGCAGGCTCCCTTCTGAAGCCACAGAGAGGATCTGCCGGACAGGGACACCGGCAGGGCCCAGGGTGTTGGGCCTCAC
This sequence comes from Chroicocephalus ridibundus, assembly GCF_963924245.1. NCBI lineage: Eukaryota > Metazoa > Chordata > Aves > Charadriiformes > Laridae > Chroicocephalus > Chroicocephalus ridibundus. The sequence continues at coordinate 100,711,135 of NC_086286.1, read as the reverse complement.
CTGCCGCCACCCCAGGCTCGGACTGCTGTTGACGAGAGGCCAGCAACCGCTTCCCGGCCTTCCCAGTTCCTCTCTGCACCTGGCGTAGAGGTGAGACACCACCCTGCCCTGACAGCAGCAACATCCAAAGATGCCTCTGGTGTCACTCCTCTGCCCGGGGACAGTCCCTGCTGTTTGCGGCAGCACAAGCACAGCCCCGAGGCAGAGGGGACAACTCTTGAGCGCTCCACTTCCACAGCTTTGCCGCTTCGTGCAGGTTGCATCTCCAGGGCAGGTCATGAGTTTTGTATCTCTTTTGCTTGCAGTGCGAGATGGCGTTGGAAGAGGACGTGGCAGAAGACAACACCTCCTCCCCTGCTGCCAGCAACACTCAGGTGCCCCAGGCCACGGCAACGGATGCTGCGGAGGACCTACAATGCCCAATATGCTTGGACAGGATTAGCGACCAAGGCTCCATGGCCTGCTGCAGACACGTTTTCTGTTTTCCCTGCATATTCAACTGGGCGCGCATAAGATCTGTGTGCCCCATCTGTCAGGAGCCTTTCCACCACATCTACCGCAAGGTGGGACCCAGTAACTACGAGGTCTACCACATCGCGCAGGAGAACACCTCCGCCAGCCGGGCAGCAAGAAGGAGGAGATCTCGGGCCCGACCTGCGGAAAGGAGGCGGCGCCACTCCTCAGGCCGCCAGCGCCGCAGCTCCTCCAGCAGAGCCCGTGGCAGGGGCCATGCCGGGGCCTCAGACAGAGGCCGAAGCGGGACCCCGAGGCGACACCGTGGTGGCCACAGCAGGGCTCAGCACGACCCCTCGAGCACCAGGAGACGGCAGCAGAGCAGGGCTCAGGACACTGCTCGTGACGAGGGCCGAGCTCCAAGGGCTGAACGGGACGCCCCGGCCTCCTCGCGGAGGGGCGGGCACCGTCAGCGGGGAGGCCGGGTTTCCTCCAGGGACCGCCAGGCCACACGGAGCCCGTCCCAGAGGAGATCCCGCAGCACTCACCGCCGAACACAGCCGGGGCACCAAAGGAGAAGGGATCGCGACGAGGGCCGAGCTCTCAGCCCTGAACGGCGAGTCTCAGCTTCTCCCGGAAGGAGCGACCGCCGACAGCGACGAAGTCGCCTTCCCTCCACAGAACGGCGGGCCACCAGGAGCCAATCGCGGCGGAGGTCCCGCAGCTGAAAATCTACAGGGACTCTTACAAGGCCTTTTAGGGGTAGGATGATAATAGGATAGAAACTTGGGTGTTGCTTTTCTCATACTGTTCTATCTTACACTTGTCTATTAAAAGTTGGAGTGAACATTTCATAGAGGTGTGCTTTTTCTCCTTCTGTTGCGTTTCCACAGTACCATCAAGGGAAGATGTTAGCGCTTTTTCTCCAGTCTGCCCTGCTACCAATGACGCCAGCGGCGTAGTAGAAAACCTCTTGTCCTTCCACATCACCCCTTTTCTCACAGTTCACCCCAAATACTCCCCAGAAGAACTTTTCCTGTTACCACTCTTCTCACAAGGCGGCACTGAGAAGTGAAGTCAATTTACGATTGCTCTGCTCTATGGCAAAGGGACCGCGCACAATGCCAGTCCAAGTTTAAGGGCCGGTAGCAAGCCTTTGAAATGCTTACTTTCTTCTCCCTCCTCCTCAGAGACTTGAAAAGTAACCCCCAAAGCCTTATGGAGAAATTTGCCCCCGTACAGAGCCTCACGTTGAATGCCCGCAGTGGGAAGACATGTTACAGACCCTTAAGACCACCTCCAAAGACTACCAACGTCATTAGAAAACAACGGCGCACCAAGAACATTCTGACTTTCTAGTAAGACTGGTGGCAAGAGGAGCTTTCTCAAAAGACAGAGGTGATACAATAAATCAATTACCAGACCCCAACAAAATGGAGTAAATGGCTGTGTTTAACTGAAGTCGCCCTCCTTCCCCACGCTCCGTGTGTCACTCCACGACTATGCTTTCTCGACTTGCACAAAGTGTGCTTTGAGGCACAGATTCACACAATGGGTGAGGTGGGAAGGGACCTCCGGAGGTCATCTCGCCCAAGCTCCCCTGCTCAAGCAGAGTCGCCTACGGACGGTGGCCCAGGACCGCAGCCAGACAGCTTTGGAGTATCTCCAAGGAGGGAGACTCCACAAGCTGCCTGGCGTGGCATATCTGTGCCAGTGCTCAGTCACCCTCACGGTAAAAAAGGGGTTCCTGATGGTCAGAGGGAACCTCCTGGGTTTCGGTTTGTGCCCAATGCCACTGCGCGCCCCTGAAAAGAGCCTGGCTCTCTCTTCTTTGCGCTCACTCTTTGGCTACTGATATGCTTTGAAAATTATTTCCCCCAAAGTCTTCTCTTCTCCAGGCTGAACTGCCTGCAGGCAGCTTTCTCAGCCCTCCCTCACAGGAGAGGTGCTCCAGTCCCCTCATCATCCTGATGGACCTTTAGAGGACTCTCCCCACTATGTCCATCTCTCTCTTGTGCTGGGCGGGCAGCCCAGCACCGGACACAGTACTCCAGCTGTGGCCTCACCGGTGCTAAGCAGAGGGGGAACGACCACCTCCCTCCACCTGCAAGGACGGACAACGAGTAAGAAATGCCTTGAGCTGCTTTATTTCTAAAACAGAACGTAGTGCTGCATCTGAACACTGAGACCTGGTGTCCAAATTGCTATGAAAAATACGGCAACGGGGTTCTGCTGGACAGGGGGGCGGTCGCGGGAGATGAGAGCTGTCGGGGAAATTGTTGTTCCCCGAGGCCACGGCTTGTGTCTCCTGGGTGTGGTCCCCAAAAGCTCTGTGATGTCACCAGGGAGTCGTCGTGACGCCCGCGACATCAATCCTTTTGGGGCGTGGGGCAGCCCCGAAGGCCCACAGTGCTGTCCTCGTCCGCCGGGGATAGACGTCTGCAGCTGAGGGGACGAAGAACCCCTAGTCCTGCAGGCTCCCTTCTGAAGCCACAGAGAGGATCTGCCGGACAGGGACACCGGCAGGGCCCAGGGTGTTGGGCCTCACCTGCCGCCACCCCAGGCTCGGACTGCTGTTGACGAGAGGCCAGCAACCGCTTCCCGGCCTTCCCAGTTCCTCTCTGCACCTGGCGTAGAGGTGAGACACCACCCTGCCCTGACAGCAGCAACATCCAAAGATGCCTCTGGTGTCACTCCTCTGCCCGGGGACAGTCCCTGCTGTTTGCGGCAGCACAAGCACAGCCCCGAGGCAGAGGGGACAACTCTTGAGCGCTCCACTTCCACAGCTTTGCCGCTTCGTGCAGGTTGCATCTCCAGGGCAGGTCATGAGTTTTGTATCTCTTTTGCTTGCAGTGCGAGATGGCGTTGGAAGAGGACGTGCCAGAAGACAACACCTCCTCCCCTGCTGCCAGCAACACTCAGGTGCCCCAGGCCACGGCAACGGATGCTGCGGAGGACCTACAATGCCCAATATGCTTGGACAGGATTAGCGACCAAGGCTCCATGGCCTGCTGCAGACACGTTTTCTGTTTTCCCTGCATATTCAACTGGGCGCGCATAAGATCTGTGTGCCCCATCTGTCAGGAGCCTTTCCACCACATCTACCGCAAGGTGGGACCCAGTAACTACGAGGTCTACCACATCGCGCAGGAGAACACCTCCGCCAGCCGGGCAGCAAGAAGGAGGAGATCTCGGGCCCGACCTGCGGAAAGGAGGCGGCGCCACTCCTCAGGCCGCCAGCGCCGCAGCTCCTCCAGCAGAGCCCGTGGCAGGGGCCATGCCGGGGCCTCAGACAGAGGCCGAAGCGGGACCCCGAGGCGACACCGTGGTGGCCACAGCAGGGCTCAGCACGACCCCTCGAGCACCAGGAGACGGCAGCAGAGCAGGGCTCAGGACACTGCTCGTGACGAGGGCCGAGCTCCAAGGGCTGAACGGGACGCCCCGGCCTCCTCGCGGAGGGGCGGGCACCGTCAGCGGGGAGGCCGGGTTTCCTCCAGGGACCGCCAGGCCACATGGAGCCCGTCCCAGAGGAGATCCCGCAGCACTCACCGCCGAACACAGCCGGGGCACCAAAGGAGAAGGGATCGCGACGAGGGCCGAGCTCTCAGCCCTGAACGGCGAGTCTCAGCTTCTCCCGGAAGGAGCGACCGCCGACAGCGACGAAGTCGCCTTCCCTCCACAGAACGGCGGGCCACCAGGAGCCAATCGCGGCGGAGGTCCCGCAGCTGAAAATCTACAGGGACTCTTACAAGGCCTTTTAGGGGTAGGATGATAATAGGATAGAAACTTGGGTGTTGCTTTTCTCATACTGTTCTATCTTACACTTGTCTATTAAAAGTTGGAGTGAACATTTCATAGAGGTGTGCTTTTTCTCCTTCTGTTGCGTTTCCACAGTACCATCAAGGGAAGATGTTAGCGCTTTTTCTCCAGTCTGCCCTGCTACCAATGACGCCAGCGGCGTAGTAGAAAACCTCTTGTCCTTCCACATCACCCCTTTTCTCACAGTTCACCCCAAATACTCCCCAGAAGAACTTTTCCTGTTACCACTCTTCTCACAAGGCGGCACTGAGAAGTGAAGTCAATTTACGATTGCTCTGCTCTATGGCAAAGGGACCGCGCACAATGCCAGTCCAAGTTTAAGGGCCGGTAGCAAGCCTTTGAAATGCTTACTTTCTTCTCCCTCCTCCTCAGAGACTTGAAAAGTAACCCCCAAAGCCTTATGGAGAAATTTGCCCCCGTACAGAGCCTCACGTTGAATGCCCGCAGTGGGAAGACATGTTACAGACCCTTAAGACCACCTCCAAAGACTACCAACGTCATTAGAAAACAACGGCGCACCAAGAACATTCTGACTTTCTAGTAAGACTGGTGGCAAGAGGAGCTTTCTCAAAAGACAGAGGTGATACAATAAATCAATTACCAGACCCCAACAAAATGGAGTAAATGGCTGTGTTTAACTGAAGTCGCCCTCCTTCCCCACGCTCCGTGTGTCACTCCACGACTATGCTTTCTCGACTTGCACAAAGTGTGCTTTGAGGCACAGATTCACACAATGGTTGAGGTGGGAAGGGACCTCCGGAGGTCATCTCGCCCAAGCTCCCCTGCTCAAGCAGAGTCGCCTACGGACGGTGGCCCAGGACCGCAGCCAGACAGCTTTGGAGTATCTCCAAGGAGGGAGACTCCACAAGCTGCCTGGCGTGGCATATCTGTGCCAGTGCTCAGTCACCCTCACGGTAAAAAAGGGGTTCCTGATGGTCAGAGGGAACCTCCTGGGTTTCGGTTTGTGCCCAATGCCACTGCGCGCCCCTGAAAAGAGCCTGGCTCTCTCTTCTTTGCGCTCACTCTTTGGCTACTGATATGCTTTGAAAATTATTTCCCCCAAAGTCTTCTCTTCTCCAGGCTGAACTGCCTGCAGGCAGCTTTCTCAGCCCTCCCTCACAGGAGAGGTGCTCCAGTCCCCTCATCATCCTGATGGACCTTTAGAGGACTCTCCCCACTATGTCCATCTCTCTCTTGTGCTGGGCGGGCAGCCCAGCACCGGACACAGTACTCCAGCTGTGGCCTCACCGGTGCTAAGCAGAGGGGGAACGACCACCTCCCTCCACCTGCAAGGACGGACAACGAGTAAGAAATGCCTTGAGCTGCTTTATTTCTAAAACAGAACGTAGTGCTGCATCTGAACACTGAGACCTGGTGTCCAAATTGCTATGAAAAATACGGCAACGGGGTTCTGCTGGACAGGGGGGCGGTCGCGGGAGATGAGAGCTGTCGGGGAAATTGTTGTTCCCCGAGGCCACGGCTTGTGTCTCCTGGGTGTGGTCCCCAAAAGCTCTGTGATGTCACCAGGGAGTCGTCGTGACGCCCGCGACATCAATCCTTTTGGGGCGTGGGGCAGCCCCGAAGGCCCACAGTGCTGTCCTCGTCCGCCGGGGATAGACGTCTGCAGCTGAGGGGACGAAGAACCCCTAGTCCTGCAGGCTCCCTTCTGAAGCCACAGAGAGGATCTGCCGGACAGGGACACCGGCAGGGCCCAGGGTGTTGGGCCTCACCTGCCGCCACCCCAGGCTCGGACTGCTGTTGACGAGAGGCCAGCAACCGCTTCCCGGCCTTCCCAGTTCCTCTCTGCACCTGGCGTAGAGGTGAGACACCACCCTGCCCTGACAGCAGCAACATCCAAAGATGCCTCTGGTGTCACTCCTCTGCCCGGGGACAGTCCCTGCTGTTTGCGGCAGCACAAGCACAGCCCCGAGGCAGAGGGGACAACTCTTGAGCGCTCCACTTCCACAGCTTTGCCGCTTCGTGCAGGTTGCATCTCCAGGGCAGGTCATGAGTTTTGTATCTCTTTTGCTTGCAGTGCGAGATGGCGTTGGAAGAGGACGTGCCAGAAGACAACACCTCCTCCCCTGCTGCCAGCAACACTCAGGTGCCCCAGGCCACGGCAACGGATGCTGCGGAGGACCTACAATGCCCAATATGCTTGGACAGGATTAGCGACCAAGGCTCCATGGCCTGCTGCAGACACGTTTTCTGTTTTCCCTGCATATTCAACTGGGCGCGCATAAGATCTGTGTGCCCCATCTGTCAGGAGCCTTTCCACCACATCTACCGCAAGGTGGGACCCAGTAACTACGAGGTCTACCACATCGCGCAGGAGAACACCTCCGCCAGCCGGGCAGCAAGAAGGAGGAGATCTCGGGCCCGACCTGCGGAAAGGAGGCGGCGCCACTCCTCAGGCCGCCAGCGCCGCAGCTCCTCCAGCAGAGCCCGTGGCAGGGGCCATGCCGGGGCCTCAGACAGAGGCCGAAGCGGGACCCCGAGGCGACACCGTGGTGGCCACAGCAGGGCTCAGCACGACCCCTCGAGCACCAGGAGACGGCAGCAGAGCAGGGCTCAGGACACTGCTCGTGACGAGGGCCGAGCTCCAAGGGCTGAACGGGACGCCCCGGCCTCCTCGCGGAGGGGCGGGCACCGTCAGCGGGGAGGCCGGGTTTCCTCCAGGGACCGCCAGGCCACACGGAGCCCGTCCCAGAGGAGATCCCGCAGCACTCACCGCCGAACACAGCCGGGGCACCAAAGGAGAAGGGATCGCGACGAGGGCCGAGCTCTCAGCCCTGAACGGCGAGTCTCAGCTTCTCCCGGAAGGAGCGACCGCCGACAGCGACGAAGTCGCCTTCCCTCCACAGAACGGCGGGCCACCAGGAGCCAATCGCGGCGGAGGTCCCGCAGCTGAAAATCTACAGGGACTCTTACAAGGCCTTTTAGGGGTAGGATGATAATAGGATAGAAACTTGGGTGTTGCTTTTCTCATACTGTTCTATCTTACACTTGTCTATTAAAAGTTGGAGTGAACATTTCATAGAGGTGTGCTTTTTCTCCTTCTGTTGCGTTTCCACAGTACCATCAAGGGAAGATGTTAGCGCTTTTTCTCCAGTCTGCCCTGCTACCAATGACGCCAGCGGCGTAGTAGAAAACCTCTTGTCCTTCCACATCACCCCTTTTCTCACAGTTCACCCCAAATACTCCCCAGAAGAACTTTTCCTGTTACCACTCTTCTCACAAGGCGGCACTGAGAAGTGAAGTCAATTTACGATTGCTCTGCTCTATGGCAAAGGGACCGCGCACAATGCCAGTCCAAGTTTAAGGGCCGGTAGCAAGCCTTTGAAATGCTTACTTTCTTCTCCCTCCTCCTCAGAGACTTGAAAAGTAACCCCCAAAGCCTTATGGAGAAATTTGCCCCCGTACAGAGCCTCACGTTGAATGCCCGCAGTGGGAAGACATGTTACAGACCCTTAAGACCACCTCCAAAGACTACCAACGTCATTAGAAAACAACGGCGCACCAAGAACATTCTGACTTTCTAGTAAGACTGGTGGCAAGAGGAGCTTTCTCAAAAGACAGAGGTGATACAATAAATCAATTACCAGACCCCAACAAAATGGAGTAAATGGCTGTGTTTAACTGAAGTCGCCCTCCTTCCCCACGCTCCGTGTGTCACTCCACGACTATGCTTTCTCGACTTGCACAAAGTGTGCTTTGAGGCACAGATTCACACAATGGGTGAGGTGGGAAGGGACCTCCGGAGGTCATCTCGCCCAAGCTCCCCTGCTCAAGCAGAGTCGCCTACGGACGGTGGCCCAGGACCGCAGCCAGACAGCTTTGGAGTATCTCCAAGGAGGGAGACTCCACAAGCTGCCTGGCGTGGCATATCTGTGCCAGTGCTCAGTCACCCTCACGGTAAAAAAGGGGTTCCTGATGGTCAGAGGGAACCTCCTGGGTTTCGGTTTGTGCCCAATGCCACTGCGCGCCCCTGAAAAGAGCCTGGCTCTCTCTTCTTTGCGCTCACTCTTTGGCTACTGATATGCTTTGAAAATTATTTCCCCCAAAGTCTTCTCTTCTCCAGGCTGAACTGCCTGCAGGCAGCTTTCTCAGCCCTCCCTCACAGGAGAGGTGCTCCAGTCCCCTCATCATCCTGATGGACCTTTAGAGGACTCTCCCCACTATGTCCATCTCTCTCTTGTGCTGGGCGGGCAGCCCAGCACCGGACACAGTACTCCAGCTGTGGCCTCACCGGTGCTAAGCAGAGGGGGAACGACCACCTCCCTCCACCTGCAAGGACGGACAACGAGTAAGAAATGCCTTGAGCTGCTTTATTTCTAAAACAGAACGTAGTGCTGCATCTGAACACTGAGACCTGGTGTCCAAATTGCTATGAAAAATACGGCAACGGGGTTCTGCTGGACAGGGGGGCGGTCGCGGGAGATGAGAGCTGTCGGGGAAATTGTTGTTCCCCGAGGCCACGGCTTGTGTCTCCTGGGTGTGGTCCCCAAAAGCTCTGTGATGTCACCAGGGAGTCGTCGTGACGCCCGCGACATCAATCCTTTTGGGGCGTGGGGCAGCCCCGAAGGCCCACAGTGCTGTCCTCGTCCGCCGGGGATAGACGTCTGCAGCTGAGGGGACGAAGAACCCCTAGTCCTGCAGGCTCCCTTCTGAAGCCACAGAGAGGATCTGCCGGACAGGGACACCGGCAGGGCCCAGGGTGTTGGGCCTCACCTGCCGCCACCCCAGGCTCGGACTGCTGTTGACGAGAGGCCAGCAACCGCTTCCCGGCCTTCCCAGTTCCTCTCTGCACCTGGCGTAGAGGTGAGACACCACCCTGCCCTGACAGCAGCAACATCCAAAGATGCCTCTGGTGTCACTCCTCTGCCCGGGGACAGTCCCTGCTGTTTGCGGCAGCACAAGCACAGCCCCGAGGCAGAGGGGACAACTCTTGAGCGCTCCACTTCCACAGCTTTGCCGCTTCGTGCAGGTTGCATCTCCAGGGCAGGTCATGAGTTTTGTATCTCTTTTGCTTGCAGTGCGAGATGGCGTTGGAAGAGGACGTGCCAGAAGACAACACCTCCTCCCCTGCTGCCAGCAACACTCAGGTGCCCCAGGCCACGGCAACGGATGCTGCGGAGGACCTACAATGCCCAATATGCTTGGACAGGATTAGCGACCAAGGCTCCATGGCCTGCTGCAGACACGTTTTCTGTTTTCCCTGCATATTCAACTGGGCGCGCATAAGATCTGTGTGCCCCATCTGTCAGGAGCCTTTCCACCACATCTACCGCAAGGTGGGACCCAGTAACTACGAGGTCTACCACATCGCGCAGGAGAACACCTCCGCCAGCCGGGCAGCAAGAAGGAGGAGATCTCGGGCCCGACCTGCGGAAAGGAGGCGGCGCCACTCCTCAGGCCGCCAGCGCCGCAGCTCCTCCAGCAGAGCCCGTGGCAGGGGCCATGCCGGGGCCTCAGACAGAGGCCGAAGCGGGACCCCGAGGCGACACCGTGGTGGCCACAGCAGGGCTCAGCACGACCCCTCGAGCACCAGGAGACGGCAGCAGAGCAGGGCTCAGGACACTGCTCGTGACGAGGGCCGAGCTCCAAGGGCTGAACGGGACGCCCCGGCCTCCTCGCGGAGGGGCGGGCACCGTCAGCGGGGAGGCCGGGTTTCCTCCAGGGACCGCCAGGCCACATGGAGCCCGTCCCAGAGGAGATCCCGCAGCACTCACCGCCGAACACAGCCGGGGCACCAAAGGAGAAGGGATCGCGACGAGGGCCGAGCTCTCAGCCCTGAACGGCGAGTCTCAGCTTCTCCCGGAAGGAGCGACCGCCGACAGCGACGAAGTCGCCTTCCCTCCACAGAACGGCGGGCCACCAGGAGCCAATCGCGGCGGAGGTCCCGCAGCTGAAAATCTACAGGGACTCTTACAAGGCCTTTTAGGGGTAGGATGATAATAGGATAGAAACTTGGGTGTTGCTTTTCTCATACTGTTCTATCTTACACTTGTCTATTAAAAGTTGGAGTGAACATTTCATAGAGGTGTGCTTTTTCTCCTTCTGTTGCGTTTCCACAGTACCATCAAGGGAAGATGTTAGCGCTTTTTCTCCAGTCTGCCCTGCTACCAATGACGCCAGCGGCGTAGTAGAAAACCTCTTGTCCTTCCACATCACCCCTTTTCTCACAGTTCACCCCAAATACTCCCCAGAAGAACTTTTCCTGTTACCACTCTTCTCACAAGGCGGCACTGAGAAGTGAAGTCAATTTACGATTGCTCTGCTCTATGGCAAAGGGACCGCGCACAATGCCAGTCCAAGTTTAAGGGCCGGTAGCAAGCCTTTGAAATGCTTACTTTCTTCTCCCTCCTCCTCAGAGACTTGAAAAGTAACCCCCAAAGCCTTATGGAGAAATTTGCCCCCGTACAGAGCCTCACGTTGAATGCCCGCAGTGGGAAGACATGTTACAGACCCTTAAGACCACCTCCAAAGACTACCAACGTCATTAGAAAACAACGGCGCACCAAGAACATTCTGACTTTCTAGTAAGACTGGTGGCAAGAGGAGCTTTCTCAAAAGACAGAGGTGATACAATAAATCAATTACCAGACCCCAACAAAATGGAGTAAATGGCTGTGTTTAACTGAAGTCGCCCTCCTTCCCCACGCTCCGTGTGTCACTCCACGACTATGCTTTCTCGACTTGCACAAAGTGTGCTTTGAGGCACAGATTCACACAATGGTTGAGGTGGGAAGGGACCTCCGGAGGTCATCTCGCCCAAGCTCCCCTGCTCAAGCAGAGTCGCCTACGGACGGTGGCCCAGGACCGCAGCCAGACAGCTTTGGAGTATCTCCAAGGAGGGAGACTCCACAAGCTGCCTGGCGTGGCATATCTGTGCCAGTGCTCAGTCACCCTCACGGTAAAAAAGGGGTTCCTGATGGTCAGAGGGAACCTCCTGGGTTTCGGTTTGTGCCCAATGCCACTGCGCGCCCCTGAAAAGAGCCTGGCTCTCTCTTCTTTGCGCTCACTCTTTGGCTACTGATATGCTTTGAAAATTATTTCCCCCAAAGTCTTCTCTTCTCCAGGATGAACTGCCTGCAGGCAGCTTTCTCAGCCCTCCCTCACAGGAGAGGTGCTCCAGTCCCCTCATCATCCTGATGGACCTTTAGAGGACTCTCCCCACTATGTCCATCTCTCTCTTGTGCTGGGCGGGCAGCCCAGCACCGGACACAGTACTCCAGCTGTGGCCTCACCGGTGCTAAGCAGAGGGGGAACGACCACCTCCCTCCACCTGCAAGGACGGACAACGAGTAAGAAATGCCTTGAGCTGCTTTATTTCTAAAACAGAACGTAGTGCTGCATCTGAACACTGAGACCTGGTGTCCAAATTGCTATGAAAAATACGGCAACGGGGTTCTGCTGGACAGGGGGGCGGTCGCGGGAGATGAGAGCTGTCGGGGAAATTGTTGTTCCCCGAGGCCACGGCTTGTGTCTCCTGGGTGTGGTCCCCAAAAGCTCTGGGATGTCACCAGGGAGTCGTCGTGACGCCCGCGACATCAATCCTTTTGGGGCTTGGGGCAGCCCCGAAGGCCCACAGTGCTGTCCTCGTCCGCCGGGGATAGACGTCTGCAGCTGAGGGGACGAAGAACCCCTAGTCCTGCAGGCTCCCTTCTGAAGCCACAGAGAGGATCTGCCGGACAGGGACACCGGCAGGGCCCAGGGTGTTGGGCCTCACCTGCCGCCACCCCAGGCTCGGACTGCTGTTGACGAGAGGCCAGCAACCGCTTCCCGGCCTTCCCAGTTCCTCTCTGCACCTGGCGTAGAGGTGAGACACCACCCTGCCCTGACAGCAGCAACATCCAAAGATGCCTCTGGTGTCACTCCTCTGCCCGGGGACAGTCCCTGCTGTTTGCGGCAGCACAAGCACAGCCCCGAGGCAGAGGGGACAACTCTTGAGCGCTCCACTTCCACAGCTTTGCCGCTTCGTGCAGGTTGCATCTCCAGGGCAGGTCATGAGTTTTGTATCTCTTTTGCTTGCAGTGCGAGATGGCGTTGGAAGAGGACGTGGCAGAAGACAACACCTCCTCCCCTGCTGCCAGCAACACTCAGGTGCCCCAGGCCACGGCAACGGATGCTGCGGAGGACCTACAATGCCCAATATGCTTGGACAGGATTAGCGACCAAGGCTCCATGGCCTGCTGCAGACACGTTTTCTGTTTTCCCTGCATATTCAACTGGGCGCGCATAAGATCTGTGTGCCCCATCTGTCAGGAGCCTTTCCACCACATCTACCGCAAGGTGGGACCCAGTAACTACGAGGTCTACCACATCGCGCAGGAGAACACCTCCGCCAGCCGGGCAGCAAGAAGGAGGAGATCTCGGGCCCGACCTGCGGAAAGGAGGCGGCGCCACTCCTCAGGCCGCCAGCGCCGCAGCTCCTCCAGCAGAGCCCGTGGCAGGGGCCATGCCGGGGCCTCAGACAGAGGCCGAAGCGGGACCCCGAGGCGACACCGTGGTGGCCACAGCAGGGCTCAGCACGACCCCTCGAGCACCAGGAGACGGCAGCAGAGCAGGGCTCAGGACACTGCTCGTGACGAGGGCCGAGCTCCAAGGGCTGAACGGGACGCCCCGGCCTCCTCGCGGAGGGGCGAGCACCGTCAGCGGGGAGGCCGGGTTTCCTCCAGGGACCGCCAGGCCACACGGAGCCCGTCCCAGAGGAGATCCCGCAGCACTCACCGCCGAACACAGCCGGGGCACCAAAGGAAAAGGGATCGCGACGAGGGCCGAGCTCTCAGCCCTGAACGGCGAGTCTCAGCTTCTCCCGGAAGGAGCGACCGCCGACAGCGACGAAGTCGCCTTCCCTCCACAGAACGGCGGGCCACCAGGAGCCAATCGCGGCGGAGGTCCCGCAGCTGAAAATCTACAGGGACTCTTACAAGGCCTTTTAGGGGTAGGATGATAATAGGATAGAAACTTGGGTGTTGGTTTTCTCATACTGTTCTATCTTACACTTGTCTATTAAAAGTTGGAGTGAACATTTCATAGAGGTGTGCTTTTTCTCCTTCTGTTGCGTTTCCACAGTACCATCAAGGGAAGATGTTAGCGCTTTTTCTCCAGTCTGCCCTGCTACCAATGACGCCAGCGGCGTAGTAGAAAACCTCTTGTCCTTCCACATCACCCCTTTTCTCACAGTTCACCCCAAATACTCCCCGGAAGAACTTTTCCTGTTACCACTCTTCTCACAAGGCGGCACTGAGAAGTGAAGTCAATTTACGATTGCTCTGCTCTATGGCAAAGGGACCGCGCACAATGCCAGTCCAAGTTTAAGGGCCGGTAGCAAGCCTTTGAAATGCTTACTTTCTTCTCCCTCCTCCTCAGAGACTTGAAAAGTAACCCCCAAAGCCTTATGGAGAAATTTGCCCCCGTACAGAGCCTCACGTTGAATGCCTGCAGTGGGAAGACATGTTACAGACCCTTAAGACCACCTCCAAAGACTACCAACGTCATTAGAAAACAACGGCGCACCAAGAACATTCTGACTTTCTAGTAAGACTGGTGGCAAGAGGAGCTTTCTCAAAAGACAGAGGTGATACAATAAATCAATTACCAGACCCCAACAAAATGGAGTAAATGGCTGTGTTTAACTGAAGTCGCCCTCCTTCCCCACGCTCCGTGTGTCACTCCACGACTATGCTTTCTCGACTTGCACAAAGTGTGCTTTGAGGCACAGATTCACACAATGGGTGAGGTGGGAAGGGACCTCCGGAGGTCATCTCGCCCAAGCTCCCCTGCTCAAGCAGAGTCGCCTACGGACGGTGGCCCAGGACCGCAGCCAGACAGCTTTGGAGTATCTCCAAGGAGGGAGACTCCACAAGCTGCCTGGCGTGGCATATCTGTGCCAGTGCTCAGTCACCCTCACGGTAAAAAAGGGGTTCCTGATGGTCAGAGGGAACCTCCTGGGTTTCGGTTTGTGCCCAATGCCACTGCGCGCCCCTGAAAAGAGCCTGGCTCTCTCTTCTTTGCGCTCACTCTTTGGCTACTGATATGCTTTGAAAATTATTTCCCCCAAAGTCTTCTCTTCTCCAGGCTGAACTGCCTGCAGGCAGCTTTCTCAGCCCTCCCTCACAGGAGAGGTGCTCCAGTCCCCTCATCATCCTGATGGACCTTTAGAGGACTCTCCCCACTATGTCCATCTCTCTCTTGTGCTGGGCGGGCAGCCCAGCACCGGACACAGTACTCCAGCTGTGGCCTCACCGGTGCTAAGCAGAGGGGGAAGGACCACCTCCCTCCACCTGCAAGGACGGACAACGAGTAAGAAATGCCTTGAGCTGCTTTATTTCTAAAACAGAACGTAGTGCTGCATCTGAACACTGAGACCTGGTGTCCAAATTGCTATGAAAAATACGGCAACGGGGTTCTGCTGGACAGGGGGGCGGTCGCGGGAGATGAGAGCTGTCGGGGAAATTGTTGTTCCCCGAGGCCACGGCTTGTGTCTCCTGGGTGTGGTCCCCAAAAGCTCTGGGATGTCACCAGGGAGTCGTCGTGACGCCCGCGACATCAATCCTTTTGGGGCTTGGGGCAGCCCCGAAGGCCCACAGTGCTGTCCTCGTCCGCCGGGGATAGACGTCTGCAGCTGAGGGGACGAAGAACCCCTAGTCCTGCAGGCTCCCTTCTGAAGCCACAGAGAGGATCTGCCGGACAGGGACACCGGCAGGGCCCAGGGTGTTGGGCCTCACCTGCCGCCACCCCAGGCTCGGACTGCTGTTGACGAGAGGCCAGCAACCGCTTCCCGGCCTTCCCAGTTCCTCTCTGCACCTGGCGTAGAGGTGAGACACCACCCTGCCCTGACAGCAGCAACATCCAAAGATGCCTCTGGTGTCACTCCTCTGCCCGGGGACAGTCCCTGCTGTTTGCGGCAGCACAAGCACAGCCCCGAGGCAGAGGGGACAACTCTTGAGCGCTCCACTTCCACAGCTTTGCCGCTTCGTGCAGGTTGCATCTCCAGGGCAGGTCATGAGTTTTGTATCTCTTTTGCTTGCAGTGCGAGATGGCGTTGGAAGAGGACGTGCCAGAAGACAACACCTCCTCCCCTGCTGCCAGCAACACTCAGGTGCCCCAGGCCACGGCAACGGATGCTGCGGAGGACCTACAATGCCCAATATGCTTGGACAGGATTAGCGACCAAGGCTCCATGGCCTGCTGCAGACACGTTTTCTGTTTTCCCTGCATATTCAACTGGGCGCGCATAAGATCTGTGTGCCCCATCTGTCAGGAGCCTTTCCACCACATCTACCGCAAGGTGGGACCCAGTAACTACGAGGTCTACCACATCGCGCAGGAGAACACCTCCGCCAGCCGGGCAGCAAGAAGGAGGAGATCTCGGGCCCGACCTGCGGAAAGGAGGCGGCGCCACTCCTCAGGCCGCCAGCGCCGCAGCTCCTCCAGCAGAGGCCGTGGCAGGGGCCATGCCGGGGCCTCAGACAGAGGCCGAAGCGGGACCCCGAGGCGACACCGTGGTGGCCACAGCAGGGCTCAGCACGACCCCTCGAGCACCAGGAGACGGCAGCAGAGCAGGGCTCAGGATACTGCTCGTGACGAGGGCCGAGCTCCAAGGGCTGAACGGGACGCCCCGGCCTCCTCGCGGAGGGGCGAGCACCGTCAGCGGGGAGGCCGGGTTTCCTCCAGGGACCGCCAGGCCACACGGAGCCCGTCCCAGAGGAGATCCCGCAGCACTCACCGCCGAACACAGCCGGGGCACCAAAGGAGA
The DNA here is from genome assembly GCF_963924245.1 of Chroicocephalus ridibundus. Lineage (NCBI taxonomy): Eukaryota > Metazoa > Chordata > Aves > Charadriiformes > Laridae > Chroicocephalus > Chroicocephalus ridibundus. Next base: position 100,695,099 of record NC_086286.1, on the reverse strand, counting down.
AGGGATCGCGACGAGGGCCGAGCTCTCAGCCCTGAACGGCGAGTCTCAGCTTCTCCCGGAAGGAGCGACCGCCGACAGCGACGAAGTCGCCTTCCCTCCACAGAACGGCGGGCCACCAGGAGCCAATCGCGGCGGAGGTCCCGCAGCTGAAAATCTACAGGGACTCTTACAAGGCCTTTTAGGGGTAGGATGATAATAGGATAGAAACTTGGGTGTTGGTTTTCTCATACTGTTCTATCTTACACTTGTCTATTAAAAGTTGGAGTGAACATTTCATAGAGGTGTGCTTTTTCTCCTTCTGTTGCGTTTCCACAGTACCATCAAGGGAAGATGTTAGCGCTTTTTCTCCAGTCTGCCCTGCTACCAATGACGCCAGCGGCGTAGTAGAAAACCTCTTGTCCTTCCACATCACCCCTTTTCTCACAGTTCACCCCAAATACTCCCCGGAAGAACTTTTCCTGTTACCACTCTTCTCACAAGGCGGCACTGAGAAGTGAAGTCAATTTACGATTGCTCTGCTCTATGGCAAAGGGACCGCGCACAATGCCAGTCCAAGTTTAAGGGCCGGTAGCAAGCCTTTGAAATGCTTACTTTCTTCTCCCTCCTCCTCAGAGACTTGAAAAGTAACCCCCAAAGCCTTATGGAGAAATTTGCCCCCGTACAGAGCCTCACGTTGAATGCCCGCAGTGGGAAGACATGTTACAGACCCTTAAGACCACCTCCAAAGACTACCAACGTCATTAGAAAACAACGGCGCACCAAGAACATTCTGACTTTCTAGTAAGACTGGTGGCAAGAGGAGCTTTCTCAAAAGACAGAGGTGATACAATAAATCAATTACCAGACCCCAACAAAATGGAGTAAATGGCTGTGTTTAACTGAAGTCGCCCTCCTTCCCCACGCTCCGTGTGTCACTCCACGACTATGCTTTCTCGACTTGCACAAAGTGTGCTTTGAGGCACAGATTCACACAATGGGTGAGGTGGGAAGGGACCTCCGGAGGTCATCTCGCCCAAGCTCCCCTGCTCAAGCAGAGTCGCCTACGGACGGTGGCCCAGGACCGCAGCCAGACAGCTTTGGAGTATCTCCAAGGAGGGAGACTCCACAAGCTGCCTGGCGTGGCATATCTGTGCCAGTGCTCAGTCACCCTCACGGTAAAAAAGGGGTTCCTGATGGTCAGAGGGAACCTCCTGGGTTTCGGTTTGTGCCCAATGCCACTGCGCGCCCCTGAAAAGAGCCTGGCTCTCTCTTCTTTGCGCTCACTCTTTGGCTACTGATATGCTTTGAAAATTATTTCCCCCAAAGTCTTCTCTTCTCCAGGATGAACTGCCTGCAGGCAGCTTTCTCAGCCCTCCCTCACAGGAGAGGTGCTCCAGTCCCCTCATCATCCTGATGGACCTTTAGAGGACTCTCCCCACTATGTCCATCTCTCTCTTGTGCTGGGCGGGCAGCCCAGCACCGGACACAGTACTCCAGCTGTGGCCTCACCGGTGCTAAGCAGAGGGGGAACGACCACCTCCCTCCACCTGCAAGGACGGACAACGAGTAAGAAATGCCTTGAGCTGCTTTATTTCTAAAACAGAACGTAGTGCTGCATCTGAACACTGAGACCTGGTGTCCAAATTGCTATGAAAAATACGGCAACGGGGTTCTGCTGGACAGGGGGGCGGTCGCGGGAGATGAGAGCTGTCGGGGAAATTGTTGTTCCCCGAGGCCACGGCTTGTGTCTCCTGGGTGTGGTCCCCAAAAGCTCTGTGATGTCACCAGGGAGTCGTCGTGACGCCCGCGACATCAATCCTTTTGGGGCTTGGGGCAGCCCCGAAGGCCCACAGTGCTGTCCTCGTCCGCCGGGGATAGACGTCTGCAGCTGAGGGGACGAAGAACCCCTAGTCCTGCAGGCTCCCTTCTGAAGCCACAGAGAGGATCTGCCGGACAGGGACACCGGCAGGGCCCAGGGTGTTGGGCCTCACCTGCCGCCACCCCAGGCTCGGACTGCTGTTGACGAGAGGCCAGCAACCGCTTCCCGGCCTTCCCAGTTCCTCTCTGCACCTGGCGTAGAGGTGAGACACCACCCTGCCCTGACAGCAGCAACATCCAAAGATGCCTCTGGTGTCACTCCTCTGCCCGGGGACAGTCCCTGCTGTTTGCGGCAGCACAAGCACAGCCCCGAGGCAGAGGGGACAACTCTTGAGCGCTCCACTTCCACAGCTTTGCCGCTTCGTGCAGGTTGCATCTCCAGGGCAGGTCATGAGTTTTGTATCTCTTTTGCTTGCAGTGCGAGATGGCGTTGGAAGAGGACGTGCCAGAAGACAACACCTCCTCCCCTGCTGCCAGCAACACTCAGGTGCCCCAGGCCACGGCAACGGATGCTGCGGAGGACCTACAATGCCCAATATGCTTGGACAGGATTAGCGACCAAGGCTCCATGGCCTGCTGCAGACACGTTTTCTGTTTTCCCTGCATATTCAACTGGGCGCGCATAAGATCTGTGTGCCCCATCTGTCAGGAGCCTTTCCACCACATCTACCGCAAGGTGGGACCCAGTAACTACGAGGTCTACCACATCGCGCAGGAGAACACCTCCGCCAGCCGGGCAGCAAGAAGGAGGAGATCTCGGGCCCGACCTGCGGAAAGGAGGCGGCGCCACTCCTCAGGCCGCCAGCGCCGCAGCTCCTCCAGCAGAGCCCGTGGCAGGGGCCATGCCGGGGCCTCAGACAGAGGCCGAAGCGGGACCCCGAGGCGACACCGTGGTGGCCACAGCAGGGCTCAGCACGACCCCTCGAGCACCAGGAGACGGCAGCAGAGCAGGGCTCAGGACACTGCTCGTGACGAGGGCCGAGCTCCAAGGGCTGAACGGGACGCCCCGGCCTCCTCGCGGAGGGGCGAGCACCGTCAGCGGGGAGGCCGGGTTTCCTCCAGGGACCGCCAGGCCACACGGAGCCCGTCCCAGAGGAGATCCCGCAGCACTCACCGCCGAACACAGCCGGGGCACCAAAGGAGAAGGGATCGCGACGAGGGCCGAGCTCTCAGCCCTGAACGGCGAGTCTCAGCTTCTCCCGGAAGGAGCGACCGCCGACAGCGACGAAGTCGCCTTCCCTCCACAGAACGGCGGGCCACCAGGAGCCAATCGCGGCGGAGGTCCCGCAGCTGAAAATCTACAGGGACTCTTACAAGGCCTTTTAGGGGTAGGATGATAATAGGATAGAAACTTGGGTGTTGCTTTTCTCATACTGTTCTATCTTACACTTGTCTATTAAAAGTTGGAGTGAACATTTCATAGAGGTGTGCTTTTTCTCCTTCTGTTGCGTTTCCACAGTACCATCAAGGGAAGATGTTAGCGCTTTTTCTCCAGTCTGCCCTGCTACCAATGACGCCAGCGGCGTAGTAGAAAACCTCTTGTCCTTCCACATCACCCCTTTTCTCACAGTTCACCCCAAATACTCCCCGGAAGAACTTTTCCTGTTACCACTCTTCTCACAAGGCGGCACTGAGAAGTGAAGTCAATTTACGATTGCTCTGCTCTATGGCAAAGGGACCGCGCACAATGCCAGTCCAAGTTTAAGGGCCGGTAGCAAGCCTTTGAAATGCTTACTTTCTTCTCCCTCCTCCTCAGAGACTTGAAAAGTAACCCCCAAAGCCTTATGGAGAAATTTGCCCCCGTACAGAGCCTCACGTTGAATGCCCGCAGTGGGAAGACATGTTACAGACCCTTAAGACCACCTCCAAAGACTACCAACGTCATTAGAAAACAACGGCGCACCAAGAACATTCTGACTTTCTAGTAAGACTGGTGGCAAGAGGAGCTTTCTCAAAAGACAGAGGTGATACAATAAATCAATTACCAGACCCCAACAAAATGGAGTAAATGGCTGTGTTTAACTGAAGTCGCCCTCCTTCCCCACGCTCCGTGTGTCACTCCACGACTATGCTTTCTCGACTTGCACAAAGTGTGCTTTGAGGCACAGATTCACACAATGGTTGAGGTGGGAAGGGACCTCCGGAGGTCATCTCGCCCAAGCTCCCCTGCTCAAGCAGAGTCGCCTACGGACGGTGGCCCAGGACCGCAGCCAGACAGCTTTCGAGTATCTCCAAGGAGGGAGACTCCACAAGCTGCCTGGCGTGGCATATCTGTGCCAGTGCTCAGTCACCCTCACGGTAAAAAAGGGGTTCCTGATGGTCAGAGGGAACCTCCTGGGTTTCGGTTTGTGCCCAATGCCACTGCGCGCCCCTGAAAAGAGCCTGGCTCTCTCTTCTTTGCGCTCACTCTTTGGCTACTGATATGCTTTGAAAATTATTTCCCCCAAAGTCTTCTCTTCTCCAGGCTGAACTGCCTGCAGGCAGCTTTCTCAGCCCTCCCTCACAGGAGAGGTGCTCCAGTCCCCTCATCATCCTGATGGACCTTTAGAGGACTCTCCCCACTATGTCCATCTCTCTCTTGTGCTGGGCGGGCAGCCCAGCACCGGACACAGTACTCCAGCTGTGGCCTCACCGGTGCTAAGCAGAGGGGGAACGACCACCTCCCTCCACCTGCAAGGACGGACAAGGAGTAAGAAATGCCTTGAGCTGCTTTATTTCTAAAACAGAACGTAGTGCTGCATCTGAACACTGAGACCTGGTGTCCAAATTGCTATGAAAAATACGGCAACGGGGTTCTGCTGGACAGGGGGGCGGTCGCGTGAGATGAGAGCTGTCGGGGAAATTGTTGTTCCCCGAGGCCACGGCTTGTGTCTCCTGGGTGTGGTCCCCAAAAGCTCTGTGATGTCACCAGGGAGTCATCGTGACGCCCGCGACATCAATCCTTTTGGGGCTTGGGGCAGCCCCGAAGGCCCACAGTGCTGTCCTCGTCCGCCGGGGATAGGCGTCTGCAGCTGAGGGGACGAAGAACCCCTAGTCCTGCAGGCTCCCTTCTGAAGCCACAGAGAGGATCTGCCGGACAGGGACACCGGCAGGGCCCAGGGCGTTGGGCCTCACCTGCCGCCACCCCAGGCTCGGACTGCTGTTGACGAGAGGCCAGCAACCGCTTCCCGGCCTTCCCAGTTCCTCTCTGCACCTGGCGTAGAGGTGAGACACCACCCTGCCCTGACAGCAGCAACATCCAAAGATGCCTCTGGTGTCACTCCTCTGCCCGGGGACAGTCCCTGCTGTTTGCGGCAGCACAAGCACAGCCCCGAGGCAGAGGGGACAACTCTTGAGCGCTCCACTTCCACAGCTTTGCCGCTTCGTGCAGGTTGCATCTCCAGGGCAGGTCATGAGTTTTGTATCTCTTTTGCTTGCAGTGCGAGATGGCGTTGGAAGAGGACGTGGCAGAAGACAACACCTCCTCCCCTGCTGCCAGCAACACTCAGGTGCCCCAGGCCACGGCAACGGATGCTGCGGAGGACCTACAATGCCCAATATGCTTGGACAGGATTAGCGACCAAGGCTCCATGGCCTGCTGCAGACACGTTTTCTGTTTTCCCTGCATATTCAACTGGGCGCGCATAAGATCTGTGTGCCCCATCTGTCAGGAGCCTTTCCACCACATCTACCGCAAGGTGGGACCCAGTAACTACGAGGTCTACCACATCGCGCAGGAGAACACCTCCGCCAGCCGGGCAGCAAGAAGGAGGAGATCTCGGGCCCGACCTGCGGAAAGGAGGCGGCGCCACTCCTCAGGCCGCCAGCGCCGCAGCTCCTCCAGCAGAGCCCGTGGCAGGGGCCATGCCGGGGCCTCAGACAGAGGCCGAAGCGGGACCCCGAGGCGACACCGTGGTGGCCACAGCAGGGCTCAGCACGACCCCTCGAGCACCAGGAGACGGCAGCAGAGCAGGGCTCAGGACACTGCTCGTGACGAGGGCCGAGCTCCAAGGGCTGAACGGGACGCCCCGGCCTCCTCGCGGAGGGGCGGGCACCGTCAGCGGGGAGGCCGGGTTTCCTCCAGGGACCGCCAGGCCACACGGAGCCCGTCCCAGAGGAGATCCCGCAGCACTCACCGCCGAACACAGCCGGGGCACCAAAGGAGAAGGGATCGCGACGAGGGCCGAGCTCTCAGCCCTGAACGGCGAGTCTCAGCTTCTCCCGGAAGGAGCGACCGCCGACAGCGACGAAGTCGCCTTCCCTCCACAGAACGGCGGGCCACCAGGAGCCAATCGCGGCGGAGGTCCCGCAGCTGAAAATCTACAGGGACTCTTACAAGGCCTTTTAGGGGTAGGATGATAATAGGATAGAAACTTGGGTGTTGCTTTTCTCATACTGTTCTATCTTACACTTGTCTATTAAAAGTTGGAGTGAACATTTCATAGAGGTGTGCTTTTTCTCCTTCTGTTGCGTTTCCACAGTACCATCAAGGGAAGATGTTAGCGCTTTTTCTCCAGTCTGCCCTGCTACCAATGACGCCAGCGGCGTAGTAGAAAACCTCTTGTCCTTCCACATCACCCCTTTTCTCACAGTTCACCCCAAATACTCCCCAGAAGAACTTTTCCTGTTACCACTCTTCTCACAAGGCGGCACTGAGAAGTGAAGTCAATTTACGATTGCTCTGCTCTATGGCAAAGGGACCGCGCACAATGCCAGTCCAAGTTTAAGGGCCGGTAGCAAGCCTTTGAAATGCTTACTTTCTTCTCCCTCCTCCTCAGAGACTTGAAAAGTAACCCCCAAAGCCTTATGGAGAAATTTGCCCCCGTACAGAGCCTCACGTTGAATGCCCGCAGTGGGAAGACATGTTACAGACCCTTAAGACCACCTCCAAAGACTACCAACGTCATTAGAAAACAACGGCGCACCAAGAACATTCTGACTTTCTAGTAAGACTGGTGGCAAGAGGAGCTTTCTCAAAAGACAGAGGTGATACAATAAATCAATTACCAGACCCCAACAAAATGGAGTAAATGGCTGTGTTTAACTGAAGTCGCCCTCCTTCCCCACGCTCCGTGTGTCACTCCACGACTATGCTTTCTCGACTTGCACAAAGTGTGCTTTGAGGCACAGATTCACACAATGGTTGAGGTGGGAAGGGACCTCCGGAGGTCATCTCGCCCAAGCTCCCCTGCTCAAGCAGAGTCGCCTACGGACGGTGGCCCAGGACCGCAGCCAGACAGCTTTGGAGTATCTCCAAGGAGGGAGACTCCACAAGCTGCCTGGCGTGGCATATCTGTGCCAGTGCTCAGTCACCCTCACGGTAAAAAAGGGGTTCCTGATGGTCAGAGGGAACCTCCTGGGTTTCGGTTTGTGCCCAATGCCACTGCGCGCCCCTGAAAAGAGCCTGGCTCTCTCTTCTTTGCGCTCACTCTTTGGCTACTGATATGCTTTGAAAATTATTTCCCCCAAAGTCTTCTCTTCTCCAGGCTGAACTGCCTGCAGGCAGCTTTCTCAGCCCTCCCTCACAGGAGAGGTGCTCCAGTCCCCTCATCATCCTGATGGACCTTTAGAGGACTCTCCCCACTATGTCCATCTCTCTCTTGTGCTGGGCGGGCAGCCCAGCACCGGACACAGTACTCCAGCTGTGGCCTCACCGGTGCTAAGCAGAGGGGGAACGACCACCTCCCTCCACCTGCAAGGACGGACAACGAGTAAGAAATGCCTTGAGCTGCTTTATTTCTAAAACAGAACGTAGTGCTGCATCTGAACACTGAGACCTGGTGTCCAAATTGCTATGAAAAATACGGCAACGGGGTTCTGCTGGACAGGGGGGCGGTCGCGGGAGATGAGAGCTGTCGGGGAAATTGTTGTTCCCCGAGGCCACGGCTTGTGTCTCCTGGGTGTGGTCCCCAAAAGCTCTGTGATGTCACCAGGGAGTCGTCGTGACGCCCGCGACATCAATCCTTTTGGGGCTTGGGGCAGCCCCGAAGGCCCACAGTGCTGTCCTCGTCCGCCGGGGATAGACGTCTGCAGCTGAGGGGACGAAGAACCCCTAGTCCTGCAGGCTCCCTTCTGAAGCCACAGAGAGGATCTGCCGGACAGGGACACCGGCAGGGCCCAGGGTGTTGGGCCTCACCTGCCGCCACCCCAGGCTCGGACTGCTGTTGACGAGAGGCCAGCAACCGCTTCCCGGCCTTCCCAGTTCCTCTCTGCACCTGGCGTAGAGGTGAGACACCACCCTGCCCTGACAGCAGCAACATCCAAAGATGCCTCTGGTGTCACTCCTCTGCCCGGGGACAGTCCCTGCTGTTTGCGGCAGCACAAGCACAGCCCCGAGGCAGAGGGGACAACTCTTGAGCGCTCCACTTCCACAGCTTTGCCGCTTCGTGCAGGTTGCATCTCCAGGGCAGGTCATGAGTTTTGTATCTCTTTTGCTTGCAGTGCGAGATGGCGTTGGAAGAGGACGTGCCAGAAGACAACACCTCCTCCCCTGCTGCCAGCAACACTCAGGTGCCCCAGGCCACGGCAACGGATGCTGCGGAGGACCTACAATGCCCAATATGCTTGGACAGGATTAGCGACCAAGGCTCCATGGCCTGCTGCAGACACGTTTTCTGTTTTCCCTGCATATTCAACTGGGCGCGCATAAGATCTGTGTGCCCCATCTGTCAGGAGCCTTTCCACCACATCTACCGCAAGGTGGGACCCAGTAACTACGAGGTCTACCACATCGCGCAGGAGAACACCTCCGCCAGCCGGGCAGCAAGAAGGAGGAGATCTCGGGCCCGACCTGCGGAAAGGAGGCGGCGCCACTCCTCAGGCCGCCAGCGCCGCAGCTCCTCCAGCAGAGCCCGTGGCAGGGGCCATGCCGGGGCCTCAGACAGAGGCCGAAGCGGGACCCCGAGGCGACACCGTGGTGGCCACAGCAGGGCTCAGCACGACCCCTCGAGCACCAGGAGACGGCAGCAGAGCAGGGCTCAGGACACTGCTCGTGACGAGGGCCGAGCTCCAAGGGCTGAACGGGACGCCCCGGCCTCCTCGCGGAGGGGCGAGCACCGTCAGCGGGGAGGCCGGGTTTCCTCCAGGGACCGCCAGGCCACACGGAGCCCGTCCCAGAGGAGATCCCGCAGCACTCACTGCCGAACACAGCCGGGGCACCAAAGGAGAAGGGATCGCGACGAGGGCCGAGCTCTCAGCCCTGAACGGCGAGTCTCAGCTTCTCCCGGAAGGAGCGACCGCCGACAGCGACGAAGTCGCCTTCCCTCCACAGAACGGCGGGCCACCAGGAGCCAATCGCGGCGGAGGTCCCGCAGCTGAAAATCTACAGGGACTCTTACAAGGCCTTTTAGGGGTAGGATGATAATAGGATAGAAACTTGGGTGTTGCTTTTCTCATACTGTTCTATCTTACACTTGTCTATTAAAAGTTGGAGTGAACATTTCATAGAGGTGTGCTTTTTCTCCTTCTGTTGCGTTTCCACAGTACCATCAAGGGAAGATGTTAGCGCTTTTTCTCCAGTCTGCCCTGCTACCAATGACGCCAGCGGCGTAGTAGAAAACCTCTTGTCCTTCCACATCACCCCTTTTCTCACAGTTCACCCCAAATACTCCCCGGAAGAACTTTTCCTGTTACCACTCTTCTCACAAGGCGGCACTGAGAAGTGAAGTCAATTTACGATTGCTCTGCTCTATGGCAAAGGGACCGCGCACAATGCCAGTCCAAGTTTAAGGGCCGGTAGCAAGCCTTTGAAATGCTTACTTTCTTCTCCCTCCTCCTCAGAGACTTGAAAAGTAACCCCCAAAGCCTTATGGAGAAATTTGCCCCCGTACAGAGCCTCACGTTGAATGCCCGCAGTGGGAAGACATGTTACAGACCCTTAAGACCACCTCCAAAGACTACCAACGTCATTAGAAAACAACGGCGCACCAAGAACATTCTGACTTTCTAGTAAGACTGGTGGCAAGAGGAGCTTTCTCAAAAGACAGAGGTGATACAATAAATCAATTACCAGACCCCAACAAAATGGAGTAAATGGCTGTGTTTAACTGAAGTCGCCCTCCTTCCCCACGCTCCGTGTGTCACTCCACGACTATGCTTTCTCGACTTGCACAAAGTGTGCTTTGAGGCACAGATTCACACAATGGTTGAGGTGGGAAGGGACCTCCGGAGGTCATCTCGCCCAAGCTCCCCTGCTCAAGCAGAGTCGCCTACGGACGGTGGCCCAGGACCGCAGCCAGACAGCTTTGGAGTATCTCCAAGGAGGGAGACTCCACAAGCTGCCTGGCGTGGCATATCTGTGCCAGTGCTCAGTCACCCTCACGGTAAAAAAGGGGTTCCTGATGGTCAGAGGGAACCTCCTGGGTTTCGGTTTGTGCCCAATGCCACTGCGCGCCCCTGAAAAGAGCCTGGCTCTCTCTTCTTTGCGCTCACTCTTTGGCTACTGATATGCTTTGAAAATTATTTCCCCCAAAGTCTTCTCTTCTCCAGGCTGAACTGCCTGCAGGCAGCTTTCTCAGCCCTCCCTCACAGGAGAGGTGCTCCAGTCCCCTCATCATCCTGATGGACCTTTAGAGGACTCTCCCCACTATGTCCATCTCTCTCTTGTGCTGGGCGGGCAGCCCAGCACCGGACACAGTACTCCAGCTGTGGCCTCACCGGTGCTAAGCAGAGGGGGAACGACCACCTCCCTCCACCTGCAAGGACGGACAACGAGTAAGAAATGCCTTGAGCTGCTTTATTTCTAAAACAGAACGTAGTGCTGCATCTGAACACTGAGACCTGGTGTCCAAATTGCTATGAAAAATACGGCAACGGGGTTCTGCTGGACAGGGGGGCGGTCGCGGGAGATGAGAGCTGTCGGGGAAATTGTTGTTCCCCGAGGCCACGGCTTGTGTCTCCTGGGTGTGGTCCCCAAAAGCTCTGGGATGTCACCAGGGAGTCGTCGTGACGCCCGCGACATCAATCCTTTTGGGGCTTGGGGCAGCCCCGAAGGCCCACAGTGCTGTCCTCGTCCGCCGGGGATAGACGTCTGCAGCTGAGGGGACGAAGAACCCCTAGTCCTGCAGGCTCCCTTCTGAAGCCACAGAGAGGATCTGCCGGACAGGGACACCGGCAGGGCCCAGGGTGTTGGGCCTCACCTGCCGCCACCCCAGGCTCGGACTGCTGTTGACGAGAGGCCAGCAACCGCTTCCCGGCCTTCCCAGTTCCTCTCTGCACCTGGCGTAGAGGTGAGACACCACCCTGCCCTGACAGCAGCAACATCCAAAGATGCCTCTGGTGTCACTCCTCTGCCCGGGGACAGTCCCTGCTGTTTGCGGCAGCACAAGCACAGCCCCGAGGCAGAGGGGACAACTCTTGAGCGCTCCACTTCCACAGCTTTGCCGCTTCGTGCAGGTTGCATCTCCAGGGCAGGTCATGAGTTTTGTATCTCTTTTGCTTGCAGTGCGAGATGGCGTTGGAAGAGGACGTGGCAGAAGACAACACCTCCTCCCCTGCTGCCAGCAACACTCAGGTGCCCCAGGCCACGGCAACGGATGCTGCGGAGGACCTACAATGCCCAATATGCTTGGACAGGATTAGCGACCAAGGCTCCATGGCCTGCTGCAGACACGTTTTCTGTTTTCCCTGCATATTCAACTGGGCGCGCATAAGATCTGTGTGCCCCATCTGTCAGGAGCCTTTCCACCACATCTACCGCAAGGTGGGACCCAGTAACTACGAGGTCTACCACATCGCGCAGGAGAACACCTCCGCCAGCCGGGCAGCAAGAAGGAGGAGATCTCGGGCCCGACCTGCGGAAAGGAGGCGGCGCCACTCCTCAGGCCGCCAGCGCCGCAGCTCCTCCAGCAGAGGCCGTGGCAGGGGCCATGCCGGGGCCTCAGACAGAGGCCGAAGCGGGACCCCAAGGCGACACCGTGGTGGCCACAGCAGGGCTCAGCACGACCCCTCGAGCACCAGGAGACGGCAGCAGAGCAGGGCTCAGGACACTGCTCGTGACGAGGGCCGAGCTCCAAGGGCTGAACGGGACGCCCCGGCCTCCTCGCGGAGGGGCGAGCACCGTCAGCGGGGAGGCCGGGTTTCCTCCAGGGACCGCCAGGCCACACGGAGCCCGTCCCAGAGGAGATCCTGCAGCACTCACCGCCGAACACAGCCGGGGCACCAAAGGAGAAGGGATCGCGACGAGGGCCGAGCTCTCAGCCCTGAACGGCGAGTCTCAGCTTCTCCCGGAAGGAGCGACCGCCGACAGCGACGAAGTCGCCTTCCCTCCACAGAACGGCGGGCCACCAGGAGCCAATCGCGGCGGAGGTCCCGCAGCTGAAAATCTACAGGGACTCTTACAAGGCCTTTTAGGGGTAGGATGATAATAGGATAGAAACTTGGGTGTTGCTTTTCTCATACTGTTCTATCTTACACTTGTCTATTAAAAGTTGGAGTGAACATTTCATAGAGGTGTGCTTTTTCTCCTTCTGTTGCGTTTCCACAGTACCATCAAGGGAAGATGTTAGCGCTTTTTCTCCAGTCTGCCCTGCTACCAATGACGCCAGCGGCGTAGTAGAAAACCTCTTGTCCTTCCACATCACCCCTTTTCTCACAGTTCACCCCAAATACTCCCCAGAAGAACTTTTCCTGTTACCACTCTTCTCACAAGGCGGCACTGAGAAGTGAAGTCAATTTACGATTGCTCTGCTCTATGGCAAAGGGACCGCGCACAATGCCAGTCCAAGTTTAAGGGCCGGTAGCAAGCCTTTGAAATGCTTACTTTCTTCTCCCTCCTCCTCAGAGACTTGAAAAGTAACCCCCAAAGCCTTATGGAGAAATTTGCCCCCGTACAGAGCCTCACGTTGAATGCCCGCAGTGGGAAGACATGTTACAGACCCTTAAGACCACCTCCAAAGACTACCAACGTCATTAGAAAACAACGGCGCACCAAGAACATTCTGACTTTCTAGTAAGACTGGTGGCAAGAGGAGCTTTCTCAAAAGACAGAGGTGATACAATAAATCAATTACCAGACCCCAACAAAATGGAGTAAATGGCTGTGTTTAACTGAAGTCGCCCTCCTTCCCCACGCTCCGTGTGTCACTCCACGACTATGCTTTCTCGACTTGCACAAAGTGTGCTTTGAGGCACAGATTCACACAATGGGTGAGGTGGGAAGGGACCTCCGGAGGTCATCTCGCCCAAGCTCCCCTGCTCAAGCAGAGTCGCCTACGGACGGTGGCCCAGGACCGCAGCCAGACAGCTTTGGAGTATCTCCAAGGAGGGAGACTCCACAAGCTGCCTGGCGTGGCATATCTGTGCCAGTGCTCAGTCACCCTCACGGTAAAAAAGGGGTTCCTGATGGTCAGAGGGAACCTCCTGGGTTTCGGTTTGTGCCCAATGCCACTGCGCGCCCCTGAAAAGAGCCTGGCTCTCTCTTCTTTGCGCTCACTCTTTGGCTACTGATATGCTTTGAAAATTATTTCCCCCAAAGTCTTTTCTTCTCCAGGCTGAACTGCCTGCAGGCAGCTTTCTCAGCCCTCCCTCACAGGAGAGGTGCTCCAGTCCCCTCATCATCCTGATGGACCTTTAGAGGACTCTCCCCACTATGTCCATCTCTCTCTTGTGCTGGGCGGGCAGCCCAGCACCGGACACAGTACTCCAGCTGTGGCCTCACCGGTGCTAAGCAGAGGGGGAACGACCACCTCCCTCCACCTGCAAGGACGGACAACGAGTAAGAAATGCCTTGAGCTGCTTTATTTCTAAAACAGAACGTAGTGCTGCATCTGAACACTGAGACCTGGTGTCCAAATTGCTATGAAAAATACGGCAACGGGGTTCTGCTGGACAGGGGGGCGGTCGCGGGAGATGAGAGCTGTCGGGGAAATTGTTGTTCCCCGAGGCCACGGCTTGTGTCTCCTGGGTGTGGTCCCCAAAAGCTCTGGGATGTCACCAGGGAGTCGTCGTGACGCCCGCGACATCAATCCTTTTGGGGCTTGGGGCAGCCCCGAAGGCCCACAGTGCTGTCCTCGTCCGCCGGGGATAGACGTCTGCAGCTGAGGGGACGAAGAACCCCTAGTCCTGCAGGCTCCCTTCTGAAGCCACAGAGAGGATCTGCCGGACAGGGACACCGGCAGGGCCCAGGGTGTTGGGCCTCACCTGCCGCCACCCCAGGCTCGGACTGCTGTTGACGAGAGGCCAGCAACCGCTTCCCGGCCTTCCCAGTTCCTCTCTGCACCTGGCGTAGAGGTGAGACACCACCCTGCCCTGACAGCAGCAACATCCAAAGATGCCTCTGGTGTCACTCCTCTGCCCGGGGACAGTCCCTGCTGTTTGCGGCAGCACAAGCACAGCCCCGAGGCAGAGGGGACAACTCTTGAGCGCTCCACTTCCACAGCTTTGCCGCTTCGTGCAGGTTGCATCTCCAGGGCAGGTCATGAGTTTTGTATCTCTTTTGCTTGCAGTGCGAGATGGCGTTGGAAGAGGACGTGCCAGAAGACAACACCTCCTCCCCTGCTGCCAGCAACACTCAGGTGCCCCAGGCCACGGCAACGGATGCTGCGGAGGACCTACAATGCCCAATATGCTTGGACAGGATTAGCGACCAAGGCTCCATGGCCTGCTGCAGACACGTTTTCTGTTTTCCCTGCATATTCAACTGGGCGCGCATAAGATCTGTGTGCCCCATCTGTCAGGAGCCTTTCCACCACATCTACCGCAAGGTGGGACCCAGTAACTACGAGGTCTACCACATCGCGCAGGAGAACACCTCCGCCAGCCGGGCAGCAAGAAGGAGGAGATCTCGGGCCCGACCTGCGGAAAGGAGGCGGCGCCACTCCTCAGGCCGCCAGCGCCGCAGCTCCTCCAGCAGAGGCCGTGGCAGGGGCCATGCCGGGGCCTCAGACAGAGGCCGAAGCGGGACCCCGAGGCGACACCGTGGTGGCCACAGCAGGGCTCAGCACGACCCCTCGAGCACCAGGAGACGGCAGCAGAGCAGGGCTCAGGACACTGCTCGTGACGAGGGCCGAGCTCCAAGGGCTGAACGGGACGCCCCGGCCTCCTCGCGGAGGGGCGAGCACCGTCAGCGGGGAGGCCGGGTTTCCTCCAGGGACCGCCAGGCCACACGGAGCCCGTCCCAGAGGAGATCCCGCAGCACTCACCGCCGAACACAGCCGGGGCACCAAAGGAGAAGGGATCGCGACGAGGGCCGAGCTCTCAGCCCTGAACGGCGAGTCTCAGCTTCTCCCGGAAGGAGCGACCGCCGACAGCGACGAAGTCGCCTTCCCTCCACAGAACGGCGGGCCACCAGGAGCCAATCGCGGCGGAGGTCCCGCAGCTGAAAATCTACAGGGACTCTTACAAGGCCTTTTAGGGGTAGGATGATAATAGGATAGAAACTTGGGTGTTGCTTTTCTCATACTGTTCTATCTTACACTTGTCTATTAAAAGTTGGAGTGAACATTTCATAGAGGTGTGCTTTTTCTCCTTCTGTTGCGTTTCCACAGTACCATCAAGGGAAGATGTTAGC
Source organism: Chroicocephalus ridibundus (assembly GCF_963924245.1). Lineage (NCBI taxonomy): Eukaryota > Metazoa > Chordata > Aves > Charadriiformes > Laridae > Chroicocephalus > Chroicocephalus ridibundus. The sequence continues at coordinate 100,679,756 of NC_086286.1, read as the reverse complement.
GCTTTTTCTCCAGTCTGCCCTGCTACCAATGACGCCAGCGGCGTAGTAGAAAACCTCTTGTCCTTCCACATCACCCCTTTTCTCACAGTTCACCCCAAATACTCCCCGGAAGAACTTTTCCTGTTACCACTCTTCTCACAAGGCGGCACTGAGAAGTGAAGTCAATTTACGATTGCTCTGCTCTATGGCAAAGGGACCGCGCACAATGCCAGTCCAAGTTTAAGGGCCGGTAGCAAGCCTTTGAAATGCTTACTTTCTTCTCCCTCCTCCTCAGAGACTTGAAAAGTAACCCCCAAAGCCTTATGGAGAAATTTGCCCCCGTACAGAGCCTCACGTTGAATGCCCGCAGTGGGAAGACATGTTACAGACCCTTAAGACCACCTCCAAAGACTACCAACGTCATTAGAAAACAACGGCGCACCAAGAACATTCTGACTTTCTAGTAAGACTGGTGGCAAGAGGAGCTTTCTCAAAAGACAGAGGTGATACAATAAATCAATTACCAGACCCCAACAAAATGGAGTAAATGGCTGTGTTTAACTGAAGTCGCCCTCCTTCCCCACGCTCCGTGTGTCACTCCACGACTATGCTTTCTCGACTTGCACAAAGTGTGCTTTGAGGCACAGATTCACACAATGGTTGAGGTGGGAAGGGACCTCCGGAGGTCATCTCGCCCAAGCTCCCCTGCTCAAGCAGAGTCGCCTACGGACGGTGGCCCAGGACCGCAGCCAGACAGCTTTGGAGTATCTCCAAGGAGGGAGACTCCACAAGCTGCCTGGCGTGGCATATCTGTGCCAGTGCTCAGTCACCCTCACGGTAAAAAAGGGGTTCCTGATGGTCAGAGGGAACCTCCTGGGTTTCGGTTTGTGCCCAATGCCACTGCGCGCCCCTGAAAAGAGCCTGGCTCTCTCTTCTTTGCGCTCACTCTTTGGCTACTGATATGCTTTGAAAATGATTTCCCCCAAAGTCTTCTCTTCTCCAGGCTGAACTGCCTGCAGGCAGCTTTCTCAGCCCTCCCTCACAGGAGAGGTGCTCCAGTCCCCTCATCATCCTGATGGACCTTTAGAGGACTCTCCCCACTATGTCCATCTCTCTCTTGTGCTGGGCGGGCAGCCCAGCACCGGACACAGTACTCCAGCTGTGGCCTCACCGGTGCTAAGCAGAGGGGGAACGACCACCTCCCTCCACCTGCAAGGACGGACAACGAGTAAGAAATGCCTTGAGCTGCTTTATTTCTAAAACAGAACGTAGTGCTGCATCTGAACACTGAGACCTGGTGTCCAAATTGCTATGAAAAATACGGCAACGGGGTTCTGCTGGACAGGGGGGCGGTCGCGGGAGATGAGAGCTGTCGGGGAAATTGTTGTTCCCCGAGGCCACGGCTTGTGTCTCCTGGGTGTGGTCCCCAAAAGCTCTGTGATGTCACCAGGGAGTCGTCGTGACGCCCGCGACATCAATCCTTTTGGGGCTTGGGGCAGCCCCGAAGGCCCACAGTGCTGTCCTCGTCCGCCGGGGATAGACGTCTGCAGCTGAGGGGACGAAGAACCCCTAGTCCTGCAGGCTCCCTTCTGAAGCCACAGAGAGGATCTGCCGGACAGGGACACCGGCAGGGCCCAGGGTGTTGGGCCTCACCTGCCGCCACCCCAGGCTCGGACTGCTGTTGACGAGAGGCCAGCAACCGCTTCCCGGCCTTCCCAGTTCCTCTCTGCACCTGGCGTAGAGGTGAGACACCACCCTGCCCTGACAGCAGCAACATCCAAAGATGCCTCTGGTGTCACTCCTCTGCCCGGGGACAGTCCCTGCTGTTTGCGGCAGCACAAGCACAGCCCCGAGGCAGAGGGGACAACTCTTGAGCGCTCCACTTCCACAGCTTTGCCGCTTCGTGCAGGTTGCATCTCCAGGGCAGGTCATGAGTTTTGTATCTCTTTTGCTTGCAGTGCGAGATGGCGTTGGAAGAGGACGTGGCAGAAGACAACACCTCCTCCCCTGCTGCCAGCAACACTCAGGTGCCCCAGGCCACGGCAACGGATGCTGCGGAGGACCTACAATGCCCAATATGCTTGGACAGGATTAGCGACCAAGGCTCCATGGCCTGCTGCAGACACGTTTTCTGTTTTCCCTGCATATTCAACTGGGCGCGCATAAGATCTGTGTGCCCCATCTGTCAGGAGCCTTTCCACCACATCTACCGCAAGGTGGGACCCAGTAACTACGAGGTCTACCACATCGCGCAGGAGAACACCTCCGCCAGCCGGGCAGCAAGAAGGAGGAGATCTCGGGCCCGACCTGCGGAAAGGAGGCGGCGCCACTCCTCAGGCCGCCAGCGCCGCAGCTCCTCCAGCAGAGGCCGTGGCAGGGGCCATGCCGGGGCCTCAGACAGAGGCCGAAGCGGGACCCCAAGGCGACACCGTGGTGGCCACAGCAGGGCTCAGCACGACCCCTCGAGCACCAGGAGACGGCAGCAGAGCAGGGCTCAGGACACTGCTCGTGACGAGGGCCGAGCTCCAAGGGCTGAACGGGACGCCCCGGCCTCCTCGCGGAGGGGCGAGCACCGTCAGCGGGGAGGCCGGGTTTCCTCCAGGGACCGCCAGGCCACACGGAGCCCGTCCCAGAGGAGATCCCGCAGCACTCACCGCCGAACACAGCCGGGGCACCAAAGGAGAAGGGATCGCGACGAGGGCCGAGCTCTCAGCCCTGAACGGCGAGTCTCAGCTTCTCCCGGAAGGAGCGACCGCCGACAGCGACGAAGTCGCCTTCCCTCCACAGAACGGCGGGCCACCAGGAGCCAATCGCGGCGGAGGTCCCGCAGCTGAAAATCTACAGGGACTCTTACAAGGCCTTTTAGGGGTAGGATGATAATAGGATAGAAACTTGGGTGTTGCTTTTCTCATACTGTTCTATCTTACACTTGTCTATTAAAAGTTGGAGTGAACATTTCATAGAGGTGTGCTTTTTCTCCTTCTGTTGCGTTTCCACAGTACCATCAAGGGAAGATGTTAGCGCTTTTTCTCCAGTCTGCCCTGCTACCAATGACGCCAGCGGCGTAGTAGAAAACCTCTTGTCCTTCCACATCACCCCTTTTCTCACAGTTCACCCCAAATACTCCCCAGAAGAACTTTTCCTGTTACCACTCTTCTCACAAGGCGGCACTGAGAAGTGAAGTCAATTTACGATTGCTCTGCTCTATGGCAAAGGGACCGCGCACAATGCCAGTCCAAGTTTAAGGGCCGGTAGCAAGCCTTTGAAATGCTTACTTTCTTCTCCCTCCTCCTCAGAGACTTGAAAAGTAACCCCCAAAGCCTTATGGAGAAATTTGCCCCCGTACAGAGCCTCACGTTGAATGCCCGCAGTGGGAAGACATGTTACAGACCCTTAAGACCACCTCCAAAGACTACCAACGTCATTAGAAAACAACGGCGCACCAAGAACATTCTGACTTTCTAGTAAGACTGGTGGCAAGAGGAGCTTTCTCAAAAGACAGAGGTGATACAATAAATCAATTACCAGACCCCAACAAAATGGAGTAAATGGCTGTGTTTAACTGAAGTCGCCCTCCTTCCCCACGCTCCGTGTGTCACTCCACGACTATGCTTTCTCGACTTGCACAAAGTGTGCTTTGAGGCACAGATTCACACAATGGTTGAGGTGGGAAGGGACCTCCGGAGGTCATCTCGCCCAAGCTCCCCTGCTCAAGCAGAGTCGCCTACGGACGGTGGCCCAGGACCGCAGCCAGACAGCTTTGGAGTATCTCCAAGGAGGGAGACTCCACAAGCTGCCTGGCGTGGCATATCTGTGCCAGTGCTCAGTCACCCTCACGGTAAAAAAGGGGTTCCTGATGGTCAGAGGGAACCTCCTGGGTTTCGGTTTGTGCCCAATGCCACTGCGCGCCCCTGAAAAGAGCCTGGCTCTCTCTTCTTTGCGCTCACTCTTTGGCTACTGATATGCTTTGAAAATGATTTCCCCCAAAGTCTTCTCTTCTCCAGGCTGAACTGCCTGCAGGCAGCTTTCTCAGCCCTCCCTCACAGGAGAGGTGCTCCAGTCCCCTCATCATCCTGATGGACCTTTAGAGGACTCTCCCCACTATGTCCATCTCTCTCTTGTGCTGGGCGGGCAGCCCAGCACCGGACACAGTACTCCAGCTGTGGCCTCACCGGTGCTAAGCAGAGGGGGAACGACCACCTCCCTCCACCTGCAAGGACGGACAACGAGTAAGAAATGCCTTGAGCTGCTTTATTTCTAAAACAGAACGTAGTGCTGCATCTGAACACTGAGACCTGGTGTCCAAATTGCTATGAAAAATACGGCAACGGGGTTCTGCTGGACAGGGGGGCGGTCGCGGGAGATGAGAGCTGTCGGGGAAATTGTTGTTCCCCGAGGCCACGGCTTGTGTCTCCTGGGTGTGGTCCCCAAAAGCTCTGTGATGTCACCAGGGAGTCGTCGTGACGCCCGCGACATCAATCCTTTTGGGGCTTGGGGCAGCCCCGAAGGCCCACAGTGCTGTCCTCGTCCGCCGGGGATAGACGTCTGCAGCTGAGGGGACGAAGAACCCCTAGTCCTGCAGGCTCCCTTCTGAAGCCACAGAGAGGATCTGCCGGACAGGGACACCGGCAGGGCCCAGGGTGTTGGGCCTCACCTGCCGCCACCCCAGGCTCGGACTGCTGTTGACGAGAGGCCAGCAACCGCTTCCCGGCCTTCCCAGTTCCTCTCTGCACCTGGCGTAGAGGTGAGACACCACCCTGCCCTGACAGCAGCAACATCCAAAGATGCCTCTGGTGTCACTCCTCTGCCCGGGGACAGTCCCTGCTGTTTGCGGCAGCACAAGCACAGCCCCGAGGCAGAGGGGACAACTCTTGAGCGCTCCACTTCCACAGCTTTGCCGCTTCGTGCAGGTTGCATCTCCAGGGCAGGTCATGAGTTTTGTATCTCTTTTGCTTGCAGTGCGAGATGGCGTTGGAAGAGGACGTGCCAGAAGACAACACCTCCTCCCCTGCTGCCAGCAACACTCAGGTGCCCCAGGCCACGGCAACGGATGCTGCGGAGGACCTACAATGCCCAATATGCTTGGACAGGATTAGCGACCAAGGCTCCATGGCCTGCTGCAGACACGTTTTCTGTTTTCCCTGCATATTCAACTGGGCGCGCATAAGATCTGTGTGCCCCATCTGTCAGGAGCCTTTCCACCACATCTACCGCAAGGTGGGACCCAGTAACTACGAGGTCTACCACATCGCGCAGGAGAACACCTCCGCCAGCCGGGCAGCAAGAAGGAGGAGATCTCGGGCCCGACCTGCGGAAAGGAGGCGGCGCCACTCCTCAGGCCGCCAGCGCCGCAGCTCCTCCAGCAGAGCCCGTGGCAGGGGCCATGCCGGGGCCTCAGACAGAGGCCGAAGCGGGACCCCGAGGCGACACCGTGGTGGCCACAGCAGGGCTCAGCACGACCCCTCGAGCACCAGGAGACGGCAGCAGAGCAGGGCTCAGGATACTGCTCGTGACGAGGGCCGAGCTCCAAGGGCTGAACGGGACGCCCCGGCCTCCTCGCGGAGGGGCGAGCACCGTCAGCGGGGAGGCCGGGTTTCCTCCAGGGACCGCCAGGCCACACGGAGCCCGTCCCAGAGGAGATCCCGCAGCACTCACCGCCGAACACAGCCGGGGCACCAAAGGAGAAGGGATCGCGACGAGGGCCGAGCTCTCAGCCCTGAACGGCGAGTCTCAGCTTCTCCCGGAAGGAGCGACCGCCGACAGCGACGAAGTCGCCTTCCCTCCACAGAACGGCGGGCCACCAGGAGCCAATCGCGGCGGAGGTCCCGCAGCTGAAAATCTACAGGGACTCTTACAAGGCCTTTTAGGGGTAGGATGATAATAGGATAGAAACTTGGGTGTTGCTTTTCTCATACTGTTCTATCTTACACTTGTCTATTAAAAGTTGGAGTGAACATTTCATAGAGGTGTGCTTTTTCTCCTTCTGTTGCGTTTCCACAGTACCATCAAGGGAAGATGTTAGCGCTTTTTCTCCAGTCTGCCCTGCTACCAATGACGCCAGCGGCGTAGTAGAAAACCTCTTGTCCTTCCACATCACCCCTTTTCTCACAGTTCACCCCAAATACTCCCCGGAAGAACTTTTCCTGTTACCACTCTTCTCACAAGGCGGCACTGAGAAGTGAAGTCAATTTACGATTGCTCTGCTCTATGGCAAAGGGACCGCGCACAATGCCAGTCCAAGTTTAAGGGCCGGTAGCAAGCCTTTGAAATGCTTACTTTCTTCTCCCTCCTCCTCAGAGACTTGAAAAGTAACCCCCAAAGCCTTATGGAGAAATTTGCCCCCGTACAGAGCCTCACGTTGAATGCCCGCAGTGGGAAGACATGTTACAGACCCTTAAGACCACCTCCAAAGACTACCAACGTCATTAGAAAACAACGGCGCACCAAGAACATTCTGACTTTCTAGTAAGACTGGTGGCAAGAGGAGCTTTCTCAAAAGACAGAGGTGATACAATAAATCAATTACCAGACCCCAACAAAATGGAGTAAATGGCTGTGTTTAACTGAAGTCGCCCTCCTTCCCCACGCTCCGTGTGTCACTCCACGACTATGCTTTCTCGACTTGCACAAAGTGTGCTTTGAGGCACAGATTCACACAATGGGTGAGGTGGGAAGGGACCTCCGGAGGTCATCTCGCCCAAGCTCCCCTGCTCAAGCAGAGTCGCCTACGGACGGTGGCCCAGGACCGCAGCCAGACAGCTTTGGAGTATCTCCAAGGAGGGAGACTCCACAAGCTGCCTGGCGTGGCATATCTGTGCCAGTGCTCAGTCACCCTCACGGTAAAAAAGGGGTTCCTGATGGTCAGAGGGAACCTCCTGGGTTTCGGTTTGTGCCCAATGCCACTGCGCGCCCCTGAAAAGAGCCTGGCTCTCTCTTCTTTGCGCTCACTCTTTGGCTACTGATATGCTTTGAAAATTATTTCCCCCAAAGTCTTCTCTTCTCCAGGCTGAACTGCCTGCAGGCAGCTTTCTCAGCCCTCCCTCACAGGAGAGGTGCTCCAGTCCCCTCATCATCCTGATGGACCTTTAGAGGACTCTCCCCACTATGTCCATCTCTCTCTTGTGCTGGGCGGGCAGCCCAGCACCGGACACAGTACTCCAGCTGTGGCCTCACCGGTGCTAAGCAGAGGGGGAACGACCACCTCCCTCCACCTGCAAGGACGGACAACGAGTAAGAAATGCCTTGAGCTGCTTTATTTCTAAAACAGAACGTAGTGCTGCATCTGAACACTGAGACCTGGTGTCCAAATTGCTATGAAAAATACGGCAACGGGGTTCTGCTGGACAGGGGGGCGGTCGCGGGAGATGAGAGCTGTCGGGGAAATTGTTGTTCCCCGAGGCCACGGCTTGTGTCTCCTGGGTGTGGTCCCCAAAAGCTCTGGGATGTCACCAGGGAGTCGTCGTGACGCCCGCGACATCAATCCTTTTGGGGCTTGGGGCAGCCCCGAAGGCCCACAGTGCTGTCCTCGTCCGCCGGGGATAGACGTCTGCAGCTGAGGGGACGAAGAACCCCTAGTCCTGCAGGCTCCCTTCTGAAGCCACAGAGAGGATCTGCCGGACAGGGACACCGGCAGGGCCCAGGGTGTTGGGCCTCACCTGCCGCCACCCCAGGCTCGGACTGCTGTTGACGAGAGGCCAGCAACCGCTTCCCGGCCTTCCCAGTTCCTCTCTGCACCTGGCGTAGAGGTGAGACACCACCCTGCCCTGACAGCAGCAACATCCAAAGATGCCTCTGGTGTCACTCCTCTGCCCGGGGACAGTCCCTGCTGTTTGCGGCAGCACAAGCACAGCCCCGAGGCAGAGGGGACAACTCTTGAGCGCTCCACTTCCACAGCTTTGCCGCTTCGTGCAGGTTGCATCTCCAGGGCAGGTCATGAGTTTTGTATCTCTTTTGCTTGCAGTGCGAGATGGCGTTGGAAGAGGACGTGCCAGAAGACAACACCTCCTCCCCTGCTGCCAGCAACACTCAGGTGCCCCAGGCCACGGCAACGGATGCTGCGGAGGACCTACAATGCCCAATATGCTTGGACAGGATTAGCGACCAAGGCTCCATGGCCTGCTGCAGACACGTTTTCTGTTTTCCCTGCATATTCAACTGGGCGCGCATAAGATCTGTGTGCCCCATCTGTCAGGAGCCTTTCCACCACATCTACCGCAAGGTGGGACCCAGTAACTACGAGGTCTACCACATCGCGCAGGAGAACACCTCCGCCAGCCGGGCAGCAAGAAGGAGGAGATCTCGGGCCCGACCTGCGGAAAGGAGGCGGCGCCACTCCTCAGGCCGCCAGCGCCGCAGCTCCTCCAGCAGAGCCCGTGGCAGGGGCCATGCCGGGGCCTCAGACAGAGGCCGAAGCGGGACCCCGAGGCGACACCGTGGTGGCCACAGCAGGGCTCAGCACGACCCCTCGAGCACCAGGAGACGGCAGCAGAGCAGGGCTCAGGACACTGCTCGTGACGAGGGCCGAGCTCCAAGGGCTGAACGGGACGCCCCGGCCTCCTCGCGGAGGGGCGAGCACCGTCAGCGGGGAGGCCGGGTTTCCTCCAGGGACCGCCAGGCCACACGGAGCCCGTCCCAGAGGAGATCCCGCAGCACTCACCGCCGAACACAGCCGGGGCACCAAAGGAGAAGGGATCGCGACGAGGGCCGAGCTCTCAGCCCTGAACGGCGAGTCTCAGCTTCTCCCGGAAGGAGCGACCGCCGACAGCGACGAAGTCGCCTTCCCTCCACAGAACGGCGGGCCACCAGGAGCCAATCGCGGCGGAGGTCCCGCAGCTGAAAATCTACAGGGACTCTTACAAGGCCTTTTAGGGGTAGGATGATAATAGGATAGAAACTTGGGTGTTGCTTTTCTCATACTGTTCTATCTTACACTTGTCTATTAAAAGTTGGAGTGAACATTTCATAGAGGTGTGCTTTTTCTCCTTCTGTTGCGTTTCCACAGTACCATCAAGGGAAGATGTTAGCGCTTTTTCTCCAGTCTGCCCTGCTACCAATGACGCCAGCGGCGTAGTAGAAAACCTCTTGTCCTTCCACATCACCCCTTTTCTCACAGTTCACCCCAAATACTCCCCGGAAGAACTTTTCCTGTTACCACTCTTCTCACAAGGCGGCACTGAGAAGTGAAGTCAATTTACGATTGCTCTGCTCTATGGCAAAGGGACCGCGCACAATGCCAGTCCAAGTTTAAGGGCCGGTAGCAAGCCTTTGAAATGCTTACTTTCTTCTCCCTCCTCCTCAGAGACTTGAAAAGTAACCCCCAAAGCCTTATGGAGAAATTTGCCCCCGTACAGAGCCTCACGTTGAATGCCCGCAGTGGGAAGACATGTTACAGACCCTTAAGACCACCTCCAAAGACTACCAACGTCATTAGAAAACAACGGCGCACCAAGAACATTCTGACTTTCTAGTAAGACTGGTGGCAAGAGGAGCTTTCTCAAAAGACAGAGGTGATACAATAAATCAATTACCAGACCCCAACAAAATGGAGTAAATGGCTGTGTTTAACTGAAGTCGCCCTCCTTCCCCACGCTCCGTGTGTCACTCCACGACTATGCTTTCTCGACTTGCACAAAGTGTGCTTTGAGGCACAGATTCACACAATGGTTGAGGTGGGAAGGGACCTCCGGAGGTCATCTCGCCCAAGCTCCCCTGCTCAAGCAGAGTCGCCTACGGACGGTGGCCCAGGACCGCAGCCAGACAGCTTTGGAGTATCTCCAAGGAGGGAGACTCCACAAGCTGCCTGGCGTGGCATATCTGTGCCAGTGCTCAGTCACCCTCACGGTAAAAAAGGGGTTCCTGATGGTCAGAGGGAACCTCCTGGGTTTCGGTTTGTGCCCAATGCCACTGCGCGCCCCTGAAAAGAGCCTGGCTCTCTCTTCTTTGCGCTCACTCTTTGGCTACTGATATGCTTTGAAAATTATTTCCCCCAAAGTCTTCTCTTCTCCAGGCTGAACTGCCTGCAGGCAGCTTTCTCAGCCCTCCCTCACAGGAGAGGTGCTCCAGTCCCCTCATCATCCTGATGGACCTTTAGAGGACTCTCCCCACTATGTCCATCTCTCTCTTGTGCTGGGCGGGCAGCCCAGCACCGGACACAGTACTCCAGCTGTGGCCTCACCGGTGCTAAGCAGAGGGGGAACGACCATCTCCCTCCACCTGCAAGGACGGACAAGGAGTAAGAAATGCCTTGAGCTGCTTTATTTCTAAAACAGAACGTAGTGCTGCATCTGAACACTGGGACCTGGTGTCCAAATTGCTATGAAAAATACGGCAACGGGGTTCTGCTGGACAGGGGGGCGGTCGCGTGAGATGAGAGCTGTCGGGGAAATTGTTGTTCCCCGAGGCCACGGCTTGTGTCTCCTGGGTGTGGTCCCCAAAAGCTCTGTGATGTCACCAGGGAGTCATCGTGACGCCCGCGACATCAATCCTTTTGGGGCTTGGGGCAGCCCCGAAGGCCCACAGTGCTGTCCTCGTCCGCCGGGGATAGGCGTCTGCAGCTGAGGGGACGAAGAACCCCTAGTCCTGCAGGCTCCCTTCTGAAGCCACAGAGAGGATCTGCCGGACAGGGACACCGGCAGGGCCCAGGGCGTTGGGCCTCACCTGCCGCCACCCCAGGCTCGGACTGCTGTTGACGAGAGGCCAGCAACCGCTTCCCGGCCTTCCCAGTTCCTCTCTGCACCTGGCGTAGAGGTGAGACACCACCCTGCCCTGACAGCAGCAACATCCAAAGATGCCTCTGGTGTCACTCCTCTGCCCGGGGACAGTCCCTGCTGTTTGCGGCAGCACAAGCACAGCCCCGAGGCAGAGGGGACAACTCTTGAGCGCTCCACTTCCACAGCTTTGCCGCTTCGTGCAGGTTGCATCTCCAGGGCAGGTCATGAGTTTTGTATCTCTTTTGCTTGCAGTGCGAGATGGCGTTGGAAGAGGACGTGCCAGAAGACAACACCTCCTCCCCTGCTGCCAGCAACACTCAGGTGCCCCAGGCCACGGCAACGGATGCTGCGGAGGACCTACAATGCCCAATATGCTTGGACAGGATTAGCGACCAAGGCTCCATGGCCTGCTGCAGACACGTTTTCTGTTTTCCCTGCATATTCAACTGGGCGCGCATAAGATCTGTGTGCCCCATCTGTCAGGAGCCTTTCCACCACATCTACCGCAAGGTGGGACCCAGTAACTACGAGGTCTACCACATCGCGCAGGAGAACACCTCCGCCAGCCGGGCAGCAAGAAGGAGGAGATCTCGGGCCCGACCTGCGGAAAGGAGGCGGCGCCACTCCTCAGGCCGCCAGCGCCGCAGCTCCTCCAGCAGAGCCCGTGGCAGGGGCCATGCCGGGGCCTCAGACAGAGGCCGAAGCGGGACCCCGAGGCGACACCGTGGTGGCCACAGCAGGGCTCAGCACGACCCCTCGAGCACCAGGAGACGGCAGCAGAGCAGGGCTCAGGACACTGCTCGTGACGAGGGCCGAGCTCCAAGGGCTGAACGGGACGCCCCGGCCTCCTCGCGGAGGGGCGGGCACCGTCAGCGGGGAGGCCGGGTTTCCTCCAGGGACCGCCAGGCCACACGGAGCCCGTCCCAGAGGAGATCCCGCAGCACTCACCGCCGAACACAGCCGGGGCACCAAAGGAGAAGGGATCGCGACGAGGGCCGAGCTCTCAGCCCTGAACGGCGAGTCTCAGCTTCTCCCGGAAGGAGCGACCGCCGACAGCGACGAAGTCGCCTTCCCTCCACAGAACGGCGGGCCACCAGGAGCCAATCGCGGCGGAGGTCCCGCAGCTGAAAATCTACAGGGACTCTTACAAGGCCTTTTAGGGGTAGGATGATAATAGGATAGAAACTTGGGTGTTGCTTTTCTCATACTGTTCTATCTTACACTTGTCTATTAAAAGTTGGAGTGAACATTTCATAGAGGTGTGCTTTTTCTCCTTCTGTTGCGTTTCCACAGTACCATCAAGGGAAGATGTTAGCGCTTTTTCTCCAGTCTGCCCTGCTACCAATGACGCCAGCGGCGTAGTAGAAAACCTCTTGTCCTTCCACATCACCCCTTTTCTCACAGTTCACCCCAAATACTCCCCGGAAGAACTTTTCCTGTTACCACTCTTCTCACAAGGCGGCACTGAGAAGTGAAGTCAATTTACGATTGCTCTGCTCTATGGCAAAGGGACCGCGCACAATGCCAGTCCAAGTTTAAGGGCCGGTAGCAAGCCTTTGAAATGCTTACTTTCTTCTCCCTCCTCCTCAGAGACTTGAAAAGTAACCCCCAAAGCCTTATGGAGAAATTTGCCCCCGTACAGAGCCTCACGTTGAATGCCCGCAGTGGGAAGACATGTTACAGACCCTTAAGACCACCTCCAAAGACTACCAACGTCATTAGAAAACAACGGCGCACCAAGAACATTCTGACTTTCTAGTAAGACTGGTGGCAAGAGGAGCTTTCTCAAAAGACAGAGGTGATACAATAAATCAATTACCAGACCCCAACAAAATGGAGTAAATGGCTGTGTTTAACTGAAGTCGCCCTCCTTCCCCACGCTCCGTGTGTCACTCCACGACTATGCTTTCTCGACTTGCACAAAGTGTGCTTTGAGGCACAGATTCACACAATGGGTGAGGTGGGAAGGGACCTCCGGAGGTCATCTCGCCCAAGCTCCCCTGCTCAAGCAGAGTCGCCTACGGACGGTGGCCCAGGACCGCAGCCAGACAGCTTTGGAGTATCTCCAAGGAGGGAGACTCCACAAGCTGCCTGGCGTGGCATATCTGTGCCAGTGCTCAGTCACCCTCACGGTAAAAAAGGGGTTCCTGATGGTCAGAGGGAACCTCCTGGGTTTCGGTTTGTGCCCAATGCCACTGCGCGCCCCTGAAAAGAGCCTGGCTCTCTCTTCTTTGCGCTCACTCTTTGGCTACTGATATGCTTTGAAAATTATTTCCCCCAAAGTCTTCTCTTCTCCAGGCTGAACTGCCTGCAGGCAGCTTTCTCAGCCCTCCCTCACAGGAGAGGTGCTCCAGTCCCCTCATCATCCTGATGGACCTTTAGAGGACTCTCCCCACTATGTCCATCTCTCTCTTGTGCTGGGCGGGCAGCCCAGCACCGGACACAGTACTCCAGCTGTGGCCTCACCGGTGCTAAGCAGAGGGGGAAGGACCACCTCCCTCCACCTGCAAGGACGGACAACGAGTAAGAAATGCCTTGAGCTGCTTTATTTCTAAAACAGAACGTAGTGCTGCATCTGAACACTGAGACCGGGTGTCCAAATTGCTATGAAAAATACGGCAACGGGGTTCTGCTGGACAGGGGGGCGGTCGCGGGAGATGAGAGCTGTCGGGGAAATTGTTGTTCCCCGAGGCCACGGCTTGTGTCTCCTGGGTGTGGTCCCCAAAAGCTCTGGGATGTCACCAGGGAGTCGTCGTGACGCCCGCGACATCAATCCTTTTGGGGCTTGGGGCAGCCCCGAAGGCCCACAGTGCTGTCCTCGTCCGCCGGGGATAGACGTCTGCAGCTGAGGGGACGAAGAACCCCTAGTCCTGCAGGCTCCCTTCTGAAGCCACAGAGAGGATCTGCCGGACAGGGACACCGGCAGGGCCCAGGGTGTTGGGCCTCACCTGCCGCCACCCCAGGCTCGGACTGCTGTTGACGAGAGGCCAGCAACCGCTTCCCGGCCTTCCCAGTTCCTCTCTGCACCTGGCGTAGAGGTGAGACACCACCCTGCCCTGACAGCAGCAACATCCAAAGATGCCTCTGGTGTCACTCCTCTGCCCGGGGACAGTCCCTGCTGTTTGCGGCAGCACAAGCACAGCCCCGAGGCAGAGGGGACAACTCTTGAGCGCTCCACTTCCACAGCTTTGCCGCTTCGTGCAGGTTGCATCTCCAGGGCAGGTCATGAGTTTTGTATCTCTTTTGCTTGCAGTGCGAGATGGCGTTGGAAGAGGACGTGCCAGAAGACAACACCTCCTCCCCTGCTGCCAGCAACACTCAGGTGCCCCAGGCCACGGCAACGGATGCTGCGGAGGACCTACAATGCCCAATATGCTTGGACAGGATTAGCGACCAAGGCTCCATGGCCTGCTGCAGACACGTTTTCTGTTTTCCCTGCATATTCAACTGGGCGTGCATAAGATCTGTGTGCCCCATCTGTCAGGAGCCTTTCCACCACATCTACCGCAAGGTGGGACCCAGTAACTACGAGGTCTACCACATCGCGCAGGAGAACACCTCCGCCAGCCGGGCAGCAAGAAGGAGGAGATCTCGGGCCCGACCTGCGGAAAGGAGGCGGCGCCACTCCTCAGGCCGCCAGCGCCGCAGCTCCTCCAGCAGAGCCCGTGGCAGGGGCCATGCCGGGGCCTCAGACAGAGGCCGAAGCGGGACCCCGAGGCGACACCGTGGTGGCCACAGCAGGGCTCAGCACGACCCCTCGAGCACCAGGAGACGGCAGCAGAGCAGGGCTCAGGACACTGCTCGTGACGAGGGCCGAGCTCCAAGGGCTGAACGGGACGCCCCGGCCTCCTCGCGGAGGGGCAAGCACCGTCAGCGGGGAGGCCGGGTTTCCTCCAGGGACCGCCAGGCCACACGGAGCCCGTCCCAGAGGAGATCCCGCAGCACTCACCGCCGAACACAGCCGGGGCACCAAAGGAGAAGGGATCGCGACGAGGGCCGAGCTCTCAGCCCTGAACGGCGAGTCTCAGCTTCTCCCGGAAGGAGCGACCGCCGACAGCGACGAAGTCGCCTTCCCTCCACAGAACGGCGGGCCACCAGGAGCCAATCGCGGCGGAGGTCCCGCAGCTGAAAATCTACAGGGACTCTTACAAGGCCTTTTAGGGGTAGGATGATAATAGGATAGAAACTTGGGTGTTGCTTTTCTCATACTGTTCTATCTTACACTTGTCTATTAAAAGTTGGAGTGAACATTTCATAGAGGTGTGCTTTTTCTCCTTCTGTTGCGTTTCCACAGTACCATCAAGGGAAGATGTTAGCGCTTTTTCTCCAGTCTGCCCTGCTACCAATGACGCCAGCGGCGTAGTAGAAAACCTCTTGTCCTTCCACATCACCCCTTTTCTCACAGTTCACCCCAAATACTCCCCGGAAGAACTTTTCCTGTTACCACTCTTCTCACAAGGCGGCACTGAGAAGTGAAGTCAATTTACGATTGCTCTGCTCTATGGCAAAGGGACCGCGCACAATGCCAGTCCAAGTTTAAGGGCCGGTAGCAAGCCTTTGAAATGCTTACTTTCTTCTCCCTCCTCCTCAGAGACTTGAAAAGTAACCCCCAAAGCCTTATGGAGAAATTTGCCCCCGTACAGAGCCTCACGTTGAATGCCCGCAGTGGGAAGACATGTTACAGACCCTTAAGACCACCTCCAAAGACTACCAACGTCATTAGAAAACAACGGCGCACCAAGAACATTCTGACTTTCTAGTAAGACTGGTGGCAAGAGGAGCTTTCTCAAAAGACAGAGGTGATACAATAAATCAATTACCAGACCCCAACAAAATGGAGTAAATGGCTGTGTTTAACTGAAGTCGCCCTCCTTCCCCACGCTCCGTGTGTCACTCCACGACTATGCTTTCTCGACTTGCACAAAGTGTGCTTTGAGGCACAGATTCACACAATGGTTGAGGTGGGAAGGGACCTCCGGAGGTCATCTCGCCCAAGCTCCCCTGCTCAAGCAGAGTCGCCTACGGACGGTGGCCCAGGACCGCAGCCAGACAGCTTTGGAGTATCTCCAAGGAGGGAGACTCCACAAGCTGCCTGGCGTGGCATATCTGTGCCAGTGCTCAGTCACCCTCACGGTAAAAAAGGGGTTCCTGATGGTCAGAGGGAACCTCCTGGGTTTCGGTTTGTGCCCAATGCCACTGCGCGCCCCTGAAAAGAGCCTGGCTCTCTCTTCTTTGCGCTCACTCTTTGGCTACTGATATGCTTTGAAAATTATTTCCCCCAAAGTCTTCTCTTCTCCAGGATGAACTGCCTGCAGGCAGCTTTCTCAGCCCTCCCTCACAGGAGAGGTGCTCCAGTCCCCTCATCATCCTGATGGACCTTTAGAGGACTCTCCCCACTATGTCCATCTCTCTCTTGTGCTGGGCGGGCAGCCCAGCACCGGACACAGTACTCCAGCTGTGGCCTCACCGGTGCTAAGCAGAGGGGGAAGGACCACCTCCCTCCACCTGCAAGGACGGACAACGAGTAAGAAATGCCTTGAGCTGCTTTATTTCTAAAACAGAACGTAGTGCTGCATCTGAACACTGAGACCTGGTGTCCAAATTGCTATGAAAAATACGGCAACGGGGTTCTGCTGGACAGGGGGGCGGTCGCGGGAGATGAGAGCTGTCGGGGAAATTGTTGTTCCCCGAGGCCACGGCTTGTGTCTCCTGGGTGTGGTCCCCAAAAGCTCTGGGATGTCACCAGGGAGTCGTCGTGACGCCCGCGACATCAATCCTTTTGGGGCTTGGGGCAGCCCCGAAGGCCCACAGTGCTGTCCTCGTCCGCCGGGGATAGACGTCTGCCGCTGAGGGGACGAAGAACCCCTAGTCCTGCAGGCTCCCTTCTGAAGCCACAGAGAGGATCTGCCAGACAGGGACACCGGCAGGGCCCAGGGCGTTGGGCCTCACCTGCCGCCACCCCAGGCTCGGACTGCTGTTGACGAGAGGCCAGCAACCGCTTCCCGGCCTTCCCAGTTCCTCTCTGCACCTGGCGTAGAGGTGAGACACCACCCTGCCCTGACAGCAGCAACATCCAAAGATGCCTCTGGTGTCACTCCTCTGCCCGGGGACAGTCCCTGCTGTTTGCGGCAGCACAAGCACAGCCCCGAGGCAGAGGGGACAACTCTTGAGCGCTCCACTTCCACAGCTTTGCCGCTTCGTGCAGGTTGCATCTCCAGGGCAGGTCATGAGTTTTGTATCTCTTTTGCTTGCAGTGCGAGATGGCGTTGGAAGAGGACGTGCCAGAAGACAACACCTCCTCCCCTGCTGCCAGCAACACTCAGGTGCCCCAGGCCACGGCAACGGATGCTGCGGAGGACCTACAATGCCCAATATGCTTGGACAGGATTAGCGACCAAGGCTCCATGGCCTGCTGCAGACACATTTTCTGTTTTCCCTGCATATTCAACTGGGCGCGCATAAGATCTGTGTGCCCCATCTGTCAGGAGCCTTTCCACCACATCTACCGCAAGGTGGGACCCAGTAACTACGAGGTCTACCACATCGCGCAGGAGAACACCTCCGCCAGCCGGGCAGCAAGAAGGAGGAGATCTCGGGCCCGACCTGCGGAAAGGAGGCGGCGCCACTCCTCAGGCCGCCAGCGCCGCAGCTCCTCCAGCAGAGCCCGTGGCAGGGGCCATGCCGGGGCCTCAGACAGAGGCCGAAGCGGGACCCCGAGGCGACACCGTGGTGGCCACAGCAGGGCTCAGCACGACCCCTCGAGCACCAGGAGACGGCAGCAGAGCAGGGCTCAGGACACTGCTCGTGACGAGGGCCGAGCTCCAAGGGCTGAACGGGACGCCCCGGCCTCCTCGCGGAGGGGCGAGCACCGTCAGCGGGGAGGCCGGGTTTCCTCCAGGGACCGCCAGGCCACACGGAGCCCGTCCCAGAGGAGATCCCGCAGCACTCACCGCCGAACACAGCCGGGGCACCAAAGGAGAAGGGATCGCGACGAGGGCCGAGCTCTCAGCCCTGAACGGCGAGTCTCAGCTTCTCCCGGAAGGAGCGACCGCCGACAGCGACGAAGTCGCCTTCCCTCCACAGAACAGCGGGCCACCAGGAGCCAATCGCGGCGGAGGTCCCGCAGCTGAAAATCTACAGGGACTCTTACAAGGCCTTTTAGGGGTAGGATGATAATAGGATAGAAACTTGGGTGTTGGTTTTCTCATACTGTTCTATCTTACACTTGTCTATTAAAAGTTGGAGTGAACATTTCATAGAGGTGTGCTTTTTCTCCTTCTGTTGCGTTTCCACAGTACCATCAAGGGAAGATGTTAGCGCTTTTTCTCCAGTCTGCCCTGCTACCAATGACGCCAGCGGCGTAGTAGAAAACCTCTTGTCCTTCCACATCACCCCTTTTCTCACAGTTCACCCCAAATACTCCCCGGAAGAACTTTTCCTGTTACCACTCTTCTCACAAGGCGGCACTGAGAAGTGAAGTCAATTTACGATTGCTCTGCTCTATGGCAAAGGGACCGCGCACAATGCCAGTCCAAGTTTAAGGGCCGGTAGCAAGCCTTTGAAATGCTTACTTTCTTCTCCCTCCTCCTCAGAGACTTGAAAAGTAACCCCCAAAGCCTTATGGAGAAATTTGCCCCCGTACAGAGCCTCACGTTGAATGCCCGCAGTGGGAAGACATGTTACAGACCCTTAAGACCACCTCCAAAGACTACCAACGTCATTAGAAAACAACGGCGCACCAAGAACATTCTGACTTTCTAGTAAGACTGGTGGCAAGAGGAGCTTTCTCAAAAGACAGAGGTGATACAATAAATCAATTACCAGACCCCAACAAAATGGAGTAAATGGCTGTGTTTAACTGAAGTCGCCCTCCTTCCCCACGCTCCGTGTGTCACTCCACGACTATGCTTTCTCGACTTGCACAAAGTGTGCTTTGAGGCACAGATTCACACAATGGTTGAGGTGGGAAGGGACCTCCGGAGGTCATCTCGCCCAAGCTCCCCTGCTCAAGCAGAGTCGCCTACGGACGGTGGCCCAGGACCGCAGCCAGACAGCTTTGGAGTATCTCCAAGGAGGGAGACTCCACAAGCTGCCTGGCGTGGCATATCTGTGCCAGTGCTCAGTCACCCTCACGGTAAAAAAGGGGTTCCTGATGGTCAGAGGGAACCTCCTGGGTTTCGGTTTGTGCCCAATGCCACTGCGCGCCCCTGAAAAGAGCCTGGCTCTCTCTTCTTTGCGCTCACTCTTTGGCTACTGATATGCTTTGAAAATTATTTCCCCCAAAGTCTTCTCTTCTCCAGGCTGAACTGCCTGCAGGCAGCTTTCTCAGCCCTCCCTCACAGGAGAGGTGCTCCAGTCCCCTCATCATCCTGATGGACCTTTAGAGGACTCTCCCCACTATGTCCATCTCTCTCTTGTGCTGGGCGGGCAGCCCAGCACCGGACACAGTACTCCAGCTGTGGCCTCACCGGTGCTAAGCAGAGGGGGAACGACCACCTCCCTCCACCTGCAAGGACGGACAACGAGTAAGAAATGCCTTGAGCTGCTTTATTTCTAAAACAGAACGTAGTGCTGCATCTGAACACTGAGACCTGGTGTCCAAATTGCTATGAAAAATACGGCAACGGGGTTCTGCTGGACAGGGGGGCGGTCGCGGGAGATGAGAGCTGTCGGGGAAATTGTTGTTCCCCGAGGCCACGGCTTGTGTCTCCTGGGTGTGGTCCCCAAAAGCTCTGGGATGTCACCAGGGAGTCGTCGTGACGCCCGCGACATCAATCCTTTTGGGGCGTGGGGCAGCCCCGAAGGCCCACAGTGCTGTCCTCGTCCGCCGGGGATAGACGTCTGCAGCTGAGGGGACGAAGAACCCCTAGTCCTGCAGGCTCCCTTCTGAAGCCACAGAGAGGATCTGCCGGACAGGGACACCGGCAGGGCCCAGGGTGTTGGGCCTCACCTGCCGCCACCCCAGGCTCGGACTGCTGTTGACGAGAGGCCAGCAACCGCTTCCCGGCCTTCCCAGTTCCTCTCTGCACCTGGCGTAGAGGTGAGACACCACCCTGCCCTGACAGCAGCAACATCCAAAGATGCCTCTGGTGTCACTCCTCTGCCCGGGGACAGTCCCTGCTGTTTGCGGCAGCACAAGCACAGCCCCGAGGCAGAGGGGACAACTCTTGAGCGCTCCACTTCCACAGCTTTGCCGCTTCGTGCAGGTTGCATCTCCAGGGCAGGTCATGAGTTTTGTATCTCTTTTGCTTGCAGTGCGAGATGGCGTTGGAAGAGGACGTGCCAGAAGACAACACCTCCTCCCCTGCTGCCAGCAACACTCAGGTGCCCCAGGCCACGGCAACGGATGCTGCGGAGGACCTACAATGCCCAATATGCTTGGACAGGATTAGCGACCAAGGCTCCATGGCCTGCTGCAGACACGTTTTCTGTTTTCCCTGCATATTCAACTGGGCGCGCATAAGATCTGTGTGCCCCATCTGTCAGGAGCCTTTCCACCACATCTACCGCAAGGTGGGACCCAGTAACTACGAGGTCTACCACATCGCGCAGGAGAACACCTCCGCCAGCCGGGCAGCAAGAAGGAGGAGATCTCGGGCCCGACCTGCGGAAAGGAGGCGGCGCCACTCCTCAGGCCGCCAGCGCCGCAGCTCCTCCAGCAGAGCCCGTGGCAGGGGCCATGCCGGGGCCTCAGACAGAGGCCGAAGCGGGACCCCGAGGCGACACCGTGGTGGCCACAGCAGGGCTCAGCACGACCCCTCGAGCACCAGGAGACGGCAGCAGAGCAGGGCTCAGGACACTGCTCGTGACGAGGGCCGAGCTCCAAGGGCTGAACGGGACGCCCCGGCCTCCTCGCGGAGGGGCGAGCACCGTCAGCGGGGAGGCCGGGTTTCCTCCAGGGACCGCCAGGCCACACGGAGCCCGTCCCAGAGGAGATCCCGCAGCACTCACTGCCGAACACAGCCGGGGCACCAAAGGAGAAGGGATCGCGACGAGGGCCGAGCTCTCAGCCCTGAACGGCGAGTCTCAGCTTCTCCCGGAAGGAGCGACCGCCGACAGCGACGAAGTCGCCTTCCCTCCACAGAACGGCGGGCCACCAGGAGCCAATCGCGGCGGAGGTCCCGCAGCTGAAAATCTACAGGGACTCTTACAAGGCCTTTTAGGGGTAGGATGATAATAGGATAGAAACTTGGGTGTTGCTTTTCTCATACTGTTCTATCTTACACTTGTCTATTAAAAGTTGGAGTGAACATTTCATAGAGGTGTGCTTTTTCTCCTTCTGTTGCGTTTCCACAGTACCATCAAGGGAAGATGTTAGCGCTTTTTCTCCAGTCTGCCCTGCTACCAATGACGCCAGCGGCGTAGTAGAAAACCTCTTGTCCTTCCACATCACCCCTTTTCTCACAGTTCACCCCAAATACTCCCCAGAAGAACTTTTCCTGTTACCACTCTTCTCACAAGGCGGCACTGAGAAGTGAAGTCAATTTACGATTGCTCTGCTCTATGGCAAAGGGACCGCGCACAATGCCAGTCCAAGTTTAAGGGCCGGTAGCAAGCCTTTGAAATGCTTACTTTCTTCTCCCTCCTCCTCAGAGACTTGAAAAGTAACCCCCAAAGCCTTATGGAGAAATTTGCCCCCGTACAGAGCCTCACGTTGAATGCCCGCAGTGGGAAGACATGTTACAGACCCTTAAGACCACCTCCAAAGACTACCAACGTCATTAGAAAACAACGGCGCACCAAGAACATTCTGACTTTCTAGTAAGACTGGTGGCAAGAGGAGCTTTCTCAAAAGACAGAGGTGATACAATAAATCAATTACCAGACCCCAACAAAATGGAGTAAATGGCTGTGTTTAACTGAAGTCGCCCTCCTTCCCCACGCTCCGTGTGTCACTCCACGACTATGCTTTCTCGACTTGCACAAAGTGTGCTTTGAGGCACAGATTCACACAATGGTTGAGGTGGGAAGGGACCTCCGGAGGTCATCTCGCCCAAGCTCCCCTGCTCAAGCAGAGTCGCCTACGGACGGTGGCCCAGGACCGCAGCCAGACAGCTTTGGAGTATCTCCAAGGAGGGAGACTCCACAAGCTGCCTGGCGTGGCATATCTGTGCCAGTGCTCAGTCACCCTCACGGTAAAAAAGGGGTTCCTGATGGTCAGAGGGAACCTCCTGGGTTTCGGTTTGTGCCCAATGCCACTGCGCGCCCCTGAAAAGAGCCTGGCTCTCTCTTCTTTGCGCTCACTCTTTGGCTACTGATATGCTTTGAAAATTATTTCCCCCAAAGTCTTCTCTTCTCCAGGCTGAACTGCCTGCAGGCAGCTTTCTCAGCCCTCCCTCACAGGAGAGGTGCTCCAGTCCCCTCATCATCCTGATGGACCTTTAGAGGACTCTCCCCACTATGTCCATCTCTCTCTTGTGCTGGGCGGGCAGCCCAGCACCGGACACAGTACTCCAGCTGTGGCCTCACCGGTGCTAAGCAGAGGGGGAACGACCACCTCCCTCCACCTGCAAGGACGGACAACGAGTAAGAAATGCCTTGAGCTGCTTTATTTCTAAAACAGAACGTAGTGCTGCATCTGAACACTGAGACCTGGTGTCCAAATTGCTATGAAAAATACGGCAACGGGGTTCTGCTGGACAGGGGGGCGGTCGCGGGAGATGAGAGCTGTCGGGGAAATTGTTGTTCCCCGAGGCCACGGCTTGTGTCTCCTGGGTGTGGTCCCCAAAAGCTCTGGGATGTCACCAGGGAGTCGTCGTGACGCCCGCGACATCAATCCTTTTGGGGCTTGGGGCAGCCCCGAAGGCCCACAGTGCTGTCCTCGTCCGCCGGGGATAGACGTCTGCAGCTGAGGGGACGAAGAACCCCTAGTCCTGCAGGCTCCCTTCTGAAGCCACAGAGAGGATCTGCCGGACAGGGACACCGGCAGGGCCCAGGGTGTTGGGCCTCACCTGCCGCCACCCCAGGCTCGGACTGCTGTTGACGAGAGGCCAGCAACCGCTTCCCGGCCTTCCCAGTTCCTCTCTGCACCTGGCGTAGAGGTGAGACACCACCCTGCCCTGACAGCAGCAACATCCAAAGATGCCTCTGGTGTCACTCCTCTGCCCGGGGACAGTCCCTGCTGTTTGCGGCAGCACAAGCACAGCCCCGAGGCAGAGGGGACAACTCTTGAGCGCTCCACTTCCACAGCTTTGCCGCTTCGTGCAGGTTGCATCTCCAGGGCAGGTCATGAGTTTTGTATCTCTTTTGCTTGCAGTGCGAGATGGCGTTGGAAGAGGACGTGCCAGAAGACAACACCTCCTCCCCTGCTGCCAGCAACACTCAGGTGCCCCAGGCCACGGCAACGGATGCTGCGGAGGACCTACAATGCCCAATATGCTTGGACAGGATTAGCGACCAAGGCTCCATGGCCTGCTGCAGACACGTTTTCTGTTTTCCCTGCATATTCAACTGGGCGCGCATAAGATCTGTGTGCCCCATCTGTCAGGAGCCTTTCCACCACATCTACCGCAAGGTGGGACCCAGTAACTACGAGGTCTACCACATCGCGCAGGAGAACACCTCCGCCAGCCGGGCAGCAAGAAGGAGGAGATCTCGGGCCCGACCTGCGGAAAGGAGGCGGCGCCACTCCTCAGGCCGCCAGCGCCGCAGCTCCTCCAGCAGAGCCCGTGGCAGGGGCCATGCCGGGGCCTCAGACAGAGGCCGAAGCGGGACCCCGAGGCGACACCGTGGTGGCCACAGCAGGGCTCAGCACGACCCCTCGAGCACCAGGAGACGGCAGCAGAGCAGGGCTCAGGACACTGCTCGTGACGAGGGCCGAGCTCCAAGGGCTGAACGGGACGCCCCGGCCTCCTCGCGGAGGGGCGAGCACCGTCAGCGGGGAGGCCGGGTTTCCTCCAGGGACCGCCAGGCCACACGGAGCCCGTCCCAGAGGAGATCCCGCAGCACTCACCGCCGAACACAGCCGGGGCACCAAAGGAGAAGGGATCGCGACGAGGGCCGAGCTCTCAGCCCTGAACGGCGAGTCTCAGCTTCTCCCGGAAGGAGCGACCGCCGACAGCGACGAAGTCGCCTTCCCTCCACAGAACGGCGGGCCACCAGGAGCCAATCGCGGCGGAGGTCCCGCAGCTGAAAATCTACAGGGACTCTTACAAGGCCTTTTAGGGGTAGGATGATAATAGGATAGAAACTTGGGTGTTGCTTTTCTCATACTGTTCTATCTTACACTTGTCTATTAAAAGTTGGAGTGAACATTTCATAGAGGTGTGCTTTTTCTCCTTCTGTTGCGTTTCCACAGTACCATCAAGGGAAGATGTTAGCGCTTTTTCTCCAGTCTGCCCTGCTACCAATGACGCCAGCGGCGTAGTAGAAAACCTCTTGTCCTTCCACATCACCCCTTTTCTCACAGTTCACCCCAAATACTCCCCGGAAGAACTTTTCCTGTTACCACTCTTCTCACAAGGCGGCACTGAGAAGTGAAGTCAATTTACGATTGCTCTGCTCTATGGCAAAGGGACCGCGCACAATGCCAGTCCAAGTTTAAGGGCCGGTAGCAAGCCTTTGAAATGCTTACTTTCTTCTCCCTCCTCCTCAGAGACTTGAAAAGTAACCCCCAAAGCCTTATGGAGAAATTTGCCCCCGTACAGAGCCTCACGTTGAATGCCCGCAGTGGGAAGACATGTTACAGACCCTTAAGACCACCTCCAAAGACTACCAACGTCATTAGAAAACAACGGCGCACCAAGAACATTCTGACTTTCTAGTAAGACTGGTGGCAAGAGGAGCTTTCTCAAAAGACAGAGGTGATACAACAAATCAATTACCAGACCCCAACAAAATGGAGTAAATGGCTGTGTTTAACTGAAGTCGCCCTCCTTCCCCACGCTCCGTGTGTCACTCCACGACTATGCTTTCTCGACTTGCACAAAGTGTGCTTTGAGGCACAGATTCACACAATGGTTGAGGTGGGAAGGGACCTCCGGAGGTCATCTCGCCCAAGCTCCCCTGCTCAAGCAGAGTCGCCTACGGACGGTGGCCCAGGACCGCAGCCAGACAGCTTTGGAGTATCTCCAAGGAGGGAGACTCCACAAGCTGCCTGGCGTGGCATATCTGTGCCAGTGCTCAGTCACCCTCACGGTAAAAAAGGGGTTCCTGATGGTCAGAGGGAACCTCCTGGGTTTCGGTTTGTGCCCAATGCCACTGCGCGCCCCTGAAAAGAGCCTGGCTCTCTCTTCTTTGCGCTCACTCTTTGGCTACTGATATGCTTTGAAAATTATTTCCCCCAAAGTCTTCTCTTCTCCAGGCTGAACTGCCGGCAGGCAGCTTTCTCAGCCCTCCCTCACAGGAGAGGTGCTCCAGTCCCCTCATCATCCTGATGGACCTTTAGAGGACTCTCCCCACTATGTCCATCTCTCTCTTGTGCTGGGCGGGCAGCCCAGCACCGGACACAGTACTCCAGCTGTGGCCTCACCGGTGCTAAGCAGAGGGGGAACGACCACCTCCCTCCACCTGCAAGGACGGACAACGAGTAAGAAATGCCTTGAGCTGCTTTATTTCTAAAACAGAACGTAGTGCTGCATCTGAACACTGAGACCTGGTGTCCAAATTGCTATGAAAAATACGGCAACGGGGTTCTGCTGGACAGGGGGGCGGTCGCGGGAGATGAGAGCTGTCGGGGAAATTGTTGTTCCCCGAGGCCACGGCTTGTGTCTCCTGGGTGTGGTCCCCAAAAGCTCTGGGATGTCACCAGGGAGTCGTCGTGACGCCCGCGACATCAATCCTTTTGGGGCTTGGGGCAGCCCCGAAGGCCCACAGTGCTGTCCTCGTCCGCCGGGGATAGACGTCTGCCGCTGAGGGGACGAAGAACCCCTAGTCCTGCAGGCTCCCTTCTGAAGCCACAGAGAGGATCTGCCGGACAGGGACACCGGCAGGGCCCAGGGTGTTGGGCCTCACCTGCCGCCACCCCAGGCTCGGACTGCTGTTGACGAGAGGCCAGCAACCGCTTCCCGGCCTTCCCAGTTCCTCTCTGCACCTGGCGTAGAGGTGAGACACCACCCTGCCCTGACAGCAGCAACATCCAAAGATGCCTCTGGTGTCACTCCTCTGCCCGGGGACAGTCCCTGCTGTTTGCGGCAGCACAAGCACAGCCC
Source organism: Chroicocephalus ridibundus (assembly GCF_963924245.1). Lineage (NCBI taxonomy): Eukaryota > Metazoa > Chordata > Aves > Charadriiformes > Laridae > Chroicocephalus > Chroicocephalus ridibundus. The sequence continues at coordinate 100,653,919 of NC_086286.1, read as the reverse complement.
CGAGGCAGAGGGGACAACTCTTGAGCGCTCCACTTCCACAGCTTTGCCGCTTCGTGCAGGTTGCATCTCCAGGGCAGGTCATGAGTTTTGTATCTCTTTTGCTTGCAGTGCGAGATGGCGTTGGAAGAGGACGTGCCAGAAGACAACACCTCCTCCCCTGCTGCCAGCAACACTCAGGTGCCCCAGGCCACGGCAACGGATGCTGCGGAGGACCTACAATGCCCAATATGCTTGGACAGGATTAGCGACCAAGGCTCCATGGCCTGCTGCAGACACGTTTTCTGTTTTCCCTGCATATTCAACTGGGCGCGCATAAGATCTGTGTGCCCCATCTGTCAGGAGCCTTTCCACCACATCTACCGCAAGGTGGGACCCAGTAACTACGAGGTCTACCACATCGCGCAGGAGAACGCCTCCGCCAGCCGGGCAGCAAGAAGGAGGAGATCTCGGGCCCGACCTGCGGAAAGGAGGCGGCGCCACTCCTCAGGCCGCCAGCGCCGCAGCTCCTCCAGCAGAGCCCGTGGCAGGGGCCATGCCGGGGCCTCAGACAGAGGCCGAAGCGGGACCCCGAGGCGACACCGTGGTGGCCACAGCAGGGCTCAGCACGACCCCTCGAGCACCAGGAGACGGCAGCAGAGCAGGGCTCAGGACACTGCTCGTGACGAGGGCCGAGCTCCAAGGGCTGAACGGGACGCCCCGGCCTCCTCGCGGAGGGGCGAGCACCGTCAGCGGGGAGGCCGGGTTTCCTCCAGGGACCGCCAGGCCACACGGAGCCCGTCCCAGAGGAGATCCCGCAGCACTCACCGCCGAACACAGCCGGGGCACCAAAGGAGAAGGGATCGCGACGAGGGCCGAGCTCTCAGCCCTGAACGGCGAGTCTCAGCTTCTCCCGGAAGGAGCGACCGCCGACAGCGACGAAGTCGCCTTCCCTCCACAGAACGGCGGGCCACCAGGAGCCAATCGCGGCGGAGGTCCCACAGCTGAAAATCTACAGGGACTCTTACAAGGCCTTTTAGGGGTAGGATGATAATAGGATAGAAACTTGGGTGTTGGTTTTCTCATACTGTTCTATCTTACACTTGTCTATTAAAAGTTGGAGTGAACATTTCATAGAGGTGTGCTTTTTCTCCTTCTGTTGCGTTTCCACAGTACCATCAAGGGAAGATGTTAGCGCTTTTTCTCCAGTCTGCCCTGCTACCAATGACGCCAGCGGCGTAGTAGAAAACCTCTTGTCCTTCCACATCACCCCTTTTCTCACAGTTCACCCCAAATACTCCCCAGAAGAACTTTTCCTGTTACCACTCTTCTCACAAGGCGGCACTGAGAAGTGAAGTCAATTTACGATTGCTCTGCTCTATGGCAAAGGGACCGCGCACAATGCCAGTCCAAGTTTAAGGGCCGGTAGCAAGCCTTTGAAATGCTTACTTTCTTCTCCCTCCTCCTCAGAGACTTGAAAAGTAACCCCCAAAGCCTTATGGAGAAATTTGCCCCCGTACAGAGCCTCACGTTGAATGCCCGCAGTGGGAAGACATGTTACAGACCCTTAAGACCACCTCCAAAGACTACCAACGTCATTAGAAAACAACGGCGCACCAAGAACATTCTGACTTTCTAGTAAGACTGGTGGCAAGAGGAGCTTTCTCAAAAGACAGAGGTGATACAATAAATCAATTACCAGACCCCAACAAAATGGAGTAAATGGCTGTGTTTAACTGAAGTCGCCCTCCTTCCCCACGCTCCGTGTGTCACTCCACGACTATGCTTTCTCGACTTGCACAAAGTGTGCTTTGAGGCACAGATTCACACAATGGTTGAGGTGGGAAGGGACCTCCGGAGGTCATCTCGCCCAAGCTCCCCTGCTCAAGCAGAGTCGCCTACGGACGGTGGCCCAGGACCGCAGCCAGACAGCTTTGGAGTATCTCCAAGGAGGGAGACTCCACAAGCTGCCTGGCGTGGCATATCTGTGCCAGTGCTCAGTCACCCTCACGGTAAAAAAGGGGTTCCTGATGGTCAGAGGGAACCTCCTGGGTTTCGGTTTGTGCCCAATGCCACTGCGCGCCCCTGAAAAGAGCCTGGCTCTCTCTTCTTTGCGCTCACTCTTTGGCTACTGATATGCTTTGAAAATTATTTCCCCCAAAGTCTTCTCTTCTCCAGGCTGAACTGCCTGCAGGCAGCTTTCTCAGCCCTCCCTCACAGGAGAGGTGCTCCAGTCCCCTCATCATCCTGATGGACCTTTAGAGGACTCTCCCCACTATGTCCATCTCTCTCTTGTGCTGGGCGGGCAGCCCAGCACCGGACACAGTACTCCAGCTGTGGCCTCACCGGTGCTAAGCAGAGGGGGAACGACCACCTCCCTCCACCTGCAAGGACGGACAACGAGTAAGAAATGCCTTGAGCTGCTTTATTTCTAAAACAGAACGTAGTGCTGCATCTGAACACTGAGACCTGGTGTCCAAATTGCTATGAAAAATACGGCAACGGGGTTCTGCTGGACAGGGGGGCGGTCGCGGGAGATGAGAGCTGTCGGGGAAATTGTTGTTCCCCGAGGCCACGGCTTGTGTCTCCTGGGTGTGGTCCCCAAAAGCTCTGTGATGTCACCAGGGAGTCGTCGTGACGCCCGCGACATCAATCCTTTTGGGGCTTGGGGCAGCCCCGAAGGCCCACAGTGCTGTCCTCGTCCGCCGGGGATAGACGTCTGCAGCTGAGGGGACGAAGAACCCCTAGTCCTGCAGGCTCCCTTCTGAAGCCACAGAGAGGATCTGCCGGACAGGGACACCGGCAGGGCCCAGGGTGTTGGGCCTCACCTGCCGCCACCCCAGGCTCGGACTGCTGTTGACGAGAGGCCAGCAACCGCTTCCCGGCCTTCCCAGTTCCTCTCTGCACCTGGCGTAGAGGTGAGACACCACCCTGCCCTGACAGCAGCAACATCCAAAGATGCCTCTGGTGTCACTCCTCTGCCCGGGGACAGTCCCTGCTGTTTGCGGCAGCACAAGCACAGCCCCGAGGCAGAGGGGACAACTCTTGAGCGCTCCACTTCCACAGCTTTGCTGCTTCGTGCAGGTTGCATCTCCAGGGCAGGTCATGAGTTTTGTATCTCTTTTGCTTGCAGTGCGAGATGGCGTTGGAAGAGGACGTGCCAGAAGACAACACCTCCTCCCCTGCTGCCAGCAACACTCAGGTGCCCCAGGCCACGGCAACGGATGCTGCGGAGGACCTACAATGCCCAATATGCTTGGACAGGATTAGCGACCAAGGCTCCATGGCCTGCTGCAGACACGTTTTCTGTTTTCCCTGCATATTCAACTGGGCGCGCATAAGATCTGTGTGCCCCATCTGTCAGGAGCCTTTCCACCACATCTACCGCAAGGTGGGACCCAGTAACTACGAGGTCTACCACATCGCGCAGGAGAACACCTCCGCCAGCCGAGCAGCAAGAAGGAGGAGATCTCGGGCCCGACCTGCGGAAAGGAGGCGGCGCCACTCCTCAGGCCGCCAGCGCCGCAGCTCCTCCAGCAGAGGCCGTGGCAGGGGCCATGCCGGGGCCTCAGACAGAGGCCGAAGCGGGACCCCGAGGCGACACCGTGGTGGCCACAGCAGGGCTCAGCACGACCCCTCGAGCACCAGGAGACGGCAGCAGAGCAGGGCTCAGGACACTGCTCGTGACGAGGGCCGAGCTCCAAGGGCTGAACGGGACGCCCCGGCCTCCTCGCGGAGGGGCGAGCACCGTCAGCGGGGAGGCCGGGTTTCCTCCAGGGACCGCCAGGCCACACGGAGCCCGTCCCAGAGGAGATCCCGCAGCACTCACCGCCGAACACAGCCGGGGCACCAAAGGAGAAGGGATCGCGACGAGGGCCGAGCTCTCAGCCCTGAACGGCGAGTCTCAGCTTCTCCCGGAAGGAGCGACCGCCGACAGCGACGAAGTCGCCTTCCCTCCACAGAACGGCGGGCCACCAGGAGCCAATCGCGGCGGAGGTCCCGCAGCTGAAAATCTACAGGGACTCTTACAAGGCCTTTTAGGGGTAGGATGATAATAGGATAGAAACTTGGGTGTTGCTTTTCTCATACTGTTCTATCTTACACTTGTCTATTAAAAGTTGGAGTGAACATTTCATAGAGGTGTGCTTTTTCTCCTTCTGTTGCGTTTCCACAGTACCATCAAGGGAAGATGTTAGCGCTTTTTCTCCAGTCTGCCCTGCTACCAATGACGCCAGCGGCGTAGTAGAAAACCTCTTGTCCTTCCACATCACCCCTTTTCTCACAGTTCACCCCAAATACTCCCCAGAAGAACTTTTCCTGTTACCACTCTTCTCACAAGGCGGCACTGAGAAGTGAAGTCAATTTACGATTGCTCTGCTCTATGGCAAAGGGACCGCGCACAATGCCAGTCCAAGTTTAAGGGCCGGTAGCAAGCCTTTGAAATGCTTACTTTCTTCTCCCTCCTCCTCAGAGACTTGAAAAGTAACCCCCAAAGCCTTATGGAGAAATTTGCCCCCGTACAGAGCCTCACGTTGAATGCCCGCAGTGGGAAGACATGTTACAGACCCTTAAGACCACCTCCAAAGACTACCAACGTCATTAGAAAACAACGGCGCACCAAGAACATTCTGACTTTCTAGTAAGACTGGTGGCAAGAGGAGCTTTCTCAAAAGACAGAGGTGATACAATAAATCAATTACCAGACCCCAACAAAATGGAGTAAATGGCTGTGTTTAACTGAAGTCGCCCTCCTTCCCCACGCTCCGTGTGTCACTCCACGACTATGCTTTCTCGACTTGCACAAAGTGTGCTTTGAGGCACAGATTCACACAATGGTTGAGGTGGGAAGGGACCTCCGGAGGTCATCTCGCCCAAGCTCCCCTGCTCAAGCAGAGTCGCCTACGGACGGTGGCCCAGGACCGCAGCCAGACAGCTTTGGAGTATCTCCAAGGAGGGAGACTCCACAAGCTGCCTGGCGTGGCATATCTGTGCCAGTGCTCAGTCACCCTCACGGTAAAAAAGGGGTTCCTGATGGTCAGAGGGAACCTCCTGGGTTTCGGTTTGTGCCCAATGCCACTGCGCGCCCCTGAAAAGAGCCTGGCTCTCTCTTCTTTGCGCTCACTCTTTGGCTACTGATATGCTTTGAAAATTATTTCCCCCAGAGTCTTCTCTTCTCCAGGCTGAACTGCCTGCAGGCAGCTTTCTCAGCCCTCCCTCACAGGAGAGGTGCTCCAGTCCCCTCATCATCCTGATGGACCTTTAGAGGACTCTCCCCACTATGTCCATCTCTCTCTTGTGCTGGGCGGGCAGCCCAGCACCGGACACAGTACTCCAGCTGTGGCCTCACCGGTGCTAAGCAGAGGGGGAACGACCACCTCCCTCCACCTGCAAGGACGGACAACGAGTAAGAAATGCCTTGAGCTGCTTTATTTCTAAAACAGAACGTAGTGCTGCATCTGAACACTGAGACCTGGTGTCCAAATTGCTATGAAAAATACGGCAACGGGGTTCTGCTGGACAGGGGGGCGGTCGCGGGAGATGAGAGCTGTCGGGGAAATTGTTGTTCCCCGAGGCCACGGCTTGTGTCTCCTGGGTGTGGTCCCCAAAAGCTCTGTGATGTCACCAGGGAGTCGTCGTGACGCCCGCGACATCAATCCTTTTGGGGCGTGGGGCAGCCCCGAAGGCCCACAGTGCTGTCCTCGTCCGCCGGGGATAGACGTCTGCAGCTGAGGGGACGAAGAACCCCTAGTCCTGCAGGCTCCCTTCTGAAGCCACAGAGAGGATCTGCCGGACAGGGACACCGGCAGGGCCCAGGGTGTTGGGCCTCACCTGCCGCCACCCCAGGCTCGGACTGCTGTTGACGAGAGGCCAGCAACCGCTTCCCGGCCTTCCCAGTTCCTCTCTGCACCTGGCGTAGAGGTGAGACACCACCCTGCCCTGACAGCAGCAACATCCAAAGATGCCTCTGGTGTCACTCCTCTGCCCGGGGACAGTCCCTGCTGTTTGCGGCAGCACAAGCACAGCCCCGAGGCAGAGGGGACAACTCTTGAGCGCTCCACTTCCACAGCTTTGCCGCTTCGTGCAGGTTGCATCTCCAGGGCAGGTCATGAGTTTTGTATCTCTTTTGCTTGCAGTGCGAGATGGCGTTGGAAGAGGACGTGCCAGAAGACAACACCTCCTCCCCTGCTGCCAGCAACACTCAGGTGCCCCAGGCCACGGCAACGGATGCTGCGGAGGACCTACAATGCCCAATATGCTTGGACAGGATTAGCGACCAAGGCTCCATGGCCTGCTGCAGACACGTTTTCTGTTTTCCCTGCATATTCAACTGGGCGCGCATAAGATCTGTGTGCCCCATCTGTCAGGAGCCTTTCCACCACATCTACCGCAAGGTGGGACCCAGTAACTACGAGGTCTACCACATCGCGCAGGAGAACGCCTCCGCCAGCCGGGCAGCAAGAAGGAGGAGATCTCGGGCCCGACCTGCGGAAAGGAGGCGGCGCCACTCCTCAGGCCGCCAGCGCCGCAGCTCCTCCAGCAGAGCCCGTGGCAGGGGCCATGCCGGGGCCTCAGACAGAGGCCGAAGCGGGACCCCGAGGCGACACCGTGGTGGCCACAGCAGGGCTCAGCACGACCCCTCGAGCACCAGGAGACGGCAGCAGAGCAGGGCTCAGGACACTGCTCGTGACGAGGGCCGAGCTCCAAGGGCTGAACGGGACGCCCCGGCCTCCTCGCGGAGGGGCGAGCACCGTCAGCGGGG